>NW_018743691.1:1991806-2355417 GCF_001683475.1 Chenopodium quinoa
ATGATCTAGAGGAGGGCCTAATATGATTTATCATTCCTAATGCAATTAGGAATGGTTTTAGCCTTCTAGATTCTTCTAGAAGGTTCTTTTCTTCCTAATTCAATTAGCATTGATAAATTGACTTTTGACTTTTCAGAATTTTAATTAAAATCAAATAGAATTTTCGAGGAAATTATATGATTTTATCCTCCAGTACGGCAAACTTATCTGATTTTCGAAAACGCGTTAAAATCAGGCTTGGCGTGGCGCTAGCCATTGGCGCCTGGCGCTAGTGTTGGTGCCTAGCGCCAGTTAGCCTGGGTTTGCGCCAGCTCTGTTTTTTGTGCGTCAGACTCTGTTTTGTTATTTTATCTTTTTGGCTGATTTTCTCTATAAATAACGTATTAAAAACTCCGTTTTATCACCAATTCTCACGAATTATCAGTTTTAATTAGCATTCGTCTACAATCATTCATCAACTCTCTCATTCATCTTTCTCTCTTTACTAAACTTTGTTTTTTACAAAATTCCGCATTCACAAGACTTAGAAACACCTAGCCATATTCGAAGTTGCCTTTGCCCTAGACGTGAAAGGTTTAATTTCTGAGGGTTTGGTCCCAAATCTCTCTTACAATTATTTAATTTAATTGTTTGTTTATTATTTTCCTTGAAGTTACTAACGTGTGTATTTTGTTATTAGAAAGAGGTACGAGGCATCAAAGTAAGTGCTTTAAATGGTTTTTTAATGGTTTTATTGATATTATGATGTAGAAATTATGTTTCTATTGTTATTATGATATTCCTAGTATCATGTTATGGTAATTTTAATATTAAATATGATTGTTATGATGCCTTTTATGTTATTCCTAATATTTATTGATGTTAGTATCATGTTAGGGTTAAAGATTTAATTTTTATTGCTTAATGACATGCTAGGGTTTGTTATTAATCGTTTTAGTATCATGCCTAGGATCTTGCTATTATTATTATGCTTTAATATTAACATGAATATGATTATGATTATAATCGTTATGATGATTGTGAATATTATTATTATTGTTATTTTGATGATGATTATTTTATTTATGATGATTATAATTTTGTTGTTATGATTGTTATTATGTTGCTTGATATTTATTTATTATATTGCTTGATCACGCTTTTATGCATGTTTAAAGGGAATTTGTACTTGTAATCATGCTTAATAAGATCATTAATAATCTTGTTTAGGGTTAAATATGATTATAATTTCAAGTGATCGCCAATAATAGATTTATTTGTGCATTAATATTCAACCAACATAGATTAAACAGGTTTAGGGTTAATCTATTGATTGTATATTAATCAGAAAGCGCACATGAATACGATCAGAATAAAGTAGAGGCCTATTATTAGGGCAGGTTCAATCTCTTTTAGGTTTGATTTGTACCTTCATCCCCGAAACTTTATTTGGTTCTAGACCTTATGGAGTTGACGATCAGAATAAACTTGTTGGCGACTCTTTTGCTCTATCTCCTTCCGTTTTGGACGCCACCGTACTTTAGTGTATGATCACAGTAGGGTTCAAGCTAGTGGGATTAAAGCTTGAAATTTATTCCCTACAATCCCTATGCTCATCCCTTTTTATTTAGAGCTAGACTTGGGGGCTTGATCCTTACATCATTAGCTTGCCTAGCCTAAGAGTCACCATTATTTGACTCTTCTAAAAATAATATCTTTCTACCACACTTAGCCCTTGCAGCCTAACTTTAGAATCACTTTCACACACCGCACAGATACATGACCATATATACTTTCCCTTAGGAACCCTTTGTCATGAAATCTTAACACAACGCTGAAGCATGCCTTGTCATATCATCATCAATCATAATTGTCATTGCATCACGAAGTATGAAGTGCTTAGCCTCCGTGCCTAAGTTACCCTAATACTTTCATCATTGAGTCAACCATTGAGATAGCCTAGGATGGATTAATCCTTGCACCTTGAGAGATAGTATCAAACAACATTTGACTAAGCTCATTCAACATGCATTCAAAAACTTCGATTCTTTTTTCGCGTCTTTCTTTTTCGGGAGAAAGTCGGTACCCTCCCACAAAATGACGGAAATTTTTTGCTTTTTTGCATTTTCGAGTCGCACGATCACATTACAATGCACACACGAGTCATGTACACATTGAGTCATGTGTGTCATATCTTGGTTTGAGTCTAACACATGTGTCAAACACTTTGAGTCGAGTCAACCTCGAATCAATCACAACGAGTCAAGTTCATACCTTGAATTACGACAAGTCAATGAGTCAAGCAACACTAAGTCTTAGGTCAACCCTAAAGAAAGATAAGTAAAGTCATATAGTCAAAGATATAAATACAGGTGCATCCCGGCAAGCAAGGACATTCCCGGATTTTTTTTTCCGAAAAAAAAACCGCGAATATGACACAGGAGATTCCTCCATAAGAGGAGTTACATAGATCGGTAAATTAGAGATGAAGAGCTTTAATTTACAAAAGATTTGAGCGGATTTGATTGAAAGGAAATGACCAAGTTCAAAGTTCGAAGCGAAACCGAGCAACAGCGCAGCAAGAGCAGAGTAGGGAAGACCCGACTCCAGCACCAGACGACAAGGCTGTCGTCAGGCAACAACATCTGGCGTCTGGCAACAAAGTTCAGCGCCTGACTCTAGATCCCAGTGTCTGGCGACAGAGCCAATTCTTGACGCCAGAGATATTTCAGCAGCGATAGAGCTCGAAGCCTCTCAGAACGGCTATTTCGACCTCATACAGCAATTTCGGGTTCCTTGGTACGCTAGTTAGCCCCTATAAGCAAATTGACATGATTAGTAGTTGGCTCGATTACAATCGTAGTAAGTGATTGATCTGACAAAAAATCGTCTCACATAGCTTAAGCGCCTAAAACACTGGCTCATTACAAGCACCAACGTATCGGATTAAAAGCATGCACTTAAACGACAATATTTCCAAATACGGATTGTCACGCATTCTTCTTAAACGACAATTTTTCCAAGATTGGATTGTCATCTCCAACTGACAATATTTCCAAAACATGGATTGTCGTGCATCTTCTTCAATGACAATTTTTTCCAAGATTATATTGTCATCTATGGCAAAGTTTCCAAGCGTGTATTGTCGCGCTCCTTCTCTATTTGTCAATTTTTCCAAATTCAGATTGTCATCGCTGGCAAGTTTTCCGAGATTGGATTGTCATACACCCAGTTCCCTATGGCAAAATTTCTCAAAGGATTGTCGTAGGTCTCTACTCATCATAAATTTCGGCAAAAGTTCCTCAACGTGGATTGTCATTCATTTCAGCAAGTGGCAAATTTTCCCGAAGTGGATTGTCGGTCGACTCTTTTTTGCAAATGTTCTAAGAAGCGGATTGTCAATAGTGGCAATATTTTCCTAAAAGGATTTTCGCATAGCATTGGCAAATTTCCAAGGTGGATTGCTTTCAAGAGTTATATTCCAAGATGTGGATTGTCGATTGTAGCAAAGTTCTTATAACAGATTGTTACGAAGCATTGCCAACTTTTCCAAAAATTGGATTTTGGCAAATTTTTCCGAGATACGGATTGTCGCTTCATCGTAGCAAAATTTCCAAGGATGGATTGTTACAAAGCATTGACAACTTTCCCTAAATCGGATTGTCATACATCATACAAGAGAGTTGTGTTGGCAACTATTCCCTAAGAAAAGAGCATTGTCATCACAGCAAAAGCACCGACATACTGGTTCACAAGCAGCAAAGCGCCGACGTACTGGCATAGCAGCATTAAGGATCAACAAGCAGTGATCTTTTCGAAGACTATCACATCGGAAATTGGAGGCAGTTACAAGCGTAGCAGTCTTCAGGCAGTATTCTCTAGCTTGCGGAAGATCGTCACAAAAAATCGGTTACCTCTAGAGACGTGTGCTCGACAGTGCAAGATACGCGTTTCTTAACTCTTTTATCTGTTTAACTAACGCTAGTTTGCAGGTATCTGCGTTACAAGAATGATTTAGGATCGCAGAACGTTCTGAATCATTCTCCATCCCTATCGCTACTTTGACTTTTGTTTTCGAAACTTGCGTTTCTCCAAACTCAGTCAAAGTGGGGGCTTCTGTAGACACCCATTTATGTCTTCCCAAAACTAAATCCAGTGATGAGTACCTTTCACGTCGAATCATAATCAAATGAAGTGAAAGTGTGGAAAGTTTAGTGTTGCGGAAAGTTTTAATTTCTTTTCTATTCTCTCTATTTTTTACAGTTTGGTTGGTCCATGATATGGGTCCAATAGTAGTGTAGTTGGATGGGGCTTGAAAAAGAGCTTTTCCAACGATATATTATAAGCCCAATTCCGATGAATATTGAGGAAGTTATGGCCAAATTACTGAACTGGGCCTGGTTTGAACTTATATGCGGCCCAATGATCAAGAGGAGGGCCTAATATAGATTTATCATTCCTAATGCAATTAGGAATGGTTTTAGTCTTCTAGATTCTTCTAGAAGGTTCTTTTCATTCCTAATTCGATTAGCATTGATAAATTGACTTTTGTTGACTTTTTAGAGTTTTAATCAGAATAAAAGAACGTTTTTGAGGAAAATACAATTTTATCCTCCTGTACGGCAATTTTCTATCTGATTTTAAGAAAACACGTCAAAAAATTAGTCAGCGCAAACGCCAGCATTAGCGCCTGACGCAAAGCTTGGCGTCTGGCGCTAACGTCAGCGTCTGGCGCTAACCTGGTTTTACGCGTCAGAACTCTGTTTAGGTTTTTTTATCTTTTTTGGTTTGATTTTCTCTATAAATAGCTTTCTAAAAACTCTGTTTTCATTCACCAAACTCTCATCAAGATTCTCTTGATTACTCTCTCTCTCTCTCTTTTCTAAACTAGCCTTCTCTCAAATACAAAATTCCACATTCATTAGACTTAAAAACACCTAGCCAAATTCGAAGTTGTCTTCGCCCTTAGACGTTAAAGGTTTAATTTCTGAGGGTTTGGTCTCAAATCTCTCTTTCAATTATTTAATTTAATTGTTTTTCAATTATTATTTTCCTTGAAGTTACTAACGTGTGTATTTTGTTATTAGAAAGAGGTACGAGGCATCCAAGTAAGTACTTTAATTGTTTACATTGTTATTATGATATAGATTTCATGTCTAGGATGTTTTATGATTCCCAGTATCATGTCTAGTGTAACTTTAATATTAAGTATGATTAAAAGTATGATGCCTTTTATGTTCTTCCTAATATTTATGATTGTTAGTATCATGTTAGGGCTACATATTTGATCTTTATTGTTTAGTGACATGCTAGGGTTTGTTATTAATCTTGTTAGTATCATGCCTAGGATCTTGCTATTATTATGGTTTAACATTATTATGATTATTTTTATGATTTATGATTATAATTGTTATAATTATTATTATGATGATTATTATTATGATTTTGATTATTTTGATTATTATTATGTTGCTTTGATATATTTATTTTTATTTCTTGATCACGCTTTTTATGCATGTTTAAAAGAAATTGGTACTTGTAATCACGCTTAATAAGATAATTAATAATATTGTTTAGGGCTAATTTGATTATAATTTGAGTGTTCGCCAATAATATTTTTATTTATGCATTAATATTCAACCAACATAGATAAACAGGTTTAGGGTAATCCTATTGATTGCATGTTAGTCAAAAAGCGCACATGAATACGATCAGAATAAAGTAGAGGCCTATTATTAGGGCAGGTTCAATCTCTTTTAGGTTGGATTTGTACCTTCATCCCCGAACTACAAGTCATGGTTCCAGACCTATTGGAGTTGACGATCTCCTGGATCGTTAAGGGGTGTAACCTTCACCCTGTGAACGGTTTACAAGTTCCTAAAACTTGTTGGCGGCTCTTTTGCTCTATCTTCTTTCCCTTTGGACGCCACCGTACTTTATTGTATGATCACAGTGTGGTTTAAGCTAGGAGTTAACGTTTGAAATATTCCCTACAGGCGGTGGCATTGACATGATTGCCTTGATCTTGGTTGGGTCTATCTCTATTCTTTAGAGCTTTTGACATACCCCAAGAGTTTGCCTAAGGTTACTCCAAAAGCACATTTGGATGGATTCAACCTCATGTTGTATTTTCTTAGCTTCTCGAGGAATTTTCTTAAGGCCACTTGATGTCCTGGACGGTCTTTGGATTTCACATTCATGTTGTAACACCCTAGAAATTCCTTTCCCTTAAAATACCTATTTTACTCTTTTAAAATACGATTTAGGAATATCTAAGACATTACCGCCACCATGAAAATAGCTAAGGCAATTATCAAAGACACACAGCGGAAGACTTAAATCAAAACCATTCAAAACGAGTCAACTCAAAAGTCAACCAAACGAAAGTAAAGTTAAAACCAAAGTCAAACGAAGTCAAATAAAATCAACCTACAACTTGGAACCATTGTAGGCCCTTATCAAAACCAATTAAAATATGAAAACCTTTGCATTAGACTCATAAGCATAACATAATATAATATTTGAAAGCAATAAACCACATCTCAACTAATAGAAACTAGCATGATTCGCTCTTCACTCATGCCCCGTCATGAATATGCTTCAATACCTGAAAAGCTTATCTCTACTTGTTTCCACTACTCTCCATTAAAAATGGGTCATCATAGGGCCAAGATAAAGACATGGCCAAAAACACAAACACACACAATCAGCAAAGCTGAGTACATAAGCGTAAATAAACACACTAACATGCTTTTACCTATCAACACACACTTACCTCAATGCACCTGTGTACAAGCACACACAACATTCAACAAGACTCTTTAACTAGACACTCAATAATTTATTTAGCGTTGATTACACATCGAACGGGTTTCCAACTCTATCTCCCCAAATAAATTGAGGTTAACTGACACGGGAGCTAACCGTGCCAGCGAAAAAACCACACATAGGTGGCGAAATTCCTACGCATAATAATAAATAAAAAGGAATGTACAGCCTCCTGTACTCCATTAGAAGTTATGGTTAAATATAAAACCCCATAACTCCCCCCATTGTTCATACTCAAGGTATATACGTTTCAAGAGTTTTGGTGCGTAATCTCTTTCACTTTACATTATTTACATGTTATTGGACTTGGTGATGACTCTCAAAGCATAATAAATCAATCAACAATAATTATTCAATCAACCAAACATACAATTTAATTATTGAATAATTAGTGACACATAATATTTAATGTTGAAACCTTTTTAAATCTACCTCAGTGTCAAAGACACCTTAAATGCATAAAGCGCCAAAAATCCTATCCCTCGGTGTTAAAAAAACCTTAAGTGCACAAAGGCACCAACATACATTTTATTCCTCGTGTACATAGACACTTTCATAGCTCCTTCCTCATGCTTAAATCATCAATAAAAATTATATGAACCATAATAAAATTCCTTTTCAATATTCCAAGCCAAATTAAACATGTAGTTTAATTAAACATGCACTCTAACATGCCATAAATAAAAATGTAGTCCATATAATCATGCAAAAATATAATTTTCCAATCCATAAACCATCACAAATAATTCATGCTTCACAATTCAATCACCAACACCAATAATCCACAATTTCATACATAAACCTTAACATGATACTACTTGTAATTGATTGAAATCAAGCCTAGCATGATACTACATCACCAAAATATGCTAAGTACGCGAACGTACCTCAATAAAGCCTTAAAGTGGCCGAAAACACTACAACAATTCCCGAATCAAGTCTCCTACATAAAGGGACAATAATACTAAATTAATTACCCTTGTATACACAATTTCCAACAAATTAAACTCACTTTAAACAATTAAAAATAATCTGAAAATTATTTAAAAAACCCCTAATTAAACTCCTTTTTAATAGGTAATCACACCCTTTTATTAAAATCACAATTATACTACTTTAAATAAAATTCCAACATTTAAACTAATCAAAAACCCCTTTAAAACTTCATCAAAATACATCTTTATACTTAAATTATCCATAGAAACATTAAATTATCTCTTACCCTTTAAACTCAAGGATAAAATTTAAAGCAATAAAAAAAAAACTTCGTTAAAAACCAAAAACTGCCCGAAAATCATAAAAAAAACGTTGTTTCCACATGGAAAACACTACTTTTTTTATCAAATCGGATGATTTTAGAACCTGGTCGAGATTAAAACGGGATTAATATTAACGAACGGAAATCTAAAAATTAAAACACGAATTTACGTGTTCAAAATAATCTGGAATTAAGTTAAACTAATTATTAGTTATAATCACCAAAATTTCAAAAACATCATTACTATAAAATCCCTAAATCAATTGTTCATAAAAACCCTAAAATCATGATTTTCAATAATTAAAAACCCTAGGTTATAAAATTTACAAAACTGAAAATTATGACATTTATTAAATCTGAAATTATAAAGTTTAATCATCAACAATACAATTTGATACTAATTAAATTAATTTCAAACAATAAAATCAAAACCCATAAATCAATAATTATAATTACACAAATTAATAAAACAAAAGAGAAAGAAAATAAGACAAACCTTTTTGTGTGGAAAATTTTTAGGGATTTGTGGGGTATTTATAGAGTCGAGAGTGTAGGGTTAAATTGGGCTTATAAAAATGTGGGATTAAGTTATGGGATAGGGCTTAAGTTATGGGTTTTGGAATGGGTTATTCCAATAAGAGTATGTAGGAATAATTTACATTGCCCAATAATTAATAAAAAGTTTGGCCCAAAATATATTTTACTTTTATAAAACCTTGTATTTAAAATTTTTAACCCTTTAAAATATTTAATTAAAATACTTGAGCCCTTAACAATACATTTTATTAATACTTAAATACTTTATAAAAATACATAAAAATACGGGGTATTACACATGTCGTCCACATATACTTCAACTTCCTTGTGCATCATGTCATGGAGTAGGGCAGTTGCTGCTCGTTGGTAAGTAAAACCCGCGTTTTTCAACCCGAATGGAATTACCGTGTAACAGTAAGTACCCCAAGGTGTTATTAATGTTGTTTTCTCCATGTCTTCTTCGGCCATGAGAATCTGGTTACACCCTGTTTATCCATCCATAAATGAGAGAAGTGCGTGATTCGTTGTATTATCTACCAAAATATCGATGTGTGATAAAGGGAAGTCGTCCTTTGGACTTGCCTTATTTAGATCTCGATAGTCGACACACATTCGAACCCTAACATCCTTTTTCGGAACTAGGACCACATTTGCGACCCATTCGGGGTATTTGGATACCCTGATAAAACCTGCAGTCATTTGTTTTTGTACTTCTTCTTTTATTTTAAGAGCTACGTTGGGTTTCAGTCGACGTAACTTTTGTTTTACAGGTTTCATTCCTGGAATTAGTGGTATAGTGTGTTGAGAGATTTCTCTATTAATGCCTGGCATATCTTCGTATGACCAAGCGAATACATCAATAAATTCTTTAAGTAGGTTAATTAAATCGGTTCTTTAGTCTTTGTTTAGCGTGAGTACGATTTTAACTCCTCTTTTAGTGGTTGGATCTTTTGAGAAATCAACCGTTTCAGTGCCCTCAATTATTGGTGTCTTATTTTCAAGTGTTTCCATTGCTTTAATAATTTCTTTGTCATTTTCATCGTTAGTTAAGCATTGCTCGTCATCTTGAGTTAAAGAAAAACACGAGGAGTAAGGGGAAGAAGACATATTATTAAACTCGGAAATCATTACATCAAACAAAGAAATGTCCGTTGGGACTTGATTGCTAACTATCCTAGGAATAGATGCAGAAATAGAAGAGCTAGAGGGAGGTGCTACAACCAAAGACTTAGAAGACTCAATAGGGGAAGACTCTGACTCGGACTGTGACTCAGACGATTCTTCAAACATTGGCCCTTGTCTTGTAGTTATCGAGATCTTCTTTCCGTTTGCAGTAGTCACCTCCACTGTCTTGCGCCATCCTCGCACTAAATCTTCCGCTGGAGTGATGAGCTTCGAAGGGTCAAAGTTCTCACTTTGTAGGACCGTTTAAAGGAGTGAAGATTTATCTTCTACATATCTAGGCTCATTATTTTCTCGCCCAAAGAGAAGTCCCATGACATTAAAGTCAAAGCATGGGGGTGCTTTCTCCTTACAGCTAGGAGTTGGGATCTCATCTAGAAAGCAACAATCCAGAAATATCTCGAACCCAGGTTGTCTTATGCCATTTAAAACAAAGGGTTCTGGAAATTCATAGCATGGATAATCTTCTCCCTCTCTTATAAACTATCCATTTAAGGTAAGAGGGTATTGATCCATTGGAATTACTTTCTTCTGTGTGCGAGCGTTCCTACGTGCCCTTGATTTTTCCCGGGCTCACTTTAGATCTTGAGAGCCAGTTCGAAACCAAGTCCGAAAGTATCTAATTTAGGGAGGCCAGGTAGTCCCATCTATTTTGCTATCACTTTCTTCTTTTCTAGAGTCATTACAGGGAAGTGCCCTTGTTTTCTCAGGATAGCATTGGTTACCATATTTGAGTGGAGGTTGTAGCGAAGAGGGGTCCTTTCATCTTCCTCTATTAAGGAGACCTCTTCATTAAAGCCCCACAAATCTTCATTGTTCTCATCATGCTCCACATTGATTAATGGATTTTCTATTATTTTGATTCTCATAGGTGAAGCATCGATTGTAATCGATATTCCTCCAACTATGGCTTTTACTTATTGATGAAGAGATGAAGGGACGACCTTTAGGTCATGAAGCCAAGGGCGTCCCAATAGTAATTTGAATGAAGCCTTAATGTCTACAACTTGGAATGTAGTAGCATGTTCAATTGCTCCCGCCGTTATGTTCATAGTAATCGTGCCTAGTGCTTGACGACGTGAGTTATCGTAGGTTCTTATCCCTTGTGTTAATGGGGATAAATCCTCGTCTCTTATCCCTAACATCCTCGCAGTTCTAAGTAGGCAAACATTAATTGCCGATCCATTATCTACAAGAATCATAGGGACGTTCATTCTCTTGCAGATTACTGTGAGGTTAAGGGCTTTATTATGCTTGTCACCTTCCGGCGGTAGATCCTTGTCGGAAAAAGTGATCAAATTAATGGGACTTGGGAGATCTCTCGCGAGGAAGTTAGCCAACCCCTCAGGAGTGGTGTCCGAATCTATCCCTACTTTAGCTAAAGCATCCATGACCGCAACTCTATGTTCTCGAGATGTAGCTAAAAGTTTCCATACATTCATTTCAACTTTAGTCATTTTTAAACTGTTTGACAGCATCGTTGTCCTCTATGATTGGTATGGGAACTTGCTGAGTAGTAAGGATAGGTTGTGTTGTAATGGGAGGTTGCATTCTCCCGGACCTCGTGAGGACATCTATAGGTGAATCCTCTTCGTCCCAAATGTCACTACTGGATATATTGTCGAAAGTGGAGTGTCTTCAACATCCTTAAGGTAGACATCCTCGTCATCACTATCCCAAACCCCATTGATGGTAGCATCTTGTTCATGTGGGATTTGAATTAGTTTCTTGCTATCAATCAATCGTTGGACCAATTCTTTGAACTTGAAACAGTTTTCTATTGTGTGTCCTCCCGATTGATGATATGGACAGTAATACCTATCTGTCCTTTTAAATGATTCAAATGGTCTCGGATCGAGAGGTTGAATTTTACCATTCTCGGAGAGCATTTTGAACATATTTGCATAAGATGTCCCAATTAGAGTGTATGGCCTATTACTCCTTTTAGGTGTGTCAATTACTTGGAAAGAGAATGGTTTCTTCTCCTTAGGTGGAGGCCTACTTTTGAGTAGCTCGTTTCGTTCTTTTAGAGCCTACGTGGCCTCGCGCACCAACTTGCTTGCTTCTAACATGACCTGTATAAGGATGCACACCTCCTGTTTAGTTGAAGGTTCTTGCCCATAAGGGAAATAGTCATTAGCATCCTCAAAGATTTCCTCTTCCTCCTCAATGGGTTCAATGAGATTTGAGGGATCAATTTGATTTTCTTCGTCGGAAATAGCCAAGGAATCCGACAGTGGTGCACTATTAATACTTGGCTTCTTGCTTTCAGGGGGCAATGGAAGTTTATTGTTATCAATTAGATCTTGGATAGCTTCCTTTAGCTTCCAACAGTTTTCCGTGAGATGGCCCCTACCTTGATGATACTTGCAGTGTGCATTGGGGTTCCAGCTAACCGTTCTCTTTTCGACAGGTGAGTCCCCAAACGGTCCAATGGGAGTTATAAGACCTTTTGCGTGTAGGCGATCGAACGCGGTGTCATAACTCATACCAATAGGAGTAAAGTTCCTCCTAAATGGTTTCTTTTGTCCTCGATTATTCATAGCAAGGACTTCATTTAAGTTAAAGGTGCTAACATTATTTGAGTGGGTGGTTTTGGAAGAAGAAGGATTGTCGTTCTTCTTGCCTTTCCAGCCACTATTGGAGTTACTGTTGTTAGCAGCTTTTTGCTTATCTAGGTCGTCTTCAATGTTAATACCAATGTCATAGACGGCCTTGAAGGTGTGTAAGTTGTTTTGATACTTGAGATACTTAGAGTATTTTTCTTGGAGGTTCTTGATGAACATCCTCACAGATTCCTTTTCACTAGGCACCTCAACCATCTTTGCAGAGGTCTCCCTCCATTTGTTAAAGAAGGAAGTAAAGCCTTCATTTTCTTTTTGTTTAAGTATTTCAAGTTCCCTATAATCAGTTTCATCTTGAACATTGCACTTGTATCTATTAATGAAAACACTCATAATAGATTCCCAACTAGAGGTTTTCTCTTTATCGAGAGAAAAGTACCACTGTTGACACACAGTTTCTAAAGATAAAGAAAACACAGAATGAAAAGCTTTCTTATCTATTCCCTTAATATTCATTACAGTTTCAAATGCTCTTAAATGAAAATAAGGGTTATCCATTGGCTTGAATTTCGAGATGTCATTGGCATTGAACTTCTGCGGAAGAAGATCCTTGTCCACCGAGACCCCTTGAGAGCTAATGCCCTGGAATCTATAGTAATTGGATAGTTTGCTCAAACTTTCCTGGATGAGATCCATTTGTTGTTGTCTTGCAGGGTCATTAATTTGAAGATTTAGATTCTTCAACATTTCAGCCATAGTAGCCACTTGTCCCTTAACTTCGTTGAGTTCTTCTTGACTTGCCATTATCTTCTTAGCTTTCCTTCTCCTACCAATTGGCTTATCAAACAATAAAACTTGAACGAAATTGTTGTCCTTGATTAGACGCCCTTCCTTTCTTGACCACGCGCTGTAAATTAAACCATATTCGTTTTAATGACTTGACTCAAGTTGACTTTGATTTTACGGTTTAAAAGCAAAAAGAAAGCAAAAAAGCGAAAAATAGGGTGCATATTTTTTGGGAATGGGTTCAAACAAGTGGTTTAATTGGAGGATTAATATCCGACTTACCCCCCTAAAAAATGATGGAAAACACGCATTCAAGACTCTCTAGACATGGTCATAGTGTGACAAACATGTTAAGTGTGTGCTTTATAAGTGAGTGCAAGTGACATGCTTTGACTCTCGTGTATGACCATGGGACTAAGTGCCTAGACTCAATTAAAAACTTAAACATGGCTAAAGCCATTAATAAATTGATTAAACTGACTAACAAACTGTTTAATAAGACTCGTCGTGATGACTCGAGTAAGAATCTGGACTGTCGCCACCATTTAAAGCCTGTCGCCAAACGACAGATTTGTCGCCAGGCGACAAACAATAAACAAAAGCGCCACAGCCCAAATTTCTGCGCCATTGCTGGAACATTAATCTGGACTGTTTCCAGTAATTTTACTCTAAGGGGATTTGCCTAAAGTCGTACTAAGTCAGATCGATTAATTTATTAGCCTTTAATTGGTCAAATTAATTAATTAATTAATTAGACAAAGTCCTTTTAAGTCATTAATCGGTTTATTTAGACTTAAACACAAGTCAAACAAACGGTTAGCACATATAGAGTATACACAAGCAAAGAATGCACAAGTAGTTCAAATAGTCACAACATGATGCAATGAGTTTGCAACCTAACCATGGCTCTAGTTCTCTAAAGTTCAAGGATATGGGTTAGTCAAAGAGGGTCCATGGTTATGAGTCTGGATGCATCGCGCCGAAGCCTTACCTTTGGAAGGGTTGGCGCGTATGGATGGGACCCCGCAAGTTAAAAAAAAAACTTGCTTCCACGGTTTGGTGGATTCACAAACTCGGATGTACCCGTCGTTGCTAGGAGCGTTCAATTGGGTAGATGGAGCGTGAACCCCCAGAGGGTTATGTCCATATGTAGAACACATATGGGTTTCATAAAGTGAGAAAAACTCAATCAGGTAGTAGAATCGAGCCAACAGTACTAGAAATGGTCAAAACAAGAAGGCAGAGTTCTAGCTCGGTATTGGAAGAACTTGGCGCCAAACTACAGGGACTGTCGCCGCAAAAGAACCCATGTCGCCAAGCGACAGAACTGTCTCCAGGCGACGGAAGCTCTTTACAAGCGACAAGCCCTGTTTTCTAGACGCTAGTTTCTACATACCTTGGCAGGTATCTGTGTTCTTAGAATTTTCCAGATTTCGCAGTATTATTTCGATTCTAGTTGTGAAAGATATTTCTCAAATTTCCTACGTGTAAAATTCTATGTTTTTGACTCATTTCGGATGGTCTATCCAATGAGGACCTTTTTTATGTATATGACAATAATGTTAATCAAAATTACGCACATGAAAACTTAGAACTTTTCGAGTCTCATCCGCTCATTCTAAATCATTGCCAAAATAAATTTGAGGAATTAAAATAGAAATCCTCCCCAGTGGAGTCGCCAAAAACTGTAGGGAATATTTAAAGCATCATAACCCCAAGCTTAAACCCCACTGTGATCATACACTTAAGTATGGTGGCGTCCAAAGGGAAAGAAAAGAGAGCAAAAGAGTCGCCAACAAGTTTTAGGAACTTGTAAACCGTTCACAAGGTGAAAGTTACACCCTTAACGATCCTGAGATCGTCAACTCCAAAAGGTCTTGAACCAAATAGGGTTCGGGATGAGGGTACGAATCCAATCTACAAAAGAGAGAACTCGCCCTATAAAATAGGCCTCTACTTTATTCTACTCGTATTCATGTGCGCTTTTTGACTAACATGCAAACATTAGATTAATCCTAGACCTGTTTAATCTATGTTGGTTGAGTATTAATGCACAAATAAATCTATTATTGGCGATAACTTGAACTACAATCATATTAGCCTAAACAAAATTATTAATTATCTTATTAAGCGTGATTTCAAGTACAAATTCCTTTAACATGCATAAAAGGCGTAATCAAGCAATAATAATAATAAATATCAAGCAACAGAATAATAATAATAACCATCATAATCATAACAATAATAATAATCATGATAATATTAATAATAAAGCTTAATAATAATAGCAAGATCCTAGGCATGATACTAACAAGATTAATAACAAATCCTAGCATGTCACTAAGCGTTAAACATCAAAGCTTTAAACCTAACATGGTACTAACATGATATTGGAAAGAGTAAAGGCACCCTAAACATGATTCTAGAAAGCAATAAAAACATCCTAATATGATACTAGGAATTAATCAAATCTAAACATGCTTTCTACATTGAAATTAAAAGGGAATAAGCTAATTACTTACTTTGAAGCCTCGTACCTCTTTCTAATAACAAAATACACGCGTTAGTAAACTTCAATGAAAATAATAAATCAAAGAATTAAATTAAATTAATTGAAAGAAAGAGTTATAAAGTTTAGACTGGATTTGGGACCAAACCCTCAGAAAAGTATAAACCTTTCACGTCTAGGGCGAAGGAAACTTCGAACTTTGCTAGGTGTTTCTAAGTCTTGTGAGTGCGGTATTGTGTTTGTAAAAAGCTAGTTTAGAAAGAGAGAGAAAGAAAGCATGAATTGCTCGAGAGAGAAATAGAGAAAATTAGGTGATTGTGAATGAATAAAAACGGAGGTTCAGGATCATATTTATAATAAAAATAGTCCGGAAAAGTATAGAATTTGATAAGGAATAAAACTACAAGTTGTCGCTGCAAAACCACTCTGTCGCTTGGCGACAGAGTCTGTCGAGTGGCGACAAGGCTTGTCGCGTAGCGACAGGCCTTTCGTTTGGCGACAACTTGGTTTTCACGCGCTTTCTACGCGGAATCCAATCTTTAACCAAATTTGATCTATGGAATTCGTACAGAAGCTAAAATCGTATTTTGATAAAATAATAATACTTAATTCCAAATAAAACTCATCATAATATAATTATTAATTCTAACTCTATAAGGATTGAAAAGAACCTTCTAGAGAATTCTAGAAGACTATAATTAATCCTAGTAATATTAGGAATAATAATTAACATTAGGCCCTCCTCTAGGTCATTGGGCCGCATGTAAAGATCAAACCAGTCCCAGTTTAGTATTTTGGCCATAACTTCCTCATTATTCATCGGAATTGGGCTTATAATGTATCGTTGGAAAACTCTTTGCAAGCCCCATCCAACTACACTATTATTAGACCCTTGTCACGGACCAAACTAAACTAGATTGGATATTTTTATAAAATAAAGTTGTTTTCAAAAACAGAGAGAAAGAATTTTAATAAAACTAAACCGCAACACTTAACCTTCACACTTTCACTTCATTCGATTATGATTCGACGCGAAAGGTATTCATCACTGGGTTTGGTTTTGGGGAGAGACAAATGGGTGTCTACAGGTACAATTCCTGTCATCAAGAAAAACATATTTCAAATGAGAAGGGAGAGGTTTTAGTTCAGGTTTCTTCACCTCTGCAGGTTTAGATTCCTGAACCAAATTTACTACCTTCATACATTCTTCATGATCGAATTCCTTTGTGGCAAGAGCTCTCTCTATGTCATCCACCTCCTTACTCCAAATGCTCATATCACCTGCAGATAAATTTCCACAAAGTATTTCCTCCAAATCCCTTGCAAGAACCTGTGGCAAGCTTTCTTCACAAATATCATCCATTATATCAAGAACATCAATCAAATAACAATTTTCTTCTAGCATAGGACCTTTTAAAACTTTCCCTAAATTAAATGTGATATTATCATCGCCAACAGAAAGGGTTAGTTTACCATTTTTAACATCTATAATGGCTACTGCAGTGTGGAGAAAAGGTCTACTTAATATAATGGGGATTTGTGTATCCTCAGCCATGTCTAGAACAACAAAATCAAATTAAAAGGGATAAAAAATTTACCAACTATGACAGGTACATCCTCTAAAATACCTAAAGGGTACTTAACAGAATGATCTGCCATTTGCAAAGTTATATTAGTAACTTTTAAATCACCCATATTTAATTTAGAGCATACAGACGATGGCATAACACTAACAAAAGCACCCAAATCACACAATGCTTTATCAATGAAGACATTACCAATATGACAAGGGGTAGAAAAACTACCGGGATCCTTTAATTTAGGAGGGGATTTATTCTGCAATAGAGCACTACATTCCTCTGTAAAAGCTACAGTTTCTACCTCATTAAAGGCTCTTTTCCTAGTCAAAATATCTTTCATAAATTTAGCATATGCTGGAACCTGTGTAATAAGCTCTGTGAAAGAAATTGTTACCTGCAAATTTTTCACAACCTCCAAAAACTTACCAAACTACTTATCCAATTTAGTTTTCAAATGGCGATTTGGGAATGGTAGTTTAATTATAGGTTGTTATGCTTCCCTACTCTTCTCCTAAGTAGTATCCTTCCCTGAAGTTGTGCCCTGCAATGAATTATCAAAAATGATAGTTTTACCCTGGAGCCCTACAGGAACATCAGGTGTAACGGAATTAGGATTAGCAATTCTAATTAATTCAGATACATCCTCTTTGGGCATAGGGGGCCATCGTAGTGTGAACCACTCCTCAGAGTAATTGCATTTGCATGATCCGTAGGTTGAATTCCCTGCGATGGTAGAGCTTCTTGCTGGCAAGTCTGTAGAGTAGAAGATAACTGGGCAATTTGGGTGTCCATGACTTTATTATGGGCTATAATTGAGTCAATATGTTGGTCTCTACTCTCCATATGCTTTTGCATATTAGTTAGCATCGCTCTAATTTATGACAAAGCAGGGTCAGAAGATGTAGTAGGGGTTTGTGCTGGGGCTTTTTTTGTTAGAGTGAGGGTGGTAATATTTTTGCTGTGGAGGGGGGTGCTTGTTGTGGTTGTTGTGGAGATGGAGGATTTTGAACATTGGTGCTCCGATAGGATAGGTATGGATGGTTCCGGAGTCCAGGATTGTAGGTGTTGGAGTATGGGTTATTCTGCCTATAGGTTTGAAAGGCATTAACTTGCTCCATAGAAATCCTGCAATCTTGCTCCCAATGTCCTACAATTCCACAGTTTTCACAAAAAGCTTCATCAGAATTATTAGCAATAGCAGAAACATTACTGTAGACACCCATTTGTGTCTCCCCAAAACCAAACCCAGTGATGAGTACCTTTCACGTCGAATCGTAATCGAATGAAGTGAAAGTGTGGAAAGTCTAGTGTTGCGGATAGTTTTAATTTCTTCTCTTCTCTTTATTTTTGAAAATCTATTTTAAGAAAAATCTAGTTTGGTTGGTCCGTGATATGGGTCCAATAGTAGTGTAGTTGGATAGGGCTTGAAAAGATCTTTCCAACGATAAATTATAAGCCCAATTTTGATGAATATTGAGGAAGTAATGGCCAAATTACTAAACTGGGCCCGGTTTGAGCCTTATATGCAGCCCAATGATCTAGAGGAGGGCCTAATATAGATTTATCATTCCTAATGCAATTAGGAATGGTTTTAGTCTTCTAGATTCTTCTAGAAGGTTGTTTTCATTCCTAATTCAATTAGCATTGATAAATTAACTTTTGTTGACTTTTTAAAGTTTTAATCAGAATAAAAGAATGTTTTTGAGGAAAATACGATTTTATCCTCCTATACGGTTAATTTTTATCTAATTTTAGAAAACGCGTTAGAAAGTTAAATTAGCGCCAAACGCCAGTTATTAGCGTCTGGCGCTAAGCCTGGCGCCTGGCGCTAATGTCAGCGTCTGGCGCTAACCTTGTTTTTGCGCATCAGAACTCTCTCTCTCTTTTCTAGCCTAGACTTTTACAAACAAAATTCCTCATACATTAGCACTAGACACACCTAGCCAAGTTCGAAGTTGCCTTCGCCCTAGACGTGAAAGGTTTAAATTTCTGAGGGTTTGGTCCCAAATCTCTCTTTTAATTATTATTTAATTTAATTGTTTGTTTATTATTTTCCTTGAAGTTACTAACGTGTGTATTTTGTTATTAGAAAGAGGTACGAGGCATCCAAGTAAGTATTTTAATGGTTTTTTAATGATGTTATTATGTAGAAATCATGTTTAGGTTGTTATTATGATTCCTAATATCATGTTAGGATGTTTTCCTTAATTTGATGTTTAGGGTGACAACGATAAATTCCTAGTATTATGTCTAGGGTAACTTTAATATCAAGTATGATTAAAAGTATGATGCCTTTTATTTTCTTCCTAATATTTATGATCGTTAGTATCATGTTATGGCTAAAGCTTTTATTTTTTATTGTTTAGTGACATGCTAGGGTTTGTTATTAATCTTGTTAGTATCATGCCTAGGATCTTGCTATTATTATTATGCTTTAACATGAACATGTTTATTTCTATGATTATAATTCTTATAATAGTTGTTATTATTATGATTATTATTATGTTGCTTGATATTATTTATTGTTATTGCTTGATCACACCTTTTTATGCATGTTTAAAGGGAATTTGTACTTGTAATCACGCTTAATAAGATAATTAATAATCTTGTTTAGGGTTAATTTGATTATAATTTAAGTGATCCCCAATAATAGATTTATTTGTGCATTAATATTCAACCAACATAGACTAAACAAGTTTAGGGTTAAACCTATTGATTGCATGTTAGTCAGAAAGCGCACATGAATACGATCAGAATAAAGTAGAGCCTATTATTAGGGCAGGTTCAATCTCTTTTAGGTTGGATTTGTACCTTCATCCCCGAACTACCAGTCATGGTTCCAGACCTAAGTTGAGGATCTCCTGGATCGTTAAGGGGTGTAACCTTCACCCTGTGAACGGTTTACAAGTTCCTAAAACTTGTTGGCGACTCTTTTGCTCTATCTTCTTTCCCTTTGGACGCCACCGTACTTTAGTGTATGATCACAGTGGGGTTCAAGCTAGGGTAATGCTTGAAATATTCCCTACAATTACCAACAGAATTAGGAACATTAGTACTAAAATTATCTAGTTTTTGGCAAATAGAAGTAAGTTGGGCTTGCAAAAAGGATACTGAATCGACGTGGTGTTTGCCTTTATTCGCATAGCCTCTAGAATTCCCATATTGGGAATTATGTATCGCCATATCTTCGATAACTTGACCTGCATCATCAACATTAAGATTCATAAATCTACCACTAGCCGCGAAATCTAGAATCGTTTTAGATGCATTTCCTAATCCGTTGTAGAAAGCCTGAATTAACTGCCACTTTGCTAAATTATGGTGGGGCCACTCCCTCTGCAGATCCTTGAATGTCTCCCAAGCCTCATATAGCGCTTCATCTGGCTACTGGGCAAAATTCTGAATGGCACTTCTCAATAAAGTTGTTTTTCTCTACAGGGTAATATTTGTTATGGAAATTCAAAGCAAGAGTTTCCCAGTTAGTAATACTAAGTGCAGTTCTATTCAAACCATTAAACCATAATTTAGCTTTTCCACATAATGAAAAGGGAAAAAGAATCTCCCTGATCTGGTCTTGCGTAACCCCATTCTGCCAAATAGTATTGCAATACTGACAGAAGTCTGCAATGTGAAGATTAGGGTCTTCACCCTTAGCTCCACTGAACTGCTTCCTTTTGTAGGCGTCGCTCGAAGTGCGCCTACGTTAAAAGCATGTGTGAATATGCTTGGCACTCATAGGAAGTGGGAATTGACATATACGATTAGGGACAAGGAAAGTAGGGAGCCGCCAACAAGTTTTTAAGGAACTTGTAAACCGTTCACTAATCATAAAAGGCAACCACGATAAAGGGACAACGATAGGCAACAACGATTGACCCGTGAAGGTTACACCCCATTCATAATCCATGAGATTACTAACTCCATATGGTTCGAAACCACAAAAGGAGGATCGGGGATGATGGTACGAAGTGAGTCATGGAGTCACATTCGCCCGTATTGGCCTCTATTCGATTCTTATAGTGAAAAGTGATTCCTGCGATCTCAAAGGCATATAAACAAAATATTCAATTCGTTCCAAACTATTATTAAGCTAAATTGGTTGAATATTAATGCAGCATAAATTCTAAAATATTAGTGATCACTTGAATTAATAACAAGATTAAAAAGGAACCTAAACCGGTCGTCCAAATTATCTTATTAGGCGTGATTTTCAATTACATATTCCCTTTAAAATGTAATATGGTGATCATAAATATAATATGATAAAATCAACATTAATATTGGAAGCAATTTAACAATAATAGTGTAAGTCAAATCAAATAATAATAATAATAAACCTAATCATGATACTAGCAATTTTAAAATAAAATAAGAGTAATTAAATTAATTAATTACTCACATTCCGCGCGTTTCTTTAAATTGCTACATCATGAATAAATTGTTAGTAACTTCAATAAAAATATAAATTAAATGGATTACGCATTTAGGGATTACGCGGAGAAAGCACGGAGCAATCCCGTGGCACGGGATGTGCACCGTGACACGGCATTGTCCACCGTGGCACAGTGCAGTATGCCGTGTCACGGTGTAAAAAGTACGCGGAAATTACACGGAATATTCCCGTGTCACGAAATGGGCACCGTGACACGGGAAATTGCACCGTGACACGGTGCAAAATCCCGTGACACGGGGGAAAATTATGCAGAATTACAAAGATGGGCACCGTGTCAAGGGGGTCAGCTTTTGCCGCGTCGCAGCATTTTTGCTGCTGCGCGGTAATTTCAGTTTTTTTTACCCATTTTTAAAATAATCATAACTTTTGATCCGTAACTAGGAATAAGGCATATAATATATTATTGGAAAGCATATCAAGTCTACTTTCCAACCCAATTAGAATCAAATCAAAATAATATGTAGATTTTAAAATATGGCCGTTTTGGTGGAAGGGTGTCGGTTTTAGGCCGAGTTTGGGGGTTTTACTCATATCTTTTTCGTTATAGCTCGAAATTGGGCTTATGATATATGGTTGGAAAGATTATTTGAAGGCCTATCCAAAAAAATAATAATTGGATCAAAATTATATAGCCATAAAATCAGTTTCTCTCAATTTTGCGATGTGGACACGAAAAGTGGAAAATAGGTTATGGTTTAGGGAAATGAGCTAGAAATATATTGGATAGAACATAAATTTAAGCACTACAAAGATTAAATACTCTTCTCGACCAATAATGGTGGTGAAAGGTGTTCATCAACAGGTTTGATTTTGGGGAGACACGGGTGTCTACAGAAGCCCCCACTTTGACTGAGTTTGTAGAAACGTCAGTTTCGAAAACGATAGTCAAAGTAGCCGATAGGGACGGAGAATGATTTAAGACGTTCTGAAATCCTAAATCACTCTGTATACGCCGATACCTGCAGAAAAATGTTAATTCCACAGATAAAAGAGTAAAAGGATATAATACGTATCTGGCACCAGTGTATCGGTGACAAATGAATTTGGCAGCTTCCTATGCTTGAAGGAATCCACCGGATGACATTTGTTAAAACGCTTTCCATGCCTGAGGAAAGCCGACTGAGGAGTTTAGTAGTTTTCTAAGCCTGAAGAAACCTACCGGATGATACTTTCCATGCCTGAGGAAAGTCGACGTATGAATTTGGTGTCATTCTATGCTTGAAGAAATCCACCGATGATGCTTTCCATGCTTGAGGAAAGCCGACAAAGGAATTTGGCGATTTTTTATACTTGAAGAAAAATCCACCAATAACGCTTTCCATGCTTGAGGAAAGCCGACTTGGCGGTTTTCTATACTTGAAGAAAAATCCACTGATAACGCTTTCCAAGCTTGAGGAAAGCCGACTTGGCGGTTTTCTATACTTGAAGAAAAATCCACCGATAACGCTTTTCAAGCTTGAGGAAAGCCGACTTGGCGGTTTTCTATACTTGAAGAAAAATCCACCGATAACGCTTTCCAATCTTGAGGAAAGCCGACTTGGCGGTTTTCTATACTTGAAGAAAAATCCACCGATAACGCTTTTCAAGCTTGAGGAAAGCCGACTTGGCGGTTTTCTATACTTGAAGAAAAATCCACCGATAACGCTTTCCAAGCTTGAGGAAAGCCGACTTGGCGGTTTTCTATACTTGAAGAAAAATCCACCGATAACGCTTTCCAAGCTTGAGGAAAGTCGACAGATGATGAGATTGCAAGTCTCTGTGTATCGAGAACCTTGCGCCGTGAAATGATGGTGGTTCGATTGTCCCCGAAGGTGGGCTGTAGTTGGTTCTCTTGTCCCCGAACGTGGGCTGTAGATGGTCCGCTTGTCCCCGGACGTGGGCTGGTTGTAAATGGTCCGTTTGTCCCCGGACGTGGGTTGTAAATGGTTCGCTTGTCCCCGGACGTGGGCTGGTTGTAAATGGTCCGTTTGTCCCCAGACGTGGGCTGTAAATGGTCCGCTTGTCCCCAGACGTGGGCTGTAATTGAGGCCTGCAAAATAAAATTTGCCTATGGACTCGTATATATTGTGATTGACTTAACCACTGACTTGACCAAGTTTGACTTGATGTGACATGACATGTGTATGACTTGTGAGTGTGTGTGTTTATATGTGTGTGTGCAGACACAAGCAAACGAAGATGCAAAAGCAAAAATTTTCCGTCAATTTTTGTCATGAGTGGAGGCTACCGACTTTCTCCCGAAAAAGAAAGATGTGAAAACTGAACTTTTATTTTCGAACTTCCCTCGATGAGAAAATTTTGAAATTTTTTTTTTAAACTTCCCCAAAAGAAAAGACGGGAAAAAGAAGTTTTGAACTTCCTCGTTAAGTAAGACAAAATGAATCGCATGGATTGGATTGCTTTTCTTGAAAGTAATGTATGCATGATGCATGTCCTTAGGCCAGGAGGCTAAGGATAATTACATCATGTGACACGATGAATGAACTTAGATCATGGAGCTAAGCATCATTTATGGTGTAAACGTCACTTAGGTCTGGAAGCTAAGCACGTATACAGATGAAGTGATTATTGCATAATGAACGTTGCCTAGGTCAAGGAGCTAAGCACGATATGCTTTGTATGATTAAAAATCATTGATATATAAATGTTTCTCAGCACATTATGCGATGCACGAAAAAATGAATATTTCTTAGGTCAGGAAGCTAAGCAAGTATACAACGTTTCTTCTAATGAATGTTATCTTGAAAGATGATGAAGCATGCGCGGTACGGAAATAAGATTTCAGGATAAAGGGTTCCTAAAGGGAAGGATGATATGGATATGGATGTGTGAGTGAAGTGTGTGAATGTGATACTAAGGCTGGCTGCAAGGGTTATGGCGATGGAAAGAGATGTGAGAAGAGTCAAAGATGATGACTCTTTAGGCTAAGTAGGCTAAATGATGTGGGTTCAAGCCCCCAAGTCTAGCTCTAAATGGGTAGGGGTAAGCATTGGATATTCTTTGACTCGATCATGCATGGATATGAATATGAATGTGGCCGCACCTCGATGTGAGGTTGCCTACGTATCCGTTAGGAATCAGGCCGAACGTAGCTCTAACCAAACTTTGCACAAGTGTATGTACACCTCAAAGAGATCTTTCAAGGGTTGTAATGTGGCTAAGCTAATGGTTTAAGGAAGAACGCGGTAAAAGGCTCAAGACCCGAGAGAAGCCCCCAAGATGTGTAATTGTGTATTTGAAAATTTGGACTTTGCAAGTTTATTTTCAACTTTTTTTTGTTTTGAATTTCTTTTTTCTTTTTTTTTATTCTTTTGAATCAATGTAGACAATCTCAGATCATGCGGTCCATCACTCACTTAGCATTCATGTTTCTCAGGCACGGTACCAAGCACTCGATGAGAGACGCAATTTGAGACGTGTTCATATCAAAGACATTGGAACACTTGCCTTTAGACATTGTTTTATTGTTGCTTTGCTGCTTTTTTTTTTTACTTGCTTTTTGAATGTTATACAATTACACATCTTCTAATCCCAGGGTTAAGTGAATGTGGGTTGAAGAAATGAAGGCCAAACGTTAGACGAGGCTCAAAATGGTTGATGAAGAAATGGAATGTGATTGAACGGTTAACAGGGAATGACATGGTTGCAAAGGTGCCTCAAGTCATTGGTGTACCTTGGGTTTAGTTCGGTAATTGATTTTTTTTTTAATTGAGAATGAATGAATGAATGAAAAATTCTATGATCGAGATGTAAAGGAAAATTGCTCATTTTATTAATGGAAAAGGTGAACGAAACACATGAAACATATATAAAAATTCAAAATGGAAAACCTATGCTAGACATGAATGGAGAATGGAGATGAATGATAAAGAAAGAAATCATGAAATCTTGCACGAAGGATCTGTTGTGCGCCTTGTGTTCATTACTTCTTTTCGCCTGGAGGGACAGGAAGTTTGTTTGCATCCACCAAGTCTTGAATGACGTCCTTCAAATTCCAACATTGCTCCATAGTGTGACCCCTTCCTTGATGGTACTTGCAATGGGCATTGGGATTCCATTTGACGCTCCTTTCTTCAGGTTTTGGCTCTGGAAATGGCCCAATAGGTGTGATCAAGCCTTGACTGTAAAGGCGATCAAAGGCCGCATCATAAGTCATTCCTAAAGGAGTGTAAGTTCTTTTCTTCTTGGGCAATGGAGTATCAAGAGCTAACACTTCATTGAGATCAACTTGGCTTATATTGTTGGTAGTATTTTCGTGCTTAGAAGACGAAGAAGAAGGATGGTCGTTCTTCTTGTTTTTCCAAGTGTTGTTACTACCAGCAGTCTTTATTAGCTCATCCTCGATATTGATGCCGATGTCGTATACAGCTTCAAAAGTGTTCAGTGGAAGAAATTTGAGATGTTCCCTATATTTATGAGTCAGATTTTGAATAAAGAGGCGAACCATCTCTCTTTCTTTGGGGGGATCTACCAAGAGTGAAGTTGTTTCCCTCCACCTGTTCAGGTAAGCGGTGAAGCCTTCATTCTCTTTCTGTTTGAGAATGGAGAGTTCACGTTCAGAAGTTTTGGTTTGAATGTTACACTTGTAACGATTCATGAAACTGTTGGTGACATCTTGCCAAGTCGCAGTATGCTTGGCATCTAAGGAATTAAACCATTGTTGGCAAGCATGTTCTAAGGAGAGAGGGAACACCGTAGGGAAGAGTGTTACGTCCAATCCCTTAAGAGCCATGGTTGCAGAGAACGCCTTCAAATGGAATATTGGATTGTCAGTAGGCTTGAACTTTGGAATATCAGCAGTGGAGAACTTTTCAGGGAGTCTGTCCTTCACATCCAAATGAGTGGGAGGTCGTTCCACATAAGTGAAATCCTCAGAAATCTTACTCATTTGTACCTTCAGTTTGTCAAGGGTGGAAACAGTGACCTTGTTTTGTTCCATGGTAGTGACCCTAGTGGTAAGGGTTTGCATCATGGAAGACAGTGCCTCGATGTATTTGTTGATGTTCTTAATATCTTCTTTAGTGGCCATTGTAAGGTGATGAGTAATGGAGATGGCAAAGTTTTCTTTGAACGCCTATTAGATCTGAGAGATTATTGCGGTAATGACTCGAACTGTATTAATCTATCTCTGTTCCTTGACCAAGTACTGTGAAATAAAATAATTCACTTAATTGTTTGACTCATTGCTCAAGATAGGAAAGGAAGGAAAAAAATAGACATTTGAAAACAGGTGAGAAAACTCCACTCATTTTTTTATTATGACGAAAAAGGGTCCATGAACCTAATATACGATCATAAATGACCTGGCGCACGACTCGAGTCGGAACATAAAGAAAGTGTGTGGACTATACTTGACTCGTGAGTGACTAAGTGATGTCATAAGACTCGTGGTATGATCGTATGGCTAGACATGTGAACAATAACCAAAATGACTGACGCGAGGACCAAATTAACACGGAAGACTTAAAAAAAGCTGACTGGACTTATTTCAAGGGCACCGTGACACGGAAAACTGTACCGTGTCACGTGACAAGCTGCCGTGACGCAGTGGTTTTTTTTTTGCTGCAGGTCCACCGCGCCACGGTGGACTGTGCCGTGGAACGGGAATGTTTACCGTGCCACGGTGGATGCTAACGTGGCACGGAATTTTTTTTTATTTTTTTTGGAAATCCACCGTGTCACGGTGAAAATTTGTCGTGACACGGTAGAGTTTCCCGTGGCGCAGCAGTATTTTTTTTTTTTTGCTGCAGGTCCACCGCGCCACGGTGGACTGTACCGTGGCACGGGAATGTTTACCGCGCCACGGGAAACTCCACCGTGCCACGGTGGATGCTGACATGGCACGGGAGACTCTTTTTTTTTTTTTTGCTTGTGAGTACGGTCCATTGGCAATCGTTAGTCATAAAATAATCCACCATAGACAAAGAAAGATCGTTAAGGTTAGGATCAAAACGACCAAACATAAAACACGTAGGCACAATGATGCAAAGAATAGTTCGCAACTTAAGGTGAAGTTCTATGTTCGACTATGGTCAAGTTTATTTGGTGTCAATAGGGTACCATGGTTAAGAGTTTGGACGCGTTAGCAAGGTAGCCTCCCTTGAGGGTGTATGCCAACAGGCGGCTCCACGAGTTCGTGATGAAATCGAACTCGACTCCATGGTTTGGGTGGATTTAATAACTCGGATGAACCCTTATTGCCATGAGCGTTTTTGGGTTGATAGAGCTTAAATCCCCCGGGGCTAAGACGTATGTAGAACACATACGTTTTTTCAGAAAAATCAAAGGAAGTTGACTGTGAGAAGAGAAAATAAGCCACCGGACTGATTTTAGGACTGCCGTGACACGACAAAAATTCCCGTGCCACGGTACTGTGCACCGTCAGACGGTGCACTGTACCGTGACACGGCAGATTTTGTCGTGGCACGGCAGTCAGAAGATCTGACTGGTGCCCTGTTTTCCTTCGTGCGCAACCAAGTTATTCAATTTTTCCTACGGGATAGACCTAAATGCGACGTTAAAACGTCTATGCATATGCAAAAATGCCAAATTAATCACAGGAATATTTTTTCAAGAATCTTTCAAGTCTCATCCACTCATCTTAATTAAATACCGATCATTCAAATCGATAAATAACCAAGAATCCTCCCCAGTGGAGTGGCCAAATTGTAGGCGTCGCTCGAAGTGCGCCTACGTTAAAGCATGTGTGAATATGCTTGGCACTCATAGGAAGTGGGAATTGACATATACGATTAGGGACAAGGAAAGTAGAGTGCCGCCAACAAGTTTTTAAGGAACTTGTAAACCGTTCACGGATCATAAAAGGCAACCACGACAAAGGGACAACGATAGGAAACAACGATTGACCCGTGAAGGTTACACCCCATTCATAATCCATGAGATTACTAACTCCATATGGTTCGGAACCACGAAAGGAGGATCGGGGATGATGGTACGAAGTGAGTCATGTAGTCACGCTCGCCCGTATTGGCCTCTACTCGATTCTTATAGTGAAAAGTGATTCCTGCGATCTCAAAGGCATACAAACAAAATATTCAATTTGTTCCAAACTATTATTAAGCTAAATTGGTTGAATATTAATGCAGCATAAATTCTAAAATATTAGTGATCACTTGAATTAATAACAAGATTAAAAAGGAACCTAAACCGGTCGTCCAAATTATCTTATTAGGCGTGATTTTCAATTACATATTCCCTTTAAAATGTAATATGGTGATCATAAATATAATATAATAAAATCAACATTAATATTGGAAGCAATTTAACAATAATAGCGTAAGTCAAATCAAATAATAATAATAAACCTAATCATGATACTAGCAATATTAAAATAAAATAAGAGTAATTAAATTAATTAATTACTCACATTCCGCGCGTTTCTTTAAATTGCTACATCATGAATAAATTTTTAGTAACTTCAATAAAAATATAAATTAAATGGAAATTAAATTAAATAAATATTAGATTTGATTTGGTCCAAACCCTCAATTATTTGTACCTTTCACGCCTTGGATTAAGGACGAAACCTCGGGTTAAGTATAGACTCCTTGGAGTGCTTAGGGGAATTGTTATGAAAGAATAAGGAGGCTAGAAATTAGGTTAAAGAGGGAGAAGAGAATGATTTTTGGTGTAAGGTGAGAGAGAATGATTATTCGTGCCCCGAACTGCAGAAAGAGGGGTCCTATTTATAGGGAAAATGTGCTGAGGGAGCACACGGAACCCTAAAATGATAAAAACCCTAAAAAAGGTATCCCGCGACACGGCAAAGTGTACCGTGTCACGGGAAATCCCACCGTCAGACGGGAAACTTTCCCGTGACACGATACAAATTTGCGTGACACGAGAAATATTTAGGTTGCGGGAAGTGAAAACGCGTTTAGGGATTACGCAGAGAAAACACGGAGCAATCCCGTGGCACGGGATGTGCACCGTGACACGGCATTGTCCACCGTTGCACAGTGCAGTATGCCGTGTCACGGTGTAAAAAGTACGCAGAAATTACACGGAATATTCCCGTGTCACGAAATGGGCACCGTGACACGGGAAATTGCCACGTGACATGATGAAAAATCCCGTGACACGGGGGAAAATTGTGCAGAATTACAAAGATGGGCACCGTGTCACGGGGGTCAGCTTTTGCCGCGTCGCTTTTTTGCTGCCGTTTTCAGTTTTTTTACCCGTTTTTAAAATAATCATAACTTTTGATCCGTAACTCGGAATAAGGCATATAATATATCATTGGAAAGCTTATCAAGACTAATTTCTAACCCAATTAGAATCAATTCAAAATAATATTTATATATTAATATATGGCCGTTTTAGTGGAAGGATGTCGGTTTTAGGCCGAGTTTGGTGTTTTGCTCATATCTTTTTCGTTATATCTCGGAATTGGGCTTATGATATATGGTTGGAAATATTATTTGAAGGCCTATCCAAAAAAATAATAATTGGATCAAAATTGTATATCCATAAAATCAGTTTCTCTCAGTTTTGCGATGTGGACACGAAAAGTGGAAAATAGGTTATGGTTTAGGGAAATGAGCTAGAAATATATTGGATAGAACATGAATTTATGCACGCCAAAGATTAAATACTCAACTCGACCAATAATGGCGTTGAAAGGTGTTCATCAACGGGTTTGGTTTTGGGGAGACATTTTTAGGTGTCTACACCTTTCTATCATCGTTATGAATTGGGGCTTGATCTCGAACTGGACTCCCTTGAGATCTGGTATAGGGGAAAGGTGTGGAAAATCCGTCAGGGACGGTTGCGAGTAATCGCTGAACTTCTTAGGTGTTTTCATCTCTGATTTTGAATCTGAAGGAACTTTTGAATCACTAGAATCAGTTGGCGGATTGCTAGGAATATCGTTACTCCCAGAACCTGCCAGGATTTGTCTATAAAGATTCTTTTGTCTATGAAAAGAGCACTCGATCTCAGGATCAAATGGAATGTAACCTGATCTGGAACACCTGGGCATAAACAAAGAACTAAAAGACAAATATGAGAATTGCCTCAAAGAACTAACGTTCTTTGAGACACAAGAAAATAATCTAGACTACAAAAACAATCAGAAATAAAAGTAAAACCGTTTCCCCGGCAACATCGCCAAATTTTGACAGGCTAAAATCGTATCACCTAATCAAAAGTAATTACCTAAGTCCTCTAACTAAAGTAGATAGGGAAGTAGGGTTGAATCCACAGGGAAACTGGTCTTTCTATTCCTAATTAACTAATTATAAGCTAAATTATTAAAGTAACCAATTGTTGTTGTAAAAAGGAATTAAACTACAGAGATCAAGTTTAGGGAGAAAATCAATAATAAGAAGGCCTAAGGTCACAAGTTCACCAATAATTAATACTCCGGGATAAAGCATAACAATCAATAATTAACATTACACAAATAACATGATTAACAGGCTCTCGCAATTTATTAATCAACATAGATCTTACAGACTCTCGCAATTTACTAGATCTAAGTTCCTATTGAAAATAGCCTTTAATATCAAATTAACATCTGCTCGATTCATCAATTCAATATTGCTAAACATTTACAATCAAATCGCATCTGCTCGATTCATAATCTAATTGCAAAGAATTAAAACAATTCAATAAAAATTATCATGCAATACCAATAATCAATAATAACAAATTATCCCTTCATATTAATTATGGATCCCCATAAACCCTAGAATTAAACTAATCAGACATAATTAAATCTACACTAAATAAATCTATTAAACAAGTCATGATAGATTAAAGAAATAAAATTGCTAAAATTAAATAAGAAGAAATCGTTACCGAAAGTGACGGAATTACAAAGTGGAATCAAGAACAAAAGTAAGAGTTTGAGAAAAATCTAGAGAGATAAAATAATCTAAGTAGAGAGAGAAAGTCTAAGAAAGAAGGTAAGTGAAAATAATAATCCTAAAACATACTTAAACAAAGACTAACAACACTCCTAATAAAAAACTAAGTGCTCGTCAACCCTTCCAGAATCACGCGCCCGTTCGGGCGAATGGCCGCCCGATCGGGTGCGCCTTTTTCTTCGTTTCCCTTATGATGCAGCTGCGCCCGATCGAGCTAATAGTTCACCCGATCGGGCGCTCTATGGCCGTGCACCAGCAGCATCACTTGCGCACCTCGCCCCACTCGCCCCCGACTCCTCCTCGAGGCTTGGACTTTGATTGGGCTTCGATTCTTCGGCGCAATCCGGATTTCCTCTTCGGTTCTTAAATACTTCGTCCAAATGCCTCGGTATTCCAAATACCGAGCCCTTAATCACCGTCTTGATAACTCTAATCGGCCTTGGGCTCCAAAGAAGGTCGTGCTCCTCTAATGTCTGTAGTCACTCCATGAAAACCCAGGAAAACGCTCCAAAAGTGCAATTTCCTACAAAACTCAACCAAAACTACGAAAACACTAGAAAAACACCAATTAGTAATAAAAGTGGCTCTAAAGAGCCAAAAACACTACTAATTATGACCAAGGGACGGGGGTAAAACACTATATAAATTAGACATATCAATTTGTCATAGAGAATTATACTTTTAAAGTTTTATTATCTCTGATAGATCGCTTACGTAATCTAACATGATTAAGGTTTTCAATTCACTACCTATCATTTAGATTTAAGCTATATGGAATGTCCATTTTGCATAAGTCAATTTCATACAATTCAAATACGTTTCCTTCGTATTCCTCTCAATTCATACAAAAAAAAATGCCCTTTTTAGCACAATCAAATAAGACCACACAATCTCTTTTTGGAAGTTGGTCAACCCTAAATAAAGTCGTTAATTAAAACGCATTTTACAAACAAAAAATCATTCTCCTCAAAGAAACTCCTATGGTATCGCTGATTTTAGTGACTTCCTCAACCTTGATAAATTGACCTCCATCTTGAAAGCAAGATTACTCAGCCTCATTCAAATGACCCTATACAGATCGACCACCCCTCCCCCCCCCAAAAAAAAAAAAAAAAAAAAAAAACTTCTTGAAACCTCGTATGAAATTTTTGACCATGTATAAATGAACGTTCGTAAGAACTTCGTAGGGTTTTGATCCGGGAGTGGATTCAAATCCCACAATGAACGGTACGTAGGGCAACTTTAATGCTCAAACCCACCATATATCGTAAAGTTTAACTCACTTTTATTTTACATTTGAATGTGATTGACAATGTGGAAACTTTCGTGTTTTTATGCATTAGTTTAAGGAAAAGTGTGTGAATAACCACAACCAATTAACAACGTACTATTAAGAGCCTGTTCGTTAAAAAAAAGGAAGAGACGAGTTCCAAATGTTCGATCTTCCTAACTTATACCCCATACCTAGATCTCTAATTTTCCTAAGACTACACTTATATAGTGCCTGACCTAATGGAGTCAATGTCGTTTTCTATTTGAAAGAGATCATAAAGAAAAGACAGTTTCTATTCGGGCAAAAATAGAGTGGCAACTCTAATTCCTTTTTTAGTCAAATTATCGACATATGTGGGATTTTTAATTCTAATCTTAATTAGTCAAAAAATGGGTACCACAATATGATATCTATTATCTACTAGAGAAGAACTAGGCCCCAGTAGAACACTGCTTATCAACTGCTTTTTTAGAAGGAAGATCAATAGGATCATCAAATACCACCATGCACTAGTAGAAAAATGCAAATGCCCACCAATTCAAAATCCCCCTTATGCCACCGGTTTTAAACCGTTGGGCATTTGAGGGGTGGCAATACTCTACTAAAAAGCCACCGGTTCAAAATCGGTGGCAAAAACAAGTATTCCTTGCCACCACCAACACTACCAACACCGGTGGCAATATCACTTCGCGCTTTTTTTTGGTATTAATTATTTTTGCCACCGTTAACGATGCAATAAATATATATATATATATATATATATATATATATATATATATATATATATATATATATATATATATATATATATATAGTTTTCTTTTTTCACTTGAAGCATAATCAGTAGTTAATATGAGTTCAATTTTTTTTTATTTGCTTTTTTCTTTTGAAATATAAGTAACACAACATCAAAATCAACTGAACTTGAAAATAAAAAATATAATCAGAAATATATTTATCATTATATTGTTATTGTACAATACCAAAAAAAAAAAAAAAATACAACATCAAAATAAATAAAATAATAATAAAAAATACAACATCAAAATCAAAAAGGAAAAAATTGAAATAAATAATCCTACCTTTCGTCGATCTGCTCAAAACGATCTAATCTTTGCATATTCTGGGAACGAGTCCACCTTTGCCCTCTATTTTCTCAAAGTGAGCCTTTTTACTTATGACCTATTGAACGGTTATTTATTTTTTTCTCTTTTTTAAAAAAAATCTTTCTCCTCCACCTCACCACCCTCTTCCCACCTGCATTCCTTGCCACCACCAACACTACCATCCCCGCTCCTCACACCACTCCTCACCACAACCAAAGCCACCGCACCACCTTCTCAGCAACAATACAGTACACCACCAAATAACAGCATCGACCACACTACTACAAAAAATGGAATAGAAAACGGTTGAATTAGGCCTTATAGAACACCTCAGAGGCGTTCTTCTGCTAAGCGATGTGTAAAGTTTACAGAACGGGTCTAAGAACGTTCTATATATAAGGGAAAAGAGAACGGGTACAAGAGGCATTCTATATGCAAAAAATAGTCGTTCTCTTTCTTGTTTTATATGCTTATAAAAAATGAATAAAAGAGAACGGTTAGCAAAGATAACAATTCTCTTTGTTGTTTTTTTAAAAAAATAAATAAAATAATAATAATATTGCGTCATGGAAATTGCATATATACTAAAATATTTTTTTTTGAGGGCATATACTACAGTATTTCGTAAACTGCATCATCAATCAATAAACAAAATTGAATTGCAATTGTAAAAGTGAGTCAGATGCCAAATTAATTAAAAAAAAACTTTATTGTAATTACATTTTGATACAATTCTCTAACCTAACTTAATAATTATTAATGTGTTTACAACTTCAGAAGAACACCTAACTTGATTTTCCCTGAAATTCGAAACCACCTAATAATCTAATTCAACCGCAGCGGCACTTCCAGTCTTCCACTCTTCCACCAACATGAACCACCGGCAACACTTCAACACCAACTTGAACGACACTTCAACACCAACCTGAACCACCGCAGCGCTTCCACCAAGCTCAACCACCGCAGGGCCTCCAGTGATAGTGCACGCAAATAGAGAAGTCACAACAAGCACCCATAAATCAAAGATGAAAAATCAGAATTTAATCCAAATCATTACATAAAAATCAATTGATAAAAGTTATAGATCTAAAATTAATAATTGAGAATTAAACAAGCTACCTCCATAATGTTAAACACCAATCAACCCGCAACAACTTATGACCATATATAGAGCAAAACAGATATTCAATGGCTTAATCTTTCGCATTAATTGTATCAGAGTTGGGGTAAGGCCGCTAGTTGTAAACAGAGGAAGAAGACGACGAATTTCCGCACACCGCAACTTTGTAACATTGAGAATATTGATCTTTTGCACACCGCATATTTTGTAACATCAGTGACGATGCTCGAAGTTTAATCGGGCTTTAGCTTGGAGTTTTTAGAACATTAAGGGATGAAGGTAGAAGAGAAAGGAGTTAGAGTCTCATAGGAGGAAATAAGTGAGAGAAGAGGAAAAGAAGAGGGGAAGTTATGAAGGAATGAGTGTATGACGGCTATCTTAAGAGGAAAGAGGAGTTTGGGTTAGAATTTTGGGCCTTTTGGTATGTTAGATTTTTTTTAAAATAAATAAAAAATAATAATGTTAAACATATAGAACGAACTGTTAAATAGGAGGTCTATATTGTGAGTAAAATTTTTTATATATGAAATAGAACGATTAAATAAGAAATGCGTTCTATATAATAAAATCATAATTTAATAAAAATAATAAAATAAATCTTATCGAATTGTTAACTTAGATAGGCGTTCTATACAATCCTAGAGATCGCCTATCTAAGTTAACCGTTTTATATCTTGCGTTTTTTATTCTAGTTTTTGGTGTAGTGCCACCACTGTCAGTTTTCATCTCCAACCACCATCAACCTCAATTAATCACAACACCCTAAAATAGAGGAGCCACCCTAAACCAACCCTTGCTCGACCACCTTAAACCAAGCACCCCCACCCTTGAAACATCCCTAAAACCTAAACCCCCCATTACCGAAACCATCCTCACTAGCATTGCGCCCCACCCTATTGAAATCACTAAGCCATTAACGCATCACTTGACTTCCTATGGTTATTAAACGACGCCAGAAATTCATCCCTATTTTGATGGTTTAATTGCTTCCTAGCAAAATAGTTGTTGTGATTTTAATGGTATTTGTTGCGGCTTCTAGCCTGCTAGGTGCGGTGGTTGGAGGTCGGTGTGGGGCTGCTGGTTGTGGTCGAGGCTTAGTGATTGTTGGGGTTGTATGGCTTTGGTGATTTCTAGTGGTGCTTGGTGGCAAGCTGTTGCTAGATGCGTGGTGATCTGATGGGCGGCTGCTAGAAGCGGTGGTCGATGTGGGGCTTCTGGTTATGGTTAATTGGTCAAGGCTCGGTGGTTGTGCGGCTTTGTTGATTGCTGGTGATGGGTCGGTCGGCGGGAAAGGGGTAGCTATGGTGGTGGTGGGGGCTGAGCAGGAGGAAGGAGATAGCTTTTTTTTTAATTATTTAAGCTATTAACCAATTAGAAGGTGACAAAACCGGTTACCAAATTATAAAACCAGTCAAAGGCTTGTTTTGAGAAAATAGGGGGCAAAGGTTGGCTTGTTCCCAGAATACTCAAAGGTTGGCTTGTTTTGAGCATGTTGAGCAAAGGTGGGATTATTCTTTTCAATTTTTCCAATCAAAAACTACAACATCAAAATCTTGATTCTTTTATGTGGAGTCATAAACTAATACCTGCATCAATTAAAACACCAAAATTAATTAATCTCACAATATGCATGCGAAAAAAAATAATAAAAAAAAAACACAAGAAACTCATGCAAGCTTCGAAATCAATAAACCCGGAAAAATAAAGAAATTTTAAAAGTGCATGTGGTATCTAATTACTATGAGATCTGGAAGACAAAGAAAGGTGACCGAAAAATAAAAAAATGGTGTTTTAATAATTGAACCACCAAATTAACCCACAACCACCAGCAACCAAATTAAACCACAACCACCAGCGCACAACCAAATTCAAGCAACAATTTCGAAATTACAGATCTAACATGAATAAGTGAACCAAAACGCAAAGCTAACCCAGAAACACTAACCTCAAACCTCCGAATTCCACCAAAAATCTCAAAAAACAAAATAAGAGTGAGAAAAAAAAAATAGAACTTACCTAGAATTCCACCAAAAACCCCCGAAATTAGCTTGAATTTGGGTTAAAAGGTCGAATTTGACCATGAAAACTCCAGATCTCTGGAGTTTTTATGGTCGAATTTGACCTGAAAACCTTTAATTTCATCACGAGGGGAGAGAAAGTGCAAAAAAATGAGGAAATTGTTGTTGATGTCGAAATTTGTGGTGGTGATTTTGCGGTGGTGGTGGTATCTTTGCAGCGGTGGTGTTGTTGTTGTTGCGGATATGAAAGAAGATCGAAAAGAGAGATCGAAGAGAGAAAAAAGGAGAGAGGAGATCGAAAAGAGAGATCGAAAAAGAGAGAGATCAGAAGAGAGAGAGATCGAAGAGAGAATATCGAAGGGAGAGAGGAGTCAGACGAGAGGAGAGAGAAGGGAGAGGAGGAATGAAGGAGGCGGGGAGAAAAGGAGGTTAGGGTTATGGGTTATAAAGGGGGGCTTTTGTTTTTTTTTTTTTAACTTTTGCCACCGGTTCAAAACCGGTGGGATTAATATTTTTCCCACCGGTTCGGTTTGAACCGATGGCAATACTCTTCCCTTAAAATCCCGCTTATTTTCCCCATTTTTTTTCCACCGGTTTTTAAAAACCGGTGGCTATTGCTAGGATTGGTGCCAATTACCATTTTTCTACTAGTGTTAGAACTTTTCTTTTAGCAACATCAACTGCTTATTTGAACACTGATCTTGTTTAGTCTGCAAACACTCCATTCCCTGATTCATGGATCTGTCCACCACTTATAATAAACACTAAGCAGCAGATTCTAAGATTTTACCTGGTATGCCATCCTTAATAGCTTTCACGTTCTTTGGTGGAATACCGTGCAAAGTATAGAGATTCCCATCCAAGACAAAATTTATATATAGCTTCTTAAAATCCCAAGTTATTTTGTCCCAGCAGAGTAGTTAGCCATTGAATTCTAAGTACCATATCACAACTTCCCAAAGCTATAAAATTACCTCTGAAAACTCGACTTTATTCATGACCCACTTGAACTCACTACACTTATGCTGACACACCAGATGGTTACCACCTGCCACTGTCACAACTTTCTAACTGACATCTCAGGTTTTTAGCTAGTTCCAACTCCATAAAGTTATGGTACTCCCTGAGTCAAGCAAAATATGTAAAGGTTTTCCTCCCACGCACCATCCCTACTACTCTCATGTTATGGAAATTTTAGTTACTAGAGAGTGCATTCACATAGTTACAAGGTTCAGTTCACTATATCTCATCTATAGCATCAATAACGATACAAAGGACCCTTAACTCAAAGATTCATCATGTAACCTAGCAAATTAAACAACTTGGGAAATGGTAGCAGGCTTGAAAGCTTTTCAAATGGCTTAACACAGGGTTTAGGACCACTTATAAAACTATCAAGAACATACTTATTAGACCAATACATGACTACCCATCAACATAGAACTTGCACTCTCAAAGTTATCTATGTAATCCTCTAATGAACCATCTTATTGCAGCTTACTAAACTGTTCAACAACATTTAAGTTATTTTCTTTAAATCTAGCGTTTGGATCAGTCACAAACTCATTCCAATCAATCACCATAGTTCTCCTATCATACAAGTAATTCATTACCCATGTTTAAGCTTTGTTAATCATATTCAATGAAGCCAAATCGATCAACCCATTGTTTCGATATGAATTTTACACAAACTGAAATACTTGAAGCATTTTCTTTTACCCAAATTGATTCATTACTACTATCAAACTTAGGAACTTTAATTTTAGGGTTCATGCTTAAAGGCCTGCTCATATTGTTTCTATCTAATATTTATAGAATTTGAACTCTTGGACAAAGATGATGAGGATGAACTAGGACTATCCTCCTAAATAAGCTAGACTTTATGCATTTGGCTTGTTGTACAACGAATAGTTTAATCAATTCATTGAACTTCCCATCAATTTTCCCAAATTTCTCATCCATTCTTTTTGGAAAATTCTACATTCCAAAGTCTCTGGGCGTTCATCCGGTTCTCCAAATTCTTAATCCGTTGTTCCATATCTCCCCTTGTAATACCCCTCACGATTGCTGTAAAGAAACTTAGGGGCCGTTTGGTTGGGGGTAATCAGTAAAGAGAATGGGAATCAACTGACTTGTTTCCCTTTGTTGATGTTTGTTTTACACTTTTAATCATTCCCTTTACCCTCCTCATTACCCCAAATCCTTCCAACTCCATTCCCTACCCCCCCTAGAATTTCCCATTCCCTTTCCCTACCCACCTTCACACCATCACATCACCACCTTCACACCTACCAACACCATCGGAAAACCAGCCCAGACCACCGCCGCCCCTACCCTGACCACCGCCACCCTTCCCCTGAGCCTCGCCGCCCTCCCCTCCCCGAAAACACTGCCCTTAGCACCGCAAAACCCGATCTCCCTTGACCCTTAGCCCCGCAAAATCCGATCTCCCTTGACCCCGAGCAAAACCCATCTCCCTCGGCGGCAGACTTGACGGAAACGAATTACAAAGGAACGAAAAATGGATGAGATCAGAATCGACTTCTGTTGCTGTTAGCATCGTTCCCGCCGTTGAATCCACCAAATCTCCTCCACCCAATGCCGCCCAGCCACCTTTGTAATGGTGGGAGGGTTGGGCGGCGGTTTTCGGGGTCTAGGGAGATCGGGGTGGTATTTTGAGGGGCGGGAGTGATGGTAAACAGCAGCAGAAGAAGAAGCAACGATGGTAAACAGCGATCGGGTTTTGCGGGGCTAGGGGTGGTGTTTTCGGGGAGGGGAGGGCGGCGAGGCTCGGGGGAGGGTCAGCGATGGTCAGGGGAGGGCGGCGGTGGTCAGGGTAGGTTTTCGATGGTGTTGGTAGGGATGAAGGTAGTGATGTGGTGGTGTGAAGGTGGTTGGACTGGTGGCCTTTAATTCATTCCATTCCTTTGTTATTTAAAACAAACAACACCCCAAAATTAGGGGATTTACATTCCATTCCTTGTCTTTCCCTTTGTTCATTCCATTCCGATTCCCCCGTGCGAACCAAACGGCCCCTTAATATACTACTCATACCAACATGCATCTTTCTTTATAAGAGCTCATACACTAAGAATACTTTTCAGTTAAGCGTGCTTGGCTGGGAGTAATCTTGGCTAGGAGTAGTCGGGTGCCAATTTGGGTCCTTTTCATTGTGATGTTGGGTCAAATTCACTGTCCTCAGGTGCAGGCTCAAATTATGGTCTTAGAATACCAAGTTCGGTCATTGTCGATTAATATCCGGTCAAATTCGATTCAGGTTACAAATCACTAAATTTACCACTATTTGGGTATAGGTCAAGTGTGTATCTATATCAAATTTAGATTTGGCTCTCAAGTTTTTATTTATTTGCAACACACCATATTGGTACGCACTTTAAGAAAGACATCAGACTAGATAAATGGACAATTTAATTTACAACATTTTACCACCAATAAGAAGAAAGTGATAAGTTGTTATGAGTACAATTTAAATTTTATAACTTACTCCGCTTGTAAACCTAGTCTACTCACTTCCTCAATTAACTTGCCAAAAAGGTGTGTTGTAATTACAAAAGAAGTAGTTTACTTGAGTGGGGTTAAATTAGATCGGGTCGAATCGAGTCTTTTTTAATATTAGGTCATGCCAATTAATTATGTCCATGCTAGCGAGTTAAATATTGGTTGAATTTTTTTTTTTTCAGATCAGACCAAATCGAGACAATTCGGTCAATTTTTAACACCTCTACAAGAGTATACTTGTATTAAAAAAGTGTACTCGTATTAAAGAAGCGGTATGTACTCGGTATATCCGCTCGAAAACTAAAAAAAAATGTGGTCACATACCCGATAATTCGGATCGAAACGAGGGAATCAAACCTCAAAAGGGAGACCCGACAACAATATTTTAAATTTATTGACGCGAGCCAACAACACAACGTGGTCAGAAGTTTTCCGTTAAACTTCGTTCTTTACACCTCACTATTCACTCTTCTTCAACTTTTTAGCTGCACTATAAAGCCTCTCTCAAACCCTAACTTTCTTCCTCTCTTCATTTCTCTCTCTTCTCTTCTGCGGCTAGGGTTTTTCCAATTCTTTCTCAGGTTTGCATTTTCTCTCTCCTCTTTTTTCTTTCTCTTATTTCAATTTTATCAGCTTATTGTTTGTTTTGCAATTGATCTTGTTCTTTGCTTGTGTATTGATTTTGGTTTGACTGTTTTTTGCGATTGATTTTGTTCTGTAATTTGATTGGTTTTTGGTTCAGATCTGATGAAGTAGATTGATTGATGAATTTTTTTCATGTTATGATGCTTGATTATTGGGATTTTAGATTGTTTTACGATTTTTATGCTTTTTTTAGTTCATGTTTCGTGGATTGATTGCTTCATTTTTATATGAATCCTCGTATATCGAAGTTATTGGATTGTTGAATTGAAAAATTGGATAAAATGATTTATGATTAAAGATTTATAACAGAGTTTTAAGTATTTCATGTGTTTAGCTGATGAACATGATTTAAAGTTTAAGAATTTCATGGAGTCCGAATCCTGTGATCTTGATTCATTAATTGATTATAATGCATTACCTGATTACTGATTTGACTTAAAGGTTTAAGAATTTCATGATTTAGGGTTTTTTTTTTTTTTTTTTGACTTTTTAGTTTTTGTTTTAGTGTGTAATAATTTGTTCATGTCTGCCAGTACCGTAAGTATTAGGCGTAGTGATAAAAAACCTGTGTAAGATAAAGTGCTTGCTACCTGTTGTCTGATGGAAGTATTGAATAAATGATATTGATTCAATGTTGATTGTGAAGTGACCGTTTATCTGTGAGTAGGCTTGCTGAATTGCTGATATGCAATGGCAATTTGGTGGTATGGAATTTGTAAATAACAGAATTTGTGTCACAATGTTGTAAAAATTATATGCATAGTGATTGAACTTGAGGTGTCAGATGTCGAGTGTCCTTTATTTCGTTTGGATGCGATGTGGTCATTTGATTTGTTGTATTTTATTTGATTGTTAATTCAATGATCTTTGATTTTTCAGTTTATACTCTATAAGTCAATATGGGTAAGGAAAAGATTCATATCAGTTTGGTGGTCATTGGCCACGTCGACTCTGGAAAGTCGACCACCACTGGTCATTTGATCTACAAGCTTGGTGGTATTGACAAGCGTGTGATCGAGAGATTCGAGAAGGAAGCTGCTGAGATGAACAAGAGGTCCTTCAAGTATGCATGGGTGCTCGACAAACTTAAGGCCGAGCGTGAGCGTGGTATTACCATTGATATTGCCTTGTGGAAGTTTGAGACCAACAAGTACTACTGTACCGTCATTGATGCCCCCGGACATCGTGACTTTATCAAGAACATGATTACTGGTACCTCCCAGGCTGATTGTGCTATCCTCATTATTGACTCCACCACTGGAGGATTTGAGGCTGGTATCTCCAAGGATGGTCAGACCCGTGAGCACGCTCTTCTTGCCTTCACCCTTGGTGTCAAGCAAATGATCTGTTGTTGTAACAAGGTATAATCTAAAACTGTTGTGTAGTCCTGCAATATGTTTAGTCCTCTGATATTTTTTGGAGTTTGATTTTGTTTTCCTTGTTTGTGCTATTCTAATCATGTCCTGTTTCTGAAATAGATGGATGCCACCACCCCCAAGTACTCAAAGGGAAGGTACGAAGAAATCGTCAAGGAAGTCTCCTCATACCTCAAGAAGGTTGGTTACAACCCAGACAAAATCCCATTCGTTCCCATCTCCGGGTTTGAGGGTGACAACATGATTGAGAGGTCTACTAACCTTGACTGGTACAAGGGACCAACCCTTCTTGAGGCTCTTGACTTGATCAACGAGCCAAAGAGGCCCTCAGACAAACCCCTCCGTCTTCCACTTCAGGATGTGTACAAGATTGGAGGTATTGGAACGGTGCCAGTGGGACGTGTTGAGACTGGTGTGTTGAAGCCTGGTATGCTTGTTACCTTCGGTCCCACTGGACTGACCACTGAAGTTAAGTCAGTTGAGATGCACCACGAGTCCCTTCCAGAGGCTCTTCCCGGCGACAATGTTGGGTTCAATGTTAAGAATGTTGCTGTCAAGGATCTCAAGCGTGGTTTCGTTGCTTCTGACTCCAAGAACGACCCTGCTAAGGAAGCTGCTAACTTCACTGCTCAGGTCATCATCATGAACCACCCAGGACAGATTGGAAATGGTTATGCTCCAGTGTTGGATTGCCACACTTCTCACATTGCTGTTAAGTTTGCTGAGCTTGTCACCAAGATTGACAGGCGTTCAGGTAAGGAGATTGAGAAGGAGCCTAAGTTCTTGAAGAATGGTGACGCCGGTATGGTTAAGATGATTCCCACCAAGCCTATGGTGGTGGAGACTTTCGCAGAGTACCCACCCCTTGGTCGTTTTGCCGTGAGGGACATGAGGCAGACTGTTGCTGTCGGTGTCATCAAGAATGTTGAGAAGAAGGATCCAACTGGAGCCAAGGTTACCAAGGCTGCCTTGAAGAAGAAATAGGCTGTTTGAGCTGTCTGTTTTTGATATTTGAAGGATTTCAATGAGCTTTTAAAATTGGTGTAAAGACTGAATTTTGGCATTTGACAATCGAGGTTCTGCAATTGTATCGTTTTTAGTTGTAGTGTCATGACTGTTGTATGGTGCTGATTATCTGAATTATGTGCTGATTGACATCGACAAATGTTTTCCTTTGAAATTTATTTGCCTTCAAAATTTTCCTAGTTGATTCAATCCTTGAGCAGCTGCTGTCTAGCCTGTGTGCGTGTGTATATCATTTGCTCTTGTGTTGGGAGTGTATTTGCAGGAATTTGTTGATCCAAGTGAGTTAATAATCTGATTGGAGCTCTATTTATTTGGACATGATGAATCAGGTTACCCTGAAAACCTTTTTTTGGGCCTTTTGGCCCATTTTGGCTTGTCCAGGAACTAACAAATCGTTTACTTTGCTTCAAGGGTTTTATACTAACAATGAGTTTACTTTGCGTTATACTAGAACTTTTTTTTTATTGATCTTAAAACTAGAGCTTTTTTTTTTATTTTTTATTTTAAATAATACTCATGCTATTACTGTTATATGTTAAAATTTATTATTAAGACATAATCTCTCACTTTCGCATTAGTTGTAACACTTTTTATTTTCGGCCGTTTTACATTAGTTGCAACTTGCAACACTATATATAGAAAGGACCCATTATTATTTTATTGTTTCTCTATTCCACTAATCTTACTTTCACAAATATTTTATTCGGAGTATTTCTCTTTTCTATCAACCCCACTCAGGCACCCACACTACTTTTTTTTTTTGTTTATATAATTATTTTAATCACTTACTAACAATATTTTATATTATAAGTGTATAAGCTTAGTCTATAATTTTCTTAAACTATTAACCAAGTCTACTATTGCGAAATGGAGGGAACAACACGAAAAGATGGATCTTATTTCCAAGGAGTGAATGGAACCATTTTATTAAAAGAAACTCATCTAATTTACATCTGAGTTTTAAAATTATTTTCTCCTTGTGACAAAATTAATAATAATAATTTTATTTAGAGGGAAAAAATTAAATAAATAACTGAAGCAACGAGTCTCCATACAAAACAAATATTCACAAGAGAGCAAAGACGCATTATACTCCGTAGCATCCATCCTCGATCCTCCCTTTCTCTCTCCAAAACGTTCACAAGATTTAAGCTTTTTAATTTTTAGGAAATTTTGTTTTTTACCACCTCACAAAACACGAAAATTGCTTTTACCACCTCCCAAAAAAAAAAGTTTTACTTTACCACCTCATAAAAAACACGAAGATAGGTTTTACCACCACATAACGGTTTCCATCCAAAAATTCTGTTACGTGTGGCCCACATTAACATGTGTCAGTATTTTATTTGTTAAAAAAAAGAGAAATTAAATAAATAAAAAAACCTAAAACTACCCCAGGCGCCACCCCTGCGCCACCGCCGCCTTCCCCCCAACTCACCACAACCCTCCCCAAAACCACCACCCGCGTCGCACCACCAGCCCCAACCCAACTGAACCCTCCCCCTCCCTTTCCCACAACCATATCGCCCCTAAAAACCACCAAACCCAAAACCCTCGTCCCCCCCACCCCTAAACGACCACGAATTCGGCCTTAAAAGGCCTGTTAAGGCCACTAAGCCCCAAAATCGGCCGCTTTCGGCTATTTGTGGCCAGATTGTGGCCGTTTTGGGGAACGAGGGTTTTGGGTTTCGTTGTTTTCGAGGGTGACGGGGTTGCGCGAAAGGGAGGAGGAGGGTTCAGGTTGGTTGAGGCTGGTGGTGCGAGGCCGTGGTGGGTTCGGGGAGGGCAGTGTTGGGTTGGGGAGAGGGCGGAGGTGGCGTTGTGGTGGTGGCTGGGTAGTTTTAGGTTTTTCTTTATTTTTTAAAATTTTTTTCTTTTTTTGGCCAATAATAACACGACACGTGGCTTTATGGCCCACTTAACGGATTCCTAAACGGAATCAGTTAAGTGTGGTAATACCAAATTTTTGGAAATTTATCTGGTGGTAAAGTAAAACTTTTTTTTTTGGGAGGTGGTAAAAGCAATTTTCGTGTTTTTGTGAGGTGGTAAAAAACAAAATTTCCTAATTTTTATTATTCCATAAGTTAATCAATCAAATATTTCTCTTGTGTTTCTTCAATTCAGGGTTTCTCATGTATTTCCAAATATTTGGTTTAATCGTAAACAGTTTATGATTTGGGTGCAGATTATGAAATTCGCAAGTTTTTGCTCTCTAATAAGTTGTTAATACTCTGATATGAATATATGATATAACAAGTACGTAGTGTATATGTTTCAAAAAAAAAAAAAGTACGTAGTGTATAAATATTCAATTAATGTTGCCTAAGATATTCAATTAATTTAGGCCTAATTGGTACTCCGTATTTACTAACGAGTATTTAATTAATAGCTATGAATATATGTTGTGATCTTGTTTTCGACTCTTGTTAATTAAAGAGAATTAATTGAAACCAATTTGTGCATCTTTAGTAGAAGTAGATCAGTAATAGACTGTGTTATAAAGGCTTTCGGTTTGCAGTCTGCATCTCCTTGGGTCATACGGAGTCTTAACGTTCAAGGTTTTAACACGAAGAGCTGATGTTACTTCACAATCGAGCCATTTTCTAGCCTCTAGCTATTTCGGTTTTGCTATGTAGGACAATATATAATTATACTCCGTATATCGTTAATTCGTAATCATAATAGATGGAAACATAGTTCCATTTACACTCAAATTCATTATGGATTCCCCTGTGTAAGAGGATATCCTATTGTTTTTCTCGCAAACATAGTTTATAAATATGAAAAAAGACTAGCATTGCAGATCAAAACCTTACCACCGACGATCAAGCACCCAATTCTGTGAATAGGTGTTTGATGTTGGTGATGAGACTATTCTACAATAAACAAAATAAAGACCAAAGCAAAGCACATAAACACTACTAACTGAGACTATCAAGTCTCTATAGAAATCATATACCGCGAATAATGCAGACATTGTTCATTTCTTCTTGAGGGCAGCCTTGGTGACCTTGGCACCAGTTGGGTCCTTCTTCTCAACACTCTTAATGACACCAACAGCAACAGTCTGCCTCATGTCCCTCACAGCAAAACGACCGAGTGGGGAGTAATCTGCAAAAGTCTCCACCACCATGGGCTTGGTGGGAATCATCTTAACCATACCAGCATCGCCATTCTTCAAGAACTTAGGCTCTTTCTCGAGCTCCTTCCCAGATCGCCTGTCAATCTTGGTCAGAAGCTCAGAAAACTTGACAGCAATGTGAGAGGTGTGGCAGTCCAGCACTGGAGCATAACCATTTCCGATTTGTCCAGGGTGGTTCATGATAATGACCTGTGCAGTAAAGCTAGCTGCCCCTTTAGCAGGGTCGTTCTTGGAGTCAGAAGCAACATAACCACGCTTGAGATCCTTGACAGAAACGTTCTTCACGTTGAAACCAACATTGTCACCAGGAAGAGCCTCTGGAAGCGACTCATGGTGCATTTCAACAGATTTAACCTCAGTGGTCAGTCCAGAAGGACCAAAGGTAACAACCATATTGGGCTTCAAGACACCAGTCTCAACACGCCCTACAGGCACAGTTCCAATACCTCCAATCTTGTAGACATCCTGAAGTGGGAGACGGAGAGGCTTGTCTGAGGGTCTTTTTGGCTCATTGATCAAGTCTAAAGCCTCGAGAAGGGTTGGCCCCTTGTACCAGTCCAAGTTGGTGGACCTCTCAATCATGTTATCACCCTCGAACCCAGAGATAGGAACAAATGGAATTTTATCAGGGTTGTATCCAACCTTCTTGAGGTATGAAGAGACTTCCTTGACAATTTCATCATACCTAGCCTTCGAGTACTTAGGAGTGGTGGCATCCATCTGTTACAGTAAACAACCTAAAAGTCAGAATCAACCAATTCAGATACCAAATTACATGATCATTAATATTCATATATACCTTGTTACAGCAGCAAATCATTTGCCTGACACCAAGGGTGAAGGCAAGAAGAGCATGCTCACGGGTCTGGCCATCCTTGGAGATACCAGCCTCGAAACCTCCAGTGGTGGAGTCAATAATGAGGATAGCACAGTCAGCCTGGGAGGTACCAGTAATCATGTTCTTGATAAAGTCGCGATGTCCAGGAGCATCAATGACAGTGCAGTAGTACTTATTAGTCTCGAACTTCCACAAGGCAATATCAATAGTAATACCACGCTCACGCTCAGCCTTAAGCTTGTCAAGCACCCAGGCATACTTAAAGGATCTCTTGTTCATCTCAGAAGCTTCTTTCTCGAATCTCTCAATCACACGCTTGTCAATACCACCAAGCTTATAGATCAAATGACCAGTTGTTGTCGACTTACCAGAGTCGACATGGCCAATGACCACCAAGCTAATATGAATCTTCTCCTTACCCATAACGACTTAGGAACTGTCAACCTGCAGTTACAGAACATTAACTCAGACTTCAAAGACACCAACAACCAAAAATTTCTTTAACATCAAATCCATAAATCATCAATTTCACCGCGAAATTTTACTTTTATAAAAAATGATCCCCTAAAGTCAGGGAACACCATTTACACCTCAAAAATGGTGTTTGTTACAACACAATTATATTGTTCATTTTCAACAGGTTTCTAAACATATAGTCGCAGCAATAATTCAACATCAAAAGTACATATTCGGAGCCAATTTTTACCAAAATATAATCACTCATCATATAGCCAAGACATTAATTTTGTACAATCAAACATGAAAAATTTTTAGACACAGAAATTAGCAAGCTAAAATGACTATTTCTTTTACAATCATACATTCATACTATATTGCTGTTTTAATCAAAATTATCAACTTAAAGTGAGTATGTTATACTCAAAGTAAGCATATAAAAACAAAATTACCAACAAAAGCAAGTATAATTCAATTAAATGTACATATCAGAAGCCAATTTCCAAAATAACCAAATATATAATCACACATCATATAACTAGTTCCATAATATTGAAATTGAAGTTGATTAACTACAACGAGTGTTAATTACTCCCTCTGTCTCTAATAATTCTTGTTTTGACGGTAATTGTCTCGCAAAAACAGTCAAATATGAAGAACTTTTAGAGCCAGAAAGAGTAGGGAGCTAAAGTGACTAAATTTCTTACAATCACACTGTATTACTGTTTAAACCAAAACTATCTCAAAAACCAAAACACCATGAAACTGTCATTAAAAAGAGGATCAAGTTTGATTAACGATCTTTCTTTAAAAAAAAAAAAGTTTACTTAACAATCAAAACATATCAACAGTACTACCTCCGTTACAGGATACGATTTGCAATAAAGCAGACAGGGAAAATGTCTAATCGTTACACATAACCTGTAACGAAGGTAGTAATTAAAATGAACAAAAGAGATCAAAACCAATTATAAACATAAGACAATTCTAAAAAACATAAACAGATTCAAAGCAACACAAATAACTTAAATCAAACATGATCAAACTTCAAAATCATAATCATTAGAAACAAATGATTGAACAAATAGAATTAAAAAAAAAAGGAAATAGTAAAATGACCTTAGAGGAATCGTAGAGGAAAGAGAAAAGAGGGAACAACAAAAAAAAAAGAATGGAACAAAAAAAATGTGGAAACGATGATTATAAAGAATAGAGTGGGTACACTAAGTGAGTAGTGACCTTTCCATATCAAAACCTAAACAACAATAAAAAGCAAGGAAATTTTGTGAGTCCAGATATTTTTATAATGTTATGAAAATGACTGGTTTTGATTTCAATTTGTACGGAGTACATTATGATGTTTTTATGAACAAGGGAGGTTCATTTGCTTGACTTGGTCATCTCGAATATCGAGGAGATTTTTCGCCAATCAGTTTTTATTAGTTGTCTTTCTTTGAATAATAAGGCGGGTAAAGTGGAATTTATTCTAGAACAAAACTCAACTTTTGTTGTTTGTTGATTGCTGATTAGTTATCAATTTGCCTTGTTGATTACTGATTAGTTAGCAATTGTCTTTCTTTGGGTGATTTGTTATTTTTTCTTGTAATGATGCTTTCTTATTTGCGTCAATTTATTGGTCTTGTAAAACATTGATCTTTCTTTAAATGGTGTTAAACATATATAGCAATTCTTCATATTCAATTACATGTAAACTAATTAATTAACATGCATTATATCCTTTTTTTTTTAAAAATAATAATAAAATAAAAAAAATACATGTAATACCATTCTAAATTATGGAGGCACAAATGAACCATCAGATCAATATTTAACTACCTAGCATAAGACGTGAATAATGAAGAAGTTTACACTAACCTCAAGAGGTTTGAGTAAATATTTTGATATTAACTTGACTAAAAAGCAAATCAACCAATGGAATCTCATATTCAAATATAGGAAGTCATACATATTACACAATCGTTGAACCAAAATAATACAAATAATAGCATTAAACATATATAAGCCATAATTAATTCACAAAGTTTCATATGTGGCTGGCCACACCGTGTAGCCAACCACAATTTTTTTTTATTTTTTAAAAATTCTTTCTCTCTCCTCTCTATTCTCTCTCTCTCCTTTTTTCTTCTTCTTCTTCAAGCCAGAGCCTTCATCTTATTTTCTCAGAGAACGTAACACAAATTTCGCAATCGTCATCAATAGTCGTCTTCATGGTCGTTCGTCGATGGTTCGTTCGTCGGAAAATAGTGGTTTCTCTGGGAGGGTAGTGGTGGTTTGGTGACTCCGTCGTCGGAAAACAAGTTCAAAGTTTTTAAGGCCAAATTCAGCCATGAAAACTCTATATCTAGAATTTTCATGGTCGAATTTGGCCTTTTTAGCCATATTTGAAGTGATATTCGAAACCATTGTTAACATTTTAAGGTATTTGTTTGATTTGATTTTTTTTTAATGGTTTGGTTGGATCGGAGTTTGTTTGTGGGTTAGGGGCTAGTGGCAAGGCGTTTAGGTTGGTAGTGGTTTGTTGGTGGTGGTTGTTGGTGGTAGTTTTTTGTTGGTGGTGGGTAAGGGGTTACTAGGTGGTCCGGTTAGGGGTTACTAGGTCGGCGGTCAGGGGTTACTTGGTCGGGGTTACTAGGTCGGTTAGGGGTTACTTCGGGTTACTAGGACGGCGGTCAAGGGTTACTTGGGGTTAATATATAGGTCGGGGGTTACTAGGTCGGTTAGGGGTTGCTTGGGGTTACTACGGGTTACTAGGTCGGGGGTTACTAGGTCGGTTAGGGGTTACTACGAGTTACTAGGTCGGTTAGGGATTACTAGGTCGGGGGTTACTAGGTCGGTTAGGGGTTACTTGGGGTTACTACGGGTTATTAGGTCGGTTAGGGATTACTAGGTCGGGGGTTACTAGGTCGGTTAGGGGTTTCTTGGGGTTACTACGGTTTTAGTCGGTTAGGATTACTAGGTCGAGGGTTACTAGGTCGGTTAGGGAGGGGTTACTAGGTCGGGGTTACCAAGTCGCTTAGGGGTTACTAGGTCGGGGGTTATCAGGTCGGTTAGGGGTTACTTGGGTTACTAGGTCAGTTAGGGTTTACTTGGTCAAGGGTTACTAAGTCAGTCAGGGGTTACTTTTGTCTTGGGGTTACTTTGTCATTTGCTGATTTGACAACCTGCCGCATGGTGCGGCCAGTCGCACCAGAAACCCACTGTAATTAATTTGGGGTGATTTATTATACATGTAAAATACGACCCAAGATGCAAAATGTATCTATTACATGCCAAATAAGATATAGTAAACAAATACTCACCTTACACTATCTTACCTAGTAAAATGTTTCTCCAAGACTCCAAGAGGTTTGACAGTTTAGTGTATCATTTCCTTATTTGGTCTAATTTATAAGGATGACTTTATAAAATACATATAGGTTACAAATTAAATGGGTCAAAGTAATTTAAAAATAATATTGTAATTATTCTTCTTTCAAATTGAGCCCAAAATAAATATAACCGGTTACAAAACTTTATTTAGTTGATGAAAATTGATTTAATTATACAATTAATTTATTATACACATATTTAACATGTATATGTAATTGGTTATGTGGCAATTTGATGACGTGGCTTGATAAGAAAAAGAAAGTGACACGTGTCGATATGATACTCCTTGCCTTGAGTTTTAATAATAAGTAGTGTGCGGCCCGCGCGTTGCACCGAGTTACCACTTTGATTAAATTTTTATTTATGAAATATATTATCATCTTTTTAGACAAAATGAAATATATTATCATCGATTATGTATGGTATGCATAAATACTAAAAATAATATTACTAATTGATAAAGAGCATAGAAAGATAATTTTTAACACTCTATTGTTTATGAATTGTTGATTTTATTCCTCTTATATTTTTTTTCAAACTGCTTATCTCGTATTTCATTTTTAATTGATGCATGTCATTTATATTTATATTTATATGTATAGATGACATCAGTTGGTAATGGTTAAGATGGTAAAGAAATATATCTTGTTTCCTTGAGGTCTAGTGTTCGAAACCCATCAAAAGCTTTTTAATAATAGTTGGAATGATTTGTTAATTGGTAATGACGTGTCATTAAGTGATGATATGGCACAATGCTATAAGAGAGGAATGACGTGGCACATAAACGATTTTAGGAACGCTTTTTAATATATAAAATAATAATAATAAGTATAGACTAGTGCGTCTTGCATTGCTAGTTTGTACTTTGTACTTCTTTAATTTGATAATTATGTTCAACTGTTTTGTATAGCTAGTGACACGTGTCGATATGATACTCCTTGCCTTGAGTTTTAATAATAACTAGTGTGTCTCTTGAGTGATGCCCTGCATTGCTAGTTTGTACTTTGTACTTTAATTTGATAATTATGTTCAATTATTTGTATAGCTAGATTCGGAAATTGCCTTGGATGTTACGGTTTTTTTTTTTTTACTCATATGGATTTATTTTCTAATCTTGTGAAGAAAAAATAAATTAAATAACCTCTAATTTGAAAAGAATATATAATGTTAATTATGTGAAATTTAAAACACTAATAAAAGTTGGTTGAGATGATAAGTGTGTAAGCTTTATTTGTTGGAGGTTGGGTTTGAATCTAGATCAAACCATAATTATTTATTTTGTTAAATGAAGTTGCAAACTTACATATCGAATGTATTTTGAATAATGACGTGGCATTGTGACATGGTGTCATATACGTTGAATAGTGTCACGTGGCACCGTTCATTTCCTTTAAAAGGAACGCCTTTTAATAGATAGTATATAGATGTCCCATAGTATATGTATTTTGTTTTCCGTAACACATTTAAACTGTTAGCTCTTAAAAAATCTAGAAAGACTAAGCTTTTAGCTATAAATTACTCTAATACTTAGAATAATTAACCCATTTTAAATTTTTAATAGAACACCTTACCTAATTAAGGGTCTTTGATGTTCACCTTATTTTCACATATTTCAGGTTTCATAAGTTCTGATAAATCTAGTTAAGTTCAGATAGGTTCAGTTTAGGTTTAATAAGCTTTGATAAGGGTTACCCAAGTATAAATTAGAACTAAAATAGGTTTTAATAAGGTCTAATAAGTTCACATAAGTTTAGATAAGTTCAAATAAGTTCAGATCAGTAAAAATCGGGTGAATAAAACACACCTAACTCCAACATTGATTATTGTGGATACTAACCACAAAAATGATATCAGAAATATTACAATATGAGAATTCAAGAAATAATTATAAAAAGTAATAATAAAAGAAGAAAATAGGAAAATCTTTATGTTATGTCTTTTGGAGAACACAAAATAGAGTCCAATCAAACCCCCCACCCCTTCTTAAAAAAGGAAGAATACCCGCTAATCAAAAATGATTATTGTAATATGAAAGAGTATATTAATTGGTCTTCATCGGCTTACACTTTTTGATATAGTATAAATCATATTCATGGGCCTCAACCCTTGAGATGATCATTTAACATGGTATCAGAGTCAATGTGACACAAATGTCGCGAGTTTAAGACTCAATCACCCCCACTTCCATGTGGATTATTTCACGGTATGTATGAGTGGCCCATACCATATCCCAATATGCTCTCATGAGAGGGTTGTGATAGAATATAAAACATATTGTTAGGTCTCAATAATTAGGTTTGTACTTTGGTTAATATGATTCTTTAATACTTTTGGTTGAATTCATCCTCATACCCATTTGTTGAGTTGGTCCTTAACAATTATCATGGGCCTCCTCATACCCATTGCAAAATTTGGTTGAATGGGCTTGGTCCTCTAACACGAAACAACTTAGCTTTTTTGTTAAATCGATCCTCTTATATGAAATTATTCTAGCTTGACAGGATGTGAACCCTATACACAATACTATCTTACACGTCATCTAATTAGCTGGGAGATCTTGAAATTTTGGTAACAAAATCATGAATTCCCTCATATGTTTTATGTTACCACTATTATTTGAATTGCCAGCCTCTAAATCTCTAGCTATATATAGATTGCATATATTGCTAAAATCCCAAATTTCTTACAAAACACTTTGTTTAATTAATTTCAACCATGTCTAGTCCAAAAATTGACTCTGAAAGGGCTATGAAGATTGAATTAGGACGAAGAGCAGTGAAGAAATTTTTTGATGAGATGAAAAAAGAAGATCATGAAGGGAAGATGAGTAACTTACACCATTTGATTTCACAGGGTGTGAAAAGGATTGAAGAGCTATCCAAGGAAGCGTTGGATGGTCTCATCAAGTCTCTCCATGCTCTGCCTGATACCAAAAATAAACCATAAAATGTAAAGCATTATCATGCTTTGTTTCTATGTGTTTGAACCTCAAATTCTAAAATAAAATTTATGAATAAAATTTGGTTTATTATTATTATCTCTTTCCCAATGTTATTTGACACCTTTGCTTCTCCCATTTTATTAATTGTTAATCTCAGAATTTGTTCAATTGAAATTTAGCACGCTCATATATAGCTGTTTATTGGAAAATTTGTCTGAAAGGACATATATGTTCACTATTTTGTCTGAAAGGACCTTATATGGTTAAAGTGACATAAAAAAATCCTTAGAAGTTTGTTTTGTTGTTTAAGGGGACATTGAGGTCGGAATCCGACAATATTTGGTTGTTTTCTCCGACGTTGACCTCTCATGTGACCTTAAAAAATGACCTCAATTTCTTTTTTTCTTTTTTTCCCACGATTTCCCTTCAATTCCCTTATTTTGATTTGTATCATTTAAGGATTGGAAGAGAGAGGAGGGATTGGAGGGAAATCATGGAAAAAAATACGTGGTTGTTTTTTAAGGTCACGTGAAAGGTCAACGTCGGAGAAAAAATTTAATTATTGTCGGATTTCGACTTCAAAGTCCCCCCAAACAACAAAATACACTTATAAGGTCCTTTTAGACCACTTTAAACATATAAGGTCCTTATAAAAAAATAGTGAACGTACATGTCCCTTCCAAAAAAAATTTCCTTGTTTCTTTTGCATTAGAACGAATGCACGTCTTCCAACATGTCCCTCACCCATTCGCATTTTTGGAGCTCATTGTATACACTTCCGACCATTAATTTACTTGTTTTTAATTTAATACTATTGAGTAGCCCGAGCATTGTCCCATGATACTACTTTTATAGTTGTGCAACTGCTAATTTTTATGAACATTTAATAGTATGTATGTAGTATGTGTTTTTATTACTTTTATACGGAGTAGTATAATATTCTTTAGTGTGCAACATTAATGCATAAATTGTTATTAGCCTAGATGGTTAAACAAAAATGTCGCTCCCACGGGGGATAGTGTTCGAAGCTTCTCATCCATATATATTTTTTCAATATAGTTGAGACATCATGGAGTATTGTTTGTAGTGCGGGTGACGTAGCATATTGAGGAATTAAGTAGATGACGTGGCATAATAAGTGTAGACACCAAAATGTGTCTCTCCAAACCAAACCCAGTGATGAATACCTTTCATGTCATTTGATTATCGAACAAAGCGAAAGTGTGAAAAGTCTAGTGATGAGGATTTTTTATTAAAATATCTCTTCTTTCTGTTTTTGAAAATATTTCCTTTCTTACCTTATTTTTGAAAAACGTGCATTCAAATTTAGTTTGGTCCAAGGGTCCAATAATGGTTTAGTTGGATGAGGCTTGAAAAGACCTTTCCAACGGTATATTATAAGCCAAATTCCGATGAATAATGAGGAAGTTATGGCCAAAATACTAAACTGTGCCCGATTTGGTTTTTATATGCGGCCCAATGATCTAGAGAAGGACCTATTATTAATTATCATTCCTAAAGCTATTAGGATTGATTATAGTCTTCTAGAATACTCTAGAAGGTTCTTTTAAATCCTAATGGAGTTAGGATTGATAATTATGTTTTAAAGAGTTTGAAATTGAATAAAACTAGTCCTTTTAAGAATCCTTGTTTTGTACGAAGTGGAATATATTCAGATTTTATTTTCGTGCCTCATAATATTTATCCAAATTTTATATGGTTGGATATATCTTGAAATTATCTTTCCAATGATGTATTATAATATTAAATATGAGCTATAACGAAAAAGATATGAATGAGACATGAAACTCAATCCAAAACTGACACCCTTCCACTATTTCGTCCATAAATTTTTATCTACAAAATATTTTAATCTGATTCTAATTTGGTTGGAAATTAGACTTCAAGAGATTTCCAACGACATATTATATGCCTTATTTGGACTTCCGGATTAAAAGATATGATAAAAACAAAAACGCGTGAAACTGGTTATTAGTGTCTGACGCTAAGCAGTAGCGCCCGCAGTAGCGCCTGGCGCTAAGGCTTGGCGCCTGGTGCTAACCTTCAGCGCCTAGCGCTAATTGCCAGCGTCGACGCTAATTAAGTTTTATGCGCGTTAGAACTCTGTTTTGATTTTCTATCTTTTTGGCTGATTTTCTTTATAAATAGCTTTCTAAAAACTCCGTTTTCATCACCATTTCTCATTAAGAAATTCTTGATTATCTCTCTCTTTCTAAGCCTAGCCTTTTACAAACACAATTCCTCATACATTAGCACTAGACACACCTAGCCAAGTTCGAAGTTGCCTTCGACCTAGACTTGAAAGGTTTTAATTTATGAGGGTTTGGTCCCAAATCTCTATTTCAATTATTTAATTTAATTGTTTGTTTTATTATTTTCCTTGAAGTTACTAACGTGTGTATTTTGTTATTAGAAAGAGGTACGAGGCATCCAAGTAAGTGCTTTTACTTGATTTATTGATATTATGATATGGAAATCATGTTTAGATTGTTATTTTGATTCATAGTATCATGTTAGGATGTTTTATTGATTCCTAGTATCATGTTTAGGATGTTCCTAGTATCATGTTAGGATGCTTTCTTTAGTATGATATTTAGGGTGATTTGCTTATATCAATCATGATTCCTGCTATGCTATTTATTCTCTTCCTATTATTCATAATAGTATCATGTTAGGGTTAAAGCTTTGATTTTTATTGTTTAGTGACATGCTAGGGTTTGTTATTAATCTTTTTAGTATCATGCCTAGGATCTTGCTATTATTATTATGCTTTATTATTTAAATGATTATTTTTATGATTATAATTGTTATAATAATTGTGATGATTATTATTATGTTGCTTGATGCTATTTATTATTTATTGCTTGATCACACCTTTTATGTATGTTTAAAGGGAATTGGTACTTGTAATCATGCTTAATAAGATAATTAATAATCTTGTTTATGGTTAATTTGATTATAATTCAAGTGATCGCCAATAATAATAGTTTTTTTTGTGCATTAATATTCAACCAACATAGATAAACAGGTTTAGAGTTAATTCTATTGATTGCATGTTAGTCAGAAAGCGCACATGAATACGATCAGAATAAAGTAGAGGCTTATTATTAGGGCAGGTTCAATCTCTTTTAGGTTGGATTTGTACCTTCATCCCCGAACTACCAGTCATGGTTCAAGATCTATGGAGTTGACGATCTCCTGGATCGTTAAGGGGTGTAACCTTCACCTCGTGAACGGTTTACAAGTTCCTAAAACTTGTTGGCGACTCTTTTGCTCTATCTTCTTTCCCTTTGGACGCCAACTTTAGTGTATGATCACAGTGGGGTTCAAGCGAGGGGTAATGCTTGAAATATTCCCTACAATAAGGAATTGAGTTAGTGATGAAGTGGCGTAGTGAGGGGGTCTATATGGCGTAGAGACATCTTTAGAAACATCTTTTAATATATTAGGATAGATAATAATATTGATTAACTTTTTACAAAAATCAGGTGTACAATAATTATTGTACATCCATTATGAAGATAGCCTAAAGTGATCAAAAGTTATCCCTGAAATGAATAAAAGTTACCCCAATATGCATAAAAGTAACCCAATACAAATAAAATTATCTACATTTTATTAGTAAAGAACAACATTTTAAATGACTAAAATTCAATTATTAGTGATTGAATGTAATTAAATTACCTATACAAAACTTTTCTCTTTGTCTATTCATATATAAATTATATTATGTTTAAACACTTTAAAGTTACCCAAAAAAAGGCAAAAAGTTACCATAAAATTAGCTAAAAGTTACCCTTAATTATGCTGTTAATTGATGTACACTAATATTAGTGTAAATCGGGTATATATAAAAGTTTTTCAGAAGACTAGCAATTCAGGAAGGGTGATACATAGTTTATGACAATTGTCTTTATTGTTGTGTGCTCCTGCACTTTGCTAGTCATAAACGACTTCATAGGGACAACAAAAGTTGCATGATTTGTTTGGACCTCTCCATATGACCATATCCTATAGGTGATCATTAGACGAGCCGGACTGATACAAAAAAAAAAAGCCCACTTCTTGGGCTGGGTTGGGCAAGATTGGAGCTGGATTTTTTGTGCCCAAACCCGTTCAAAACCGGCCGATCGTGCGTTTTTTTCGTACTGAGTAAAAAAAAACAACTAAAAATGAATAGAAACACATTCTCAAATTCGCCAAAAAAATAAAATTTCAGCCGGACCTGACCTAATTTTGGGCCGAAAAAATTGCCCAAAATCAGGGGGCCAGCGAGCCGGGCTAAGTATGATCAAGTCTACCGACATATCTCATCAACTAGAGTATCTTCTCCAAATAGTACTATTATTATTGTCGGTAGATTTTTATGGAGAATTATGCAATGAACTCAGTCAACTCATCCATGGTAATTGGCACTAAGGGTATGTTCTCTTCAACTTATTTTCAGTTCAGTTTAGCTTCAATCAGTTTAGTTAAGTTCACCTCAGTTCAGTAAATCAGAACAGACCCTAAGAGGAATTTTAAGGCATTCAGTCTCATCTTAATTATAATGAAATAGGTTAGGTCCCGTGTCATGCACGGTAATTTTTAATAACTGTTTTTAAAATTAAGATTATATTAATTTTTTTATTTTTTATTTTTACTTTTGCATGTTACGCTCGTATCAAATTCTAATCATAAATTTTTCAAGAAAATGACTAAAGTACCATTTGTTGATTAGATATTCATATTTCATTATTTAAGCATGTAGCTTCTATTGCATAATTAAAAATAAATCAAGAAAATAATATATAATCTTGTTGTATTAAACGTATGAAGTACATAATATATCTTTCCTAAAAAAAAGTACATATCTCACAAATTAAGTTAAGAATATTTTTTTTTGCTTTAGTTTATCAGCATTTTTTTGGTGCGGCAGGGGTTACCCAAGTTTTTATTAGGGGTTACCTGAGTTTTTCAGTTAAGGGTTACTTGAATTTTTCAGTCAGGGGTTACTCGAGTTACTCGATCAGGGGTTACTTGAATGGTTTGGACAGGGGTTACTCAAACTCAGTTAAGGGTTACTTAGAGGTAACTCGAGTTTCTTAGGCAACTTGAGTAACCATTAACCGAAAAACTCGAGTAACCCCTGTCCGAGAAACTCAAGTTACCATGGAAATTTGAGTAACCCCTGACCGAGCAACTTAAGTAACTCCGGAAACTAGAATAACCACTTACCGAGAAATTCAAGTTACCCGGAAAACTCAAGTAACCCCTGACCGAGAAATTCAAGTAACCCCGAAAACTCAAGTAACCCCTACCGCACGGTACAACATGATGCATATAAAATTTTGTGTAAGTTAACGGTTGTCATTTTTTTTTTGCTACATCAAATATTTTATATGTAATTTTTACTTATATGTAGAAAGATTTAATTAGTTTCTTAAGTAGATTGTTTTCCCAAAAAAAAAGGGAAGGACACACCATTAGACGATACATGTCATTGCTGGTTTGTCTTTTAGTATATATTTATTGATTGATTGATTGATTGATGTCATGTACTATGACCAAAAAATAAATCTAGACCTATAAATTAAATGAAAATTTTATGTAATTACATTTCTTTTTTTGTTCGTGAGGGTCAAACGCTATTAAATAAGCCTTCAATACATTTCTCACCTACATAAAAAGAAAATACACGAGTAAAAATATAGTACTTCATACTTCTAACTACGTATTTGAGTATGTGGGATGGGTTAACACTTTTTTTTTTTGACAACAAGCAAACAATACATGAGGTGGTGTCTAGACCCACTGTTGTTTCTTGCTCAATGGGCTAAGGAATGGGCCGTTGACACTACACTCCTAGAAACTTTATTGCAACATAAATAGGATATAGGCTATCATACTACTTAAAAGCTTGATGTCTTGGGCCAATCTAGGAACCTCCTATGGCGCATGAGATAGCGACTGTATGCTCATAACAACTACCAAACTATCTGTGCATACCTCGATTGATTGACTTAATCGTGGTGCCTATAGTAGTATAGTTGTAGACACTCATTTGTGTCTCCCCAAAACCAAACCCAGTGATGAGTACCTTTCACGTCGAATCATAATCGAATGAAGTGAAAGTGTGGAAAGTTTAGTGTAGCGGATAGTTTTAATTTCTTTTTCTCTTCTCTCAGTTTTTGAAAACCTATTTTAAGAAAACAGTCAATCCAGTTTGGTTGGTCCATGATATGGGTCCAATAATAGTGTAGTTGGATGGGGCTTGAAAAGAGTTTTCTAACGATATATTATAAGCCCAATTCCGATAAATATTGAGGAAGTTATGGCCAAATTACTTAACTGGGCCTGGTTTGAGCCTTATGTGCGGTCCAATGATCTAGAGGAGGGCCTAGTATGGATTTATCATTCCTAATGCAATTAGGAATTGTTTTAGTCTTCTAGATTCTTCTATATGGTTCTTTTCATTCCTAATTCAATTAGCATTGATAAATTGACTTTTGTTGACTTTTTAGAGTTTTTAATTAGAATCAAAGAACGTTTTTAAGGAAAATACGATTTTATCCTCCTGTACGGCAATTTCTATCTGATTTTAAGAAAACGCGTCAATTTCTTAGTTAGCGCCAAATGCCTGTTGTAGCGCCTGACGCTACGCTTGGCGCCTGGCGCTAAAGTCAGCGTTTGGCGCTAATCTGGCTTTTTGCATGAGAACTCTGTTTTTGATGTTTTATCTTGTTGGCTGATTTTCTCTATAAATAGTCTCCAAAAAACTCCGTTTTGATTCACCAACTCTCATCAATATTTTCTTGATTACTCTCTCTCTCTCTTTTCTAAACTAGCCTTCTCTCAAAATATAAAAATTTCGCATTCTTTAGATTTAGATACACCTAGCCATATTCGAAGTTGTCTTCGCCCTAGACGTGAAAGTTTTAATTTCTGAGGGTTTGGTCCCAAATCTCTATTTCAATTATTTAATTTAATTTTATTATTTTCCTTGAAGTTACTAACATGTGTATTTTGTTATTAGAAAGAGGTACAAGACATCCAAGTAAGTGCTTTAATTGATTTATTGATTTTATGATATAGAAATCATGTCTAGATTGTTATTTTGATTCCTAGTATCATGTTAGGATGTTTTATTCATTCCTAGTATCATGTTAGGATGCTTTCTCTAGTATGATATTTAGGGTGATTTGCTTATATCAATCATGATTCCTGCGATGCCTTTTATTCTCTTCCTAATATTTATGATTGTTAGTATCATGTTAGGGCTAAATCTTTGATTTTTATTGCTTAGTGACATGCTAGGATTTGTTATTAATCTTGTTAGTATCATGCCTAGGATCTTGCTATTATTATGCTTTAACATGATTATTTTAATTATTATTTTGATTATGATTATTTTTATTATTGATTATGATTATTGTGCTTGATTATATTTATTGTTATTGCTTGATCACTCCTTTTATGCATGTTTAAAGGGAATTGGTACTTGTAATCATGCTTAATAAGATAATTAATAATCTTGTTTATGGTTAATTTGATTATAATTCAAGTGATCGCCAATAATAGATTTATTTGTGCATTATTATTCAACCAACATAGATTAAACAAGTTTAGGTTAATCCTATTGATTGCATGTTGTACGGAATAATTTCAAGCCTTTAAATCCCACTAGCTTGAACCCCACTGTGATCATACACTAAAGTACGGTGGCGTCCAAAAGGGAAGAAGATAGAGAAAAAGAGTCACCAACAAGTTTTTAAGGAACTTGTAAACCGTTCACGAGGTGAAGATTACACCCCTTAACGATCCAATAGATCATCAACTCCATAAGGTCTAGAACCAAATAAGGGTTTGGGGATGAAGGTACAAATCCAACCTAAAAAAGATTGAACCTGCCCTAATGATAGGCCTCTACTTTATTCTGATCGTATTCATGTGCGCTTTCGGATTAACATGCAATCAATAGGATTAACCCTAAACCTGTTTATCTATGTTGGTTGAATATTAATGCACAAATAAACTATTATTGGCGATAACTTGAATTTATAATCATATTAACCCTAACAAGATTATTAATTATCTTATTAAATGTGATTACAAGTACCAATTCCCTTTAAACATGCAATAAAAGGTGTGATCAGGCAATAAATAAAAATAATGTATCGAGCAACATAATAAATAATCAATATCATCATATTAATAATAATTGAAATAATTATCATCAAAATAATAATAATAATAATAATAATAATAATATTCATAATCATTATAAATTATAATAATTATAATCATAATCATGTTCATGTTAATATTAAAGCATAATAGTAGCAAGATCCTAGGCATGATACTAACAAGATTAATAACAAACCCTAGCGTGTCACTAAGCAATAAAAATCAAATCTTTAATCCTAACATGATACTAACAATCATAAATATTAAGAAGAATATAGGAAGCATCGTAACAATCATATTTAATATTAAAATTACCCTAGACATGATACTAGGAATATCATAATAACAATGTAAACATGATTTCTACATCATAATATCAATAAATCAATTAAAGTACTTACTTTGATGCCTCGTACCTCTTTCTAATAACAAAATACACACGTTAGTAACTTCAAGGAAATAATAATCAAACAATCAAATTAAATAATTGAAAGAGAGATTTGGGACCAAACCCTCAGAAATTAAACCTTTCACGTCTAGGGCGAAGGCAACTTCGAATATGGCTAGGTGTTTCTAGATCTTGTGAATGCAGAATTTCGTATGAGAAAAGCAAAGTTTAGAAAAGAAAGAAAGAATTGATGAATGAATGAAAACTGATTGTAAGTGAATATTCGTACGAATTGGTGAATGAAAACGGAGTTTTAATACGTTATTTATAGAGAAAATCAGCCAAAAAGATAAAATTAACAAAATAGAGTCTGGCGCACGCAAAACGAGGTTGGCGCAAGGCATTGGCATTGGCGCCAGGCGCCAATGGCTAGCACCAGGCGCCAATGGCTGGCGCCAGGCGCAGGCCTGGTTCCAGGCGCCAATGCCTGGAGTCAGGCGCCAAGCCTATTTTTAACACATTTTTGTTTTTATCATATCTTTTGATCCGAAAGTCCAAATAAGGCATATAATATGTCGTTGGAAATCTCTTAAAGTCTACTTTCTAACCCAATTAGAATCAGATTAAAATATTTTTTGATAAAAAGATATGGCCAAAATAGTGGAAGGGTGTCAGTTTTGGATAAAGTTTCATGTCTCATTCATATCTTTTTCGTTATAACTCAGATTTAATATTATAATATATCATTGGAAATATAATTTCAAGATCTATCCAACCATATAAAATTTGGATAAATATTATGAGGCACGAAAATAAAATCTGAATATATTCCACTTCGTACAAAACAAGGATTCTTAAAAGGAGTAGTTTTATTCAATTTCAAACTCTTTAAAACATAATTATCAATCCTAACTCCATTAGGATTTAAAAGAACCTCTTAGAGTATTCTAAAAGACTATAATCAATCCTAATATCTTTAGGAATGATAATTAATAATAGGCCTCCTCTAGATCATTGGGCCGCATATAAAAACCAAATTGGGCCAAGTTTAGTATTTTGGCCATAACTTTCTCGATATTCATCGGAATTGGGCTTATAATATATCGTTGGAAAGGTCTTTGAAAGCCCCATCCAACTACACTATTATTGGACCCATATCATGGACCAAACAAATTGGATTGGCTGTTTTCTTAAAATAAGTTTTCAAAAACAGAGAGAAGAGAAAAGAAATTAAAACCATCCGCAACGCTAGACTTTCCACACTTTTGCTTCATTCGATTATGATTCAACGCGAAAGGTACTTATCACTGGGTTTGGTTTTGGGGAGACACAAATGGGTGTCTACACATGTTAGTCAGAAAGCGTACATGAATACGAGAAAAATAAAGTAGAGGCCTATTATTAGGGCAGGTTCAATCTCTTTTAGGTTGGATTTGTACCTTCATCCCCGAACCCTATTTGGTTCAAGACCTTATGGAGTTGACGATCACTTGGATCGTTAAGGGGTGTAACCTTCACCTCGTGAACGGTTTACAAGTTCCTTAAAAACTTGTTGGCGACTCTTTTGCTCTATCTTCTTTCCCTTTGGACGCCACCGTACTTTAGTGTATGATCACAGTGAGGTTCAAGCTAAGGGTTAACGCTTGAAATATTCCCTAAAGTTTTTTGCGACTCCACTGGGGAAGATTTCTATTTTAATTCCTGAAATTTATTTCGGCAATGATTTAGAATGAGTGGATGAGACTCTAAACGTACTAAGTATTTCATGTGCGTAATTTTGATTAACATTATTGTCATATGTATAAAAAAGATCTCATTGGAAAGACCATCCGTAATGAGTTAAAACATAAGATTTTTACACGTAGGAAATTTGAGAAATATCTTTCATAACTAGGACCGAAATAACACTGCGCGGAACTGGAAAATTTTATCGAGCACAGAAAGCTGCAGAGGCATGTAGAAATTAGCGTCAGCGAACAGAAGTTAGCGCCGGAATTTTGACTTTAGCGCCAGAGGACAGCTCTGTCGCCAGGCGCTAAAGCCAAAAGTTGGCGCCAACCTCTGTTTGCTGGCGCCAAATTCTTCCAATACCGAGCCGAAAATATGCGTTCTAATTTCGACCAGTTTTTAGCATTGTTTGCTCGATCCTACTTCCTGATTGAGTTTTTCTCACTTTTCTGAAACCCATATGTGTTCTACATATGGACATAACCCCCTGGGAATTCATGCTCCATCTACCTGATTGAACGCTCTGAGCAACAAAGGGTACATCCGAGAATGTTGAATTCACCAAACCATGGGAGCGAGTTTTTTCTAAAACTCGCGGTGTCCCATCCACTCGCGCCAACCCTTCACGGTTAGGCTTCCGCGCAGTGCATCCGGAAAATTAACCATGGACCCTCTATTGACTAACCCATATCCCAAAATTTAGAGAACTAGAGCCATGGTTAGGTTGCAAACTCATTGCATCATGTTGTGACTACTTGACTACTTGTGCATCTCTTACTTGTGCATACTTATTATGTGACTAAACTAACCGTTTGGTTTGACTTGTATTTGTAAATAAGTCTTAATAAACTAATTAATGACTAAAGGACTTTGCTTAATTAATTGACTAATTAAATTGAGCTGATAAATATGTCTAAAATCGAGTCATAGTTCCTTTAAGTCAACCCGGATTTTTATTCCCGTATACTGCACAAACGTCAACTTGTTTTGGTCATATCCGGAGTTCTAGGAAAAATTACGAGTCGTATAACCTATGGATCTGTAGCCCCGAGTTTTATCTTTAATTTGGCGTTGGTTTTATCCCAATCAGAGTCACAGATCAAAAGTTATGACTAAAATACCACAGCCTGTCCAGTTTAATGCATATACGTGAAGTCTTAACTTAGTCTTTGTTTGAGTCTAGTCACATAGTCTAGCCACATGGTCAGGAAACGAGTCTTAACATGTCACCTACACTCACTATTTTAGCACACACTTTGTATATGCCATCATGACCATGTCTTAGGTTCATGCATGAGTCGGTTTTTTCCGTCGTTCGAGTTGGGGGTACATGCTATTCCTAATTTCTTCACATCTCTCCATCTACATGCTTTCTCCATATCACCACCCTCATTTTTCTACCTTCTTCTATCCATTGCATGTTGAATAAAGTTTGAGTCAAACAATTAACAATGAATATCCCCAAATTCCTTTTCCACAGTACTTGGTCAAGGAGAGAAGGGCGATTAATCAAGGATAACCTCTTTATTCAAGTCTTACTTTTTGATAAATCGATTCGTCAAAAGAGGAAAGCTAAATGGATAATGGCAACCCAAGAGGAAGTTAATGAACTTAGGAGTCAATTGGCTGACGTGACTGAGTTGTTAAAAGCTTTAACCCTCAAAATTGATGACCCTGTGAAGCAACAACAAATGAACCTCATGCGAGAAAGCTTAAGCAAGCTATCTAGTGACTATAAATTTCAGGGCATTAATTCACAAGGGGTCTTGGTGGATAAAGAACTTCTTCCGCATAATTTCAATGCCAACGACATCCCAAAATTCAAGGCAACTGACAACCCTTATTTTCATCTAAGAGCTTTTGAAACAATAATGAGTGTTAAGGGTATTGATAAGAAAGTGTTTCCCTCTATATTCTCTCTATCTCTTGAAACCGTTTGCCAACAATGGTTCTTCTCCCTTGACAAAGAGAAAACCTCTACTTGGGAGTCAATAGTAAACGCTTTCATTGATAGATACAAGTGTAATATTCAAGTTGAAACCGATTATAGACAACTTGAGATGCTAAGACAAAAAGAGAATGAAGGCTTTACTTCTTTCTTTAATAAATGGAGGGAAACTTCTGCTAAGATGATTGAGGTGCCCACCGAAAAAGAATCTGTGAGGATGTTTATCAAGAATCTCCAAGAGAAGTATTCAAAGCATTTAAAATATCAACATAATTTGAATACTTTTAAAGCCGTTTATGACATCGGAATTGAAATCGAATATGACCTCGCAAAGCAAAAAGCTACTAACAATAGTAACCACGGTGGCTGGAAAGGAAAGATGAACGACAATCCTTCTTCTTTCGAAAATGCCCACTCTAGTAACAATGTTAGTACCTTTGACCATAACGGTGTCTTAGCTATGGATAATCAAGGATACAAAAGAGTTCACACCCATTGGAATGACCTATGATGCTGCTTTTGATCGTCTCTATGACCGAGGGTTAATCAAACCTATTGGTCCTACCGTGGATCCAACGCCAGAAAATTGATCTTCGAGATGGAATCCCAACTCTTATTGCAAGTACCATCGAGGAAACGGTCATACCACTGATGAATGCTACAGGTTTCAAAATCTCATTCAAGATCTCATAGAAGCAAACAAGATCCCATTGCCTCTAGATAGCGAGAAGACTGGATGATGTCGGAGCAAATGACACAAGACAAGAGGCGAGCTTCAACGACAAGATTTCATGACCTCTTTTTCTATTTCTTTTTCATTTTTTCCTTTCCTCAATAAGTCTAGCATAGGCACCTTTCTCTTTCCTTAGATTAATTTTGTAGATTCTTTCTTTCCCTTTAGATTAATTTTGTAGATTCAATCTTTTTTTCCTTTTAATAAAATGAGCATTTATTTCCTTACATATGATCATTTCATTACATTGAATTTAAAAAAAAAAATCCATGTCAAACTAAGCACAAGGTATACCAATGATTTTAGGCACCCCTTGTAGCCACATCATATCACATTTCACCCTTCAAATATGCAATCCTTTTTTGATAAACCACTTTGAGCCTCGTCTAATGATAGACCTTTCATTTTTCAACCCATATCTACCTAATCTTGGGATAGGATAGTGTGCAGCTTATGCAATTTTCAAAATCGTAAAAAGCTTGAGTGACTTCAAAAGATTAAAATAGCAAATAATAAGCAAAATAATAATAATAATAATAAATAAAAGGGTACAAAAGGGTAAGTGTTCCAATGTCTTTGACATGAACATGTCTTTGATATGAACACGTCTCAGATTTCATCTCTTATCGAGTGCTCGGTACCGTGCCTGAGAAACATGAATGCCAAGTGAGTGATAGACCGCATGATCGGAATTGCCCACACTTATAAAAATGAAATAAATGCTAAAGTAAAAGAGAGAGCTAAAAAAGAGTAGAAAACCTCAAGCATGAAAATACAAATACTCAATAGCAAGGTTGCACACCTTGGGGGCTTATCGAGGGTCTTGAGCCTTTATCCCCTTCTTCTTCAACCTTTAGCCTAACCACGTTACAACCCTTCAAAAGACCTTTTTGAGGTATACACACTTGTGCGAGGTTCAACTAGAGCTATGTTCAACCTGATCCCTAATAGATACGTAGGCAACCTCACATCGAGGTGCGGCCGTAATAAACATGCATTCATATTTACATTCACACATCATGGTCATATCAAGGGATGTCCAATGCTCATCCCTATCTACTTAGAGCTAGACTTGGGGGCTTGATCCTTACATCATTAGCTTACCTAGCCTAAAGAGTCACCATCATTTGACTCTTCTTGAAATGATATTTTCCCACACACTTAGCCCTTGCGGCCTAACTTTAGTATCACTTTCACACACCGCACAAATACATGACCAAATATACTTCCCTTAGGAACCCTTTGTCATGAAATCTTAATATAACGCTAAAGCATGCCTTGTCATGTCGAAATCACTCGTCAATCATAATCATCATTGCATTACGAAGTATGAAGTGCTTAGCCTCCGTGCCTAAGTTACCCAAATACTTTCATCATTGGGTCAACCATTGAGATAGGCTAGGATAGATTAATCCTTGCACCTTGAGAGATAGTATCAAACAACATTTGATTAAGCTCATTCACACATGCATTCGAAAACTTTGATTCTTTTTTCGTGTCTTTCTTTTTCGGGAGATAGTCGGTACCCTCCACAAAAATGACGGAAAATTTTTGTTTTTTTGCATTTTCGAGTCGCACGATCACATTAAAATGCACACACGAGTCATGTACACATTGAGTCATGTCGTGTCATATCACCTTGATTTGATTCTAACACATGTGTCAAACACTTTGAGTCGAGTCAACCTCGAGTCAATCACAGCGAGTCAAGTTTATACCTTGAGTCATGTCAAGTCAATGAGTCAAGCAACAATAAGTCTTAGGTCAACACTAAAGAAAGATAAGCAAAGTCCTATGGTCAAAGATTAAATGCAGGTGCATCCCAGGAAGCGAGGACATTCTCGGATATTTTTTGAAAAAAAAACCGCGAATATGACACAAGCTAAGAGATTCATCCAAGATAAGAGGAGTTACATAGATCAGTATATTAGAGATGAAGAGATTTAATTTACAAAAGATTTAAGTGGATTTGGTTGAAAGGAAACGACCAAGCTCAAAGTTCGGAGCAAAACCAAGTAACATCGGCTGCAAGAGCAGAATAGGGAAGACTCGACTCCAGCGCCGGACGACAAGGCTATCGCCTGGCGACAACATCTGCTGTCTGGCGACAAAGTTCAGCGCTTGGCGCTAGATCCTAGCGTCTGGTGACAGAGCCAATTCTTGGCGCCAGAGATATTTCAGCAGCGACAGAGCTCGAAGCCTCTCAGAATGGTTATTTCGACCTCATACAGCAATTTCAGGTTCCTTGGTACGCCAGTTAGCCCCTATAAGAAAATTGACATGATTAGTAGTCGGCTCGATTACAATCGTAGTAAGTGATTGACCTGACAAAAAATCGTCTCACTTAGCTTAAGCGCCTAAAACATTGGCTCATTACAAGCACCAACGTATCGGTTTAAAAGCAAGCACTGAAACGACAATATTTCCAAATATGGATTGTCGCGCATTGTTCTTAAACGACAATTTTTCCAAATATGGATTGTCGCGCATTCTTCTTAAACGACAATTTTTCCAAATATGGATTGTCGCGCATTCTTCTTAAACGACAATTTTTCCAAAAATTAGATTGTCATCCCCAATTGAGAATATTTCAAAAAATGGATTGTCGTGCATCTTCTTCAACGACAATTTTTCCAAGATTGGATTGTCATCTCTGGCAAAGTTTCCAAGCGTGGATTGTCGTGCTCCTTTGTTGTTTGGCAATTTTTTCCAAGTTCGGATTGTCATCGCTGGTAAGTTTTCCGAGATTGGATTGTCATACACCCAGTTCCCTATGGCAAAAATTTCCCAAAGGATTGTCGTAGTTCTCGACTCATCATAAATTTCGGAAAAGGTTCCTCAACGTGGATTTTCATTCATTTTAGTAAGTGGAAAATTTTACCAAAGTGGATTGTCGGTCGACTTTTTTTTAGCAAATGTTCTAAGACGCGGATTGTCAATTGTGGCAATATTTTCCTAAAAGGATTGTCGCATAGCATTGGCAAATTTCCAAGGTGGATTACTTTCAAGAGTTATATTCCAAGATGTGGATTGTCGATCGTAGCAAAGTTCTTATGACAGATTGTTACGAAGCATTGGCAACTTTTTCCAAAATTGGATTTTGGCAAATTTTCTGAGATTCGGATTGTCTCTTCATCGTAGCAACATTTCCAAGGATGGATTGTTACGAATCATTGACAACTTTCCCTAAATTGGATTTTCATACATCATACAAGAGTTGTGTTGGCAACTATTCCCAAAGAAAAGAGGATTGTCATCAAAGCAAAAGCACCGACATACTGGTTCACAAGCAGCAAAGCGCCGACGTACTGGCATATCAGCATTAAGGATCAACAAGCAGTGACCTTTTCGAAGACTATCACAGTAGAAATTGGAGGAAGTTACAGGCATAGCAGTCTTCAAGCGGTATTCCCTAGCTTGCGGAAGGTTATTACAACAACAACAATGCAACAGCAGCAAATCAGTTACTTCAGAGACGTGTGCTCGATGGTGCAAGATACACATTTCTTAACTCTTTTATCTGTTTAACTAACGCTAGTTTGCAGGTATCGGCGCTACAAGAATGATTTAGGATCGTAGAACGTTCTAAATCATTCTCCGTCCCTATCAATACTTTGACTTTTGTTTTTGAAACTTGCGTTTCTCCAAACTCAGTCAAAGTGGGGGCTTCTGTAGACACCCATTTGTATCTCCCCATAACCAAACCCAGTGATGAGTACCTTTCACGTTGAATCATAATCGAATGAAGTGAAAGTGTGGAAAGATTAGTGTTGCGGATAGTTTTAATTTCTTTTCTCTTCTCTCTGTTTTTGAAAACCTATTTTAAGTAAACAGCCAATCCAGTTTGGTTGGTCCATGATATGGGTCCAATAATAGTGTAGTTGGATGGGGCTTGAAAAGAGCTTTCCAACAATATATTATAAGCCCAATTCCGATAAATATTGAGGAAGTTATGGCCAAATTACTGAACTGGGCCTGGTTTGAGCCTTATGTGCGGCCCAATGATCTAGAGGACGGCCTAATATTGATTTATCATTCCTAATGCAATTAGGAATGGTTTTAGTCTTCTAGATTCTTCTAGAAGGTTCTTTTCATTCCTAATTCAATTAGCATTGATAAATTGACTTTTGTTGACTTTTTAGAGTTTTTAATTATAATCAAAGAACGTTTTTGAGGAAAATACGATTTTATCCTCCTGTACGGCAATTTCTATCTGATTTTAAGAAAACGCGTCAATTTCTTAGTTAGCGCCAAACGCCAGCTGTAGTGCCAAACGCTACGCTTGGCGCCTGGCGCTAAGGTCAGCGTTTGGCGCTAATCTGGATTTTTACATCAGAACTCTGTTTTTGATGTTTTATCTTGTTGGATAATTTTCTCTATAAATAGTCTCCTAAAAACTCCGTTTTGATTCACCAACTCTCATCAAGATTTTCTTGATTACTCTCTCTCTCTCTTTTCTAAACTAGCCTTCTCTCAAAATATAAAAATTTCGCATTCTTTAGATTTAGATACACTTAGCCATATTCGAAGTTGCCTTCGCCTTAGACGTGAAAGGTTTAATTTCTGAGGGTTTGGTCCCAAATCTCTATTTCAATTATTTAATTTAATTTTATTATTTTCCTTGAAGTTACTAACGTATGTATTTTGTTATTAGAAAGAGGTACGAGACATCCAAGTAAGTGCTTTAATTGATTTATTGATTTTATGACATAGAAATCATGTCTAATTGTTATTTTGATTCTTAGTATCATGTTAGGATGTTTTATTCATTCCTAGTATCATGTTAGGATGCTTTCTCTAGTATGATATTTAGGGTGATTTGCTTATATCAATCATGATTCCTGCGATGCCTTTTATTCTCTTCCTAATATTTATGATTGTTAGTATCATGTTAGAGCTAAAGCTTTGATTTTTATTGCTTAGTGACATGCTAGGATTTGTTATTAATGTTGTTAGTATCATGCCTAAGATCTTGCTATTATTATGCTTTAACATGATTATTTTAATTATTATTTTGATTATGATTATTTTTTATTATTGATTATGATTATGTTGCTTGATTATATTTATTGTTATTGCTTGATCACACCTTTTATGCATGTTTAAAGGGAATTGGTACTTGTAACCACGCTTAATAAGATAACTAATAATCTTGTTTAGAGTTAATTTGATTATAATTCAAGTGATCGCCAATAATAGATTTATTTGTGCATTAATATTCAACCAACATAGATTAAACTTGTTTAGGTTAATCCTATTGATTGCATGTTAGTCAGAAAGCCCACATGAATACGAGAAGAATAAAGTAGAGGCCTATTATTAAGGCAGGTTCAATCTCTTTTAGGTTGGATTTGTACCTTCATCCCCGAACCCTATTTGGTTCAAGACCTTATGGAGTTGACGATCTCTTGGATCATTAAGGGGTGTAACCTTCACCTCGTGAACGATTTACAAGTTCCTTAAAAAACTTGTTGGCGACTCTTTTACTCTATCTTCTTTCCCTTTGCACGCCATCGTACTTTAGTGTATGATCATAGTGGGGTTCAATTTAGGGGTTAACGCTTGAAATATTCCCTACAATAGTATACCCTCTTTTATCGCAGCGAGCTCTACTTGCAACGGTGTCTGAGCTATGATGAATTTCCCTCCCCTTGTAATTTCAGCCTGCTCTCTTCTGATGATCCAACCTATACCTACAGCTATCCTCCCTTTCTTATCCTTCTTCCATGCCCCATCAATGAAGATAGTAAGGAGGGACCCCTAATCGCATGTTTCTGTATACCAGAAGAGGTTTCGCATTGTTGCGTTCCTGTCCTTGATCTCACTCCCATATTTGTTACCCTTCAATGTTGAAACTAACTCCTCTAATAGCGCCATGATTCGTCTTGGATCAGGGGTACTTCGTCCAAAGGTCACTTAATTTCTGTGTAGCCAGATTGCCCATATCATAGCAGCAAAGCATATGAGTTGATCCATTTTGGCAGACTTGTATAAGTATTGCATGATATTTCGTGTCCAAACGTTCAAAGGTGGGTCATGCTCACCAGTTTGGATTCCCAATCAATGGGCCACATGCCCAAACTCTTTTGACAATTGAACAATCCCTGAAGAGGTGTTTTGTTGATTCTAATAAGGTGCCATACACCTCACATGTATCCCCAACTGCAATACCTCCCTTCTGTAGGTTACCCTTAGAGCTCGTGTTGTCCTGCAAAATTTTCCATAGCAGCATTTTCCATTTGGGATATCAAGATTTTAGATCAATTTCTATATATTGCACCTCTGGCCCTTATGAAGAGGACTATTTCTCATTAGCCATATATACCTCGACCTAGTGTTGTAGTTACTTGTCACCTCTAGTAACCAAATATCCTCACCCCCCTGGTTTGATTAGGTTGTAGTACTTAAGATATTCCTTGTTGTGTCAAAATCAAACAAGCGCCATACTAAGCCATAATTCCAGTTTCTAGTTTCAGTCATTAGGTGACTTACCTTCTTGTACCTCACCGTGTCTTCCACCAGGACTGATTCCTTAAACTTGATTCTACCACCTTTCAGCCAGTTATCCTCTAGGATGCTCGTATCCAGGGGCGGATTATTTAAGGGGCGGGTCGGGGTCTGGCCTGGCCACCCCTTAAATTTTTAGCCAACAATTTTTATCCAGCAAAATTTACAAAGAAGCCTAAAAGTGATAAAGCCCAATCATAATTCATTGTTACGTTAGCTAAAGCTCAAGCTCCAAAGTAGTACATACTTTTGTTTATGTTTATTTTGTGCACAGTTTCCAATACAGTGATACACATGTGGTTTGATGACCATTTATACTACTGGCAAATCTTTTTTCTATTATTTTTTTTATGTCTGTTTCCATTTCTTTTAATCTTTAAGGCATTTTTTTAGAGGTTTTACTGTGGAGTCCTGTTTCAATTAATACGAGTACTTTGTTGTTGTTTAATTATTTGTGCAGTGGATTAGAAATGTACTTATAAGTTAGCTATTTACGGTACATAGTTTAATATACGTAGTATTAAAGTAGTAGATATATTACAGAATACCTTTAAATTAAAGCATTATTATGATATGAAATTAGTCTTTAGATTAACAATATTAGTTGTGAAAGTTTTAATACAAAGCATTTTTTTTAATACTACTTCCGTTTCGTATTATTTGCAACAATTTATGTCAAATCGTTGCAAATAATATGAAACGCATGTAGTATACATTATGGGCTCTATGACAAGGCTTATGATTTCATGCATTGAATATTTAATTTGGCCCCCGAAAGAAATTTTGTCAAGATCCGCCACTGCTCATATCCTTGCCATTGGAAATACATTTTCCCAATCCACCATTCATCTGAATCGATGCCTTAGTCATACTTCCTGAACGCCCATGAAGCTGTTTTCGGGATTTTTCTCCTCTTTGCAGCTTCAACTGTGAACATTGATATTTCCCCCTTAGAACTTTGCTTACCAGAGCATCCTCCACCTTGTGCGCTCTTCATGCATGTTTGTACAGTAAGGCAGAATTTAACATAGGTATACTTCGCAGTGCTAGCCCCCTTGTAGACACCCATTTTTGTCTCCCCAAAACCAAACCCGGTGATGAGTACCTTTCACGTCGAATCACAATCGAATGAAGTGAAAGTGTGGAAAGTTTAGTGTTGCGGATAGTTTTAATTTCTTTTCTCTTCTCTCTGTTTTTAAAAACCTATTTTAAGAAAACAGCCAATCCAATTTGTTTGGTCCATGATATGGGTCCAATAGTAGTGTAGTTGGATGGGGCTTGAAAAGAGCTTTCCAACAATATATTATAAGCCCAATTCCGATGAATATTGAGGAAGTTATGTCCAAATTAATGAACTGGGCCTGGTTTGAGCCTTATATGCGGCCCAATGATCTAGAGGAGGGCCTAATATAGATTTATCATTCCTAATGCAATTAGGAATGGTTTTAGTTTTCTAGATTCTTCTAGAAAGGTTATTTTCATTCCTAATTCAATTAGCATTGATAAATTGACTTTTGTTGACTTTTTTAGAGTTTTAATCAGAATAAAAGAACGTTTTTGAGGAAAATACGATTTTATCCTCCCGTACGGCAATTTCTATCTGATTTTAAGAAAACGCGTCAAAAACTTAGTCAACGCCAAACGCCAGCAGTAGCGCCTGACGCTACGCTTGGCGCCTGGCGCTAACGTCAGCGTCTAGCGCTAACCTGGTTTTACGCGTCAAAACTCTGTTTAGATTTTCTTATCTTTTTGGCTGATTTTCTCTATAAATAGCTTTCTAAAAACTCTGTTTTCATTCACCAATTCTCTCTCTCATCAACTCTCATCAAGATTCTCTTGACTACTCTCTTTCTCTTTTTTCTAAACTAGCTTTTTCACAAATACAAAAATTCCGCATTCATTAGACTTAGATACACCTAGCCAAGTTCGAATTTGCCTTCGCCCAAGACGTGAAAGGTTTAATTTCTGAGGGTTTGGTCCCAAATCTCTCTTTCCATTATTTAATTGAATTATTTGAATTATTATTTTCCTTGAAGTTACTAACGTGTGTATTTTGTTATTAGAAAGAGGTACGAGGCATCCAAGTAAGTACTTTAATGGTTTAATTGATATTATGATATAGAAATCATGCTTAGATTGTTATTTTAATTCCTAGTATCATGTCTAGGGTAACTTTAATACTAAGTATGATTAAAAGTATGATGCCTTTTATTGTTCTTCCTAATATTTATGATTGTTAGTATCATGTTAGGGTTAAAGCTTTGATTTTTATTGTTTAGTGACATGCTAGGGTTTGTTATTAATCTTGTTAGTATCATGCCTAGGATCTTGTTATTCTTATGCTTTAACATGATTATTTTATCATTATTATTATTTTTAATTATGATGATTATTTATTATGTTGCTTGATATATATTTATTGTTATTGCTTGATCGCGCCTTTTATGCATGTTTAAAGGGAATTGGTATTTGTAATCACGCTTAATAAGATAATTAATAATCTTGTTTAGGGTTAATTTGATTATAATTCAAGTTATCGTGAATAATAGTTTTATTTGTGCATTAAATTCAACCAACATAGATTAAACAGGTTTAGAGTTAAAACCTATTGATTGCATGTTAGTCAGAAAGCGCACATGAATACGATCAGAATGAAGTAGAGGCCTATTATTAGGGCAGGTTCAATCTCTTTTAGGTTGGATTTGTACCTTCATCCCCGAACCCTATTTGGTTCAAGACCTTATGGAGTTGACGATCTCTTGGATCGTTAAGGGGTGTAACCTTCACCTCGTGAACGGTTTAAAAGTTCCTAAAAAACTTGTTGGCGACTCTTTTGCTCTATCTTCTTTCCCTTTGGACGCCACCGTACTTTAGTGTATGATCACAGTGGGGTTCAAGCTAGGGGTTAATGCTTGAAATATTCCCTGCAGTTTTTTGGCGATTCCACTGGGGAGGATTTCTATTTTAATTCCTGAAATTTATTTCGGCAATGATTTAGAATGAGTGGATGAGACTCGAAAGGTTCTAAGTATTTCATGTGCGTAATTTTGATTAACATTATGGTCATATGCATAAAAAATATCTCATTGGAAAAACCATCCGTAATGAGTTAAAACATAGGATTTTTACACGTAGGAAATTTGAGAAATATCTTTCACAACAAGGATAGAAATAACACTGCGCGAAACTGGAAAATTTTATCGAGCACAGAAAGCTGCTGAGGCATGTAGGAATCAGCGTCAGCGAATAGAAATTAGCGCCAGTATTTTGACTTTAGCGCCAGACGAAAGCTCTGTCGCCAGGAGCTAAAGCCAAAAGATGGCGCCAACCTCTGTTTGCTGGCGCCAAATTCTTCCAATACCGAGCCAGAAATATGCGTTCTAATTTCGACTAGTTTTTAGCATTGTTCGCTCGATCCTACTTCCTGATTGAGTTTTTCTCACTTTTCTGAAACCCACATGTGTTCTACATATGGACATAACCCTCTGGGAATTCATGCTCCATCTACCTGATTGAACGCTCAGAGCAACAAAGGGTACATCCGAGAATGTTGAATTCACCAAACCATGGAAGCGGATTTTTCTAAATTCGCGGTGTCCCATCCACTCGCGCCAACCCTTCACGGTTAGGCTTCCGCGCGGTGCATCTGGACAATTAACCATGGACCCTCTATTGACTAACCCATATCCCGAACTTTAGAGAACTAGAGCCATGGTTAGGTTGCAAACTCATTGCATCATATTGTGCCTACTTGACTAATTGTGCATTATTTGTTGTGCATACTCTATGTATTTTTTCCTAACCGTTTGGTTTGACTTGTGATTAAGCCTAAATAAACTAATTAATAACTAAAGGACTTTGCTTAATTAATTGACTAATTAATTTGAGCTAATAAATATGCCTAAAATCGAGTCATAGTTCCTTTAAATCAACCCGGATTATTATTCCCGTATACTGCACAAACGTCAACCTGTTTTGGTCATAGACGGAGTTCTAGGAAGAACTATGAGTCTTACAACATATGGATCTATAGCCCCAAGTGTTATCTTTAATTTGGCACTAGTTTCATCCTAATCAAAGTCACAGATCAAAAGTTATGACTAAAATACCACAGCCTGTCCAGTTTAATGCATATACGTGAGGTCTTAACTTAGTCTTTGTTCGAGTCTAGTCACATAGTCTAGCCACATGGTCATGACACGAGTCTTAAAATGTCACTTGCACTCACAATAAAGCACCCACTAATATGTATATACACCATGACCATGTCTTAGGTTCATGCACGAGTCGGTTTTCTCCGTCATTTGAGTTGGGGGTACATTCTATTCCTAATTTTTTCATATTTCTCCATCTGCATCATGTTTCTATTCTCTACATGCTTTCTTCACATTACAACCTTCATTCTTCCTATATTCCTCCATCCATTGCATGTTGAATAGAGTTTGAGTCAAATAATTAACAATGAATATCCCCAAATTCTTTTTCCACAGTACTGGTCGAGGAGAGAAGGGCGATTAATCAAGGACAACCTCTTTATTCGAGTCTTACTTTTTGATAAACCGATCCGTCAAAAGAAGAAATCTAAAAAGATAATGGCAAGTCAAGAAGAGGTCAATGAACTTAGGAGTCAATTTACTGACGTGACTGAAACGTTAAAGGCTTTAACCCTCAAAATTGATGACCCTGTGAAGCAACAATAAATGAACCTCATGCAAGAAAGCTTGAGAAAGCTATCTAGTGACTATAAATTTCAGGGCATTAGTTCACAAGGGGTCTCGCTGGACAAGGAAATTCTTCCGCATAAGTTCAATGCCAACGACATCCCAAAATTCAAGGCAACAGATAACCCTTACTTTCATCTAAGAGCTTTTGAAACTATAATGAATATTAAGGGAGTTGATAAGAACGTCTTTCATTCTTTGTTTTCTTTATCCCTTGAGACCGTTTGTCAACAATGGTTCTTTTCCCTTGACAAACAGAAAACCTATTCTTGGGATTCCATAACAAATGCTTTCATAGATAGATATAAATGTAACATTCAAGACAAAACAGACCACAGACAACTTGAGATGTTAAAACAAAAAGAAAACGAAGGTTTCACTTCTTTCTTCAACAAATGGTGGGAAACTTCTGCTAATATGGTCAAGGTTCCTACCGAAAAAGAATCTGTGAGGATGTTTATCAAGAATCTCCAAGGGAAGTATTCAAAGCACTTAAAATACCAACACAACTTGAACACTTTCAAGGCTGTGTATAATATAGGCATTGACATTGAAGATGACCTTCTGAAAGATAATAGTGCGAGAGCAAAGAAGAACGACCATCCTTCTTCTTCCTCTCCCATTAATGAGGTACATGCTATGAACGCCTCTAAATCGCGAATCTAAAGGTCAAAAAGAGTGTTCACTCCACTCGGTATGAGTTATGAAACAGCTTTCGAGAAGCTACATCACAAAGTACTAGTCATGCCCATAGGGCCCATCAAAGATCTAGTTCCAGAAGCCATGCCACCCAAGTGGGACCCTAATAAGCACTGCAAATATCACCAAGGAAAGGGTCACGGCACTGAGGAGTGTTGGAAAATCAAAGAATCTATTTAAGATCTGATCGATGACAATAAAATTTCCGAGGTTATAGCCATTGAAGAAGATCAAACATCCTTCGATCCATCACTTCTTATCACACCTGTAGGTGAGCCCATGATCAAGACAGCTTATATAACCTCTCTCGATGAAGTGGCCATAATTGAGGATGAAAGTCTTTTCTTAAATAATACCATGGAAGACTCATCAAGTCTAAAAGAGGATGTTCGAAAACTGCAAGATGTCGTTGCCATGCTCTTGAATGTGGTAGAAGGACTAGCAAATCAGGTGAGGATTATCGAACAAAATTCTCGCCAAGGATTTAATGAAGAACTCAATGCTCCTAAGCCACGGGCAAAACGGACCATTGAAGAATACACACCAATAGGAATGCCTTACAATGAAGCTTTTGACTATCTTTAAGATCAAGGTCTTATTCACCCCATTGGTCCCAGTCAAAACCCTCCGCCCGAAAAACGGTTTCACAATTGGGATCCAAATTCTTACTGTCAACACCATAGAGATCGTGGTCACACCACCGAAGCATGTCTCGCCCTCAAAGATCGTGTTCAAGATCTCATTGTTTCAAATCTCTTTCATGTTCCCCCGCGCGACAAGAAAGCCAAGATTAGTAACAATAAAAACAGTGGCTGTAAAGGAAAGAAGAACGACTATCCTTCTTCTTCCGAAAACACCTACTCTAGTAACAGTGTTGGTACTTTTGACCTTAATGAGATCTTAGCCATGGATAATCGAGGATTTAGAAAGCAACTGAGAAAGGATTTCACCCTTATTGGAATTAGCTACGATAATGCTTTCGATCGAATCCATGCCTAGGGACTCATTACTCTTATTGGACCTATTCAAGATCCCCCACTTGAGAAGAGATTGCCTAGTTGGAACCCAAATGTACGCTGCAAGTACCATCAAAGTAGGGGTCATACTACTGAGAGCTGTTGGAAACTAAAGGAATCAATCCAATATTTGATCGACAATAACGGGCTTCCAATACCTCCAGTCGGCAAGAATACCAAGTGATGATGAACCAAGGGACAGGAAGAAAGCTTCAACGACAAAATTTCATGATCTTTTTTTCTATTTTTTATTCACTTTTTCCCCAATAAGTCTAGCATATGCACCTTTCTATTCTCTTTAGATTTATTTTGTAGGATCATTATTTCTTTTCCTTAAATAAAATGAGCATTTTTTTCTCTTACATATGATCATCACATTGCATTGCATAAAAAAATAAATAAAAAAAAAAACCATGTCAAACTAAGCACAAGGTATACCAATGATTTGAGGCACCTCTTGTAGCCACATCATATCACCTTTCACTAAGGATGGCAATCCAATCCGGATCCGACCCTACTCCGCCCCGATCCGAGGCAAAAAATCCGCTCCGAGTCCGAGGAAAAATTAATCCGAGTTCGACTCCGATAAAATAATCCGAATCCGAATCGGAGGAGGGTCGGAGTCGGATCCTACAAAAAATCCGAGAAAAAAATCCGACTCCGGCGGATGTCCGACTCCGACTCCGAGATAATCCGACCCGTAATCCGACTCCGACTCCGACTCCGACTTATATACAATTTTTTTTTGGGATTTGTGTGATTGTGTACTCTAATTTTATATATATATATATATATTGAAGGGATATAATTAATTTATTGTAATACCTCTTTATTGTTACGAATCAACAGTGTAAACACAATTTAGTTGCATCACATTATATGATTCATCAATCATCAATATATTTACTAAAAGACACACTAACAATGACACGTGTCATTTCCTGGTGTGTCCCTTATATTTTAATTTTTTTTTTTAGAAAATCAATATTTAAAACTTTAAGTTTTTACTAATTCACAAAACATAAACATAAACATATATCTTTAAAGTTATTAATTCAGCTTTATATCTATAAAGTCAATCACGTGCTTAATCAACAGAGACCAATCAATAGTTAATTCTTGATCAAAAGTTTTAAATATTTACTAATTCATAGTAACACAAACTATTTATAATTATTAATTGTAATTTATATCTATAAAGTCAATCACTCCATCAATGGAATATAATGTTAATCGATTCATAGTTTAGTCTTGATCAAATTTTTAAACTTTTTTAATAATTCATAGTAAGTCAATAGCACACTTAATCGGTCTAAATTCTAAAATTTTTACTAATTCACAGTTACACAAACATGGTTAAAGCTATTAATTCATCTTTATATCTATAAGACTATAAAGTCAATCACGTGCTCAATCGACAGAGACCAATCAATAGTTAATTCTTGATCAAAAGTTTTAAACATTTACTAATTCATACTAACACAAACTATTTATAATTATTAATTGTACTTTATATCTATAAAGTCAATCACTTTGTCAATGGAATATAATGTTAATGGATTCATAGTTTAGTCTTGATCAAATGTTTTAACTTTTTTAGTAATTCATAGTAAGTCAATAGCACACTTAGTCGGTCTAAATTCTAAACTTTTTACTAATTCATAGTTACACAAACATAGTTAAAGCTATTAATTCACTATATTTCAATCACTCAATCAGCGAAGTATAATGTTAATCGATCTTTATTCCAAACAATTAACAACGCAATAAATTACAATAACACAAACATTGTTAACCGGTCAAAGTTATAAACTTTTTTACTAATTCACGGTTACTAATTCTATTTTATATCTATAAAGTCGATCATTCAATCAACGAAATATAATGTTTATCGATCAATAGTTATTTAGGGTAGTTTTCAACAATGTGGACTACCTTGATTCACGAGATCTATTCTTACAACTTACATCTAAATCTCTAATGACTATTACTCCATACTTATAAGACCAATTATTATTATTATTATTATTATTATTATTATTATTATTATTATTATTATTATTATTATTATTATTATTATTATTATTATTATTATTATTATTATTATTAGACCAATATGATATATAATGACAAAATAATTTAGTTACACAATTTTAAAATTATGTTCTTGTTACACAATTAATATTTGTAATGAATGTTGAAAAAAAAAATATTTGTAATGTGTAAAATTTAAGACATTCTTTTTTATGTAAAAGTTAGATTGAAATGAACAATTTATGTTTTTTTTTTCAAATTAAAATATCTAATTCTAATTTGTAGTCTATTGGTCTTTTGTCTAAAAACCCTAGACTCGCATTCTTAATTTCTCACTCCTCACACTTTCAGTCTTTCACGCAGTCACTCCACAAAGCCTAGCCTCACCTCTCACAATATCATATCTCTTCACGGCGGCGTGTCTCCACATCAACCACCTACTCGTCGTCACTCCCGAAGACTAATGCAACGCAGCACCGTCAACAAGTCAAGTATGTTTTCATTTTTAAATTTTTTTTTATTTTCTGAAACCGAAGTATTTGCTCGATTATGTGTGTTGTTTGCTTGATTATTTGCTCGATTATGTGTGTTTTTGGCTCGATTATTCTGAAACCGAATAGTGTGCTCGATTTTTTTGATTTTTAATTTAATCTGCTCGATTTTTGGTTATGTATTATGCTCAATTTTTTTTTTTTTGCTCGATTTTTGGCTGTGTATTCTGCTCGATTTTTTTGATTTTTTTTTATTCTGCTTGAATTTTTGGTTGTGTATTCTGCTCGAATTTTGGATTGTGTACTCTGCTCGAATTTGTGGTTGGGTTTTTTACTTGATTTTTTTGATTTTTTTATTCTGCTCGAATTTTGGGTTGTGTATTCTGCTCGAATGTTGGTTTGTGTGTTAAATTATTAGATATATTTTTGGTTGTGTGTGAAATTATTGATTTTTATCCCCAATTTAATTTTGCATTTAGGTATGGAAGAAGTTTCATCTACTCCTACTAATGGAAATGATGATGATGAGGGGTTTGTTGATCCATCCTCCTATGTAAAAGAACCTACCAATGTTACTAAAAAACAATCAACAAAGGTTAATGATGAAGAAATTATAGGTGTTAATGGAAGGAAGCTAACTTCGGTTGTTTGGAAACACTTTGACCAAATTAAGGTGAATGGAGAAGACAAGGCAAAGTGCAAAGATTGTAAGAAACTTTTTGTTGGTGGAGGAAAGAGTGGTACTACACATTTAAGGGATCACATAAAGAGATGTATGAAAATAAAAAACACTATGGATGTGAAACGACAACTTTTACAAGCTATGTCAAGTAAAAGTGGATCTCCTTCCTTAGGGATGGGAAAATTTAAGTTTAATGCTCAAGTGTCAAGATCCGAGTTGGTGAATATGAATATATTACATGAGTACCCACTTGCCATTGTTGAGCATGTTGGGTTTAGAATATTTGTAAGTAGTTTGAACCCGGATTTCAAGGTAATCTCTAAGAACACCGTTAAAGCGGATATCCTACGAGATTACAAGGAAGAAAGATCAAAGCTAATGAGGTTGTTTGCGGAGAATGATTCAAGGATTGCTATTACCACCGATATGTGGAGTAGTAGCAATCAAAGGAAAGGATATATGGCGGTGACGGCACATTACATTGATGATGATTGGGTTTTGCGTGAACTTATCATTAGGTAATTTAATAGCTTTATACTTTTGTTTGAACTTACATTTAATTGAATATATAACTAATATGTATGTAACTTGATTGTGTTTGATAGGTTTTTGTATGTGCCATGCCCACACAACAAGGAATCAATTAGCAAGGCATTGGTAAAATGTTTGAAGAGTTTCAATATAGATGAAAAGGTATCCACCATTACACTTGACAATTGTACAACTAATGATGCCGTAGTAGATGTTTTGCGTGAAAAACTTAACTCTAGCAAGCTTATTATGGGTGGTTCTTATTTGCATATGCGTTGTTGTGCACATATATTGAACTTGATTGTGGGTGATGGGTTGGAAATGATTAGTGGTGCAATTGAGAAAGTTCGTAGTGTTGTTGCCTTTTGTGTATCAACACCAAAAAGATATGAGAAGTTTGAGGATGCTTGTAATTATTGTAGAATTCCTATCACTAAGAAATTGACTTTAGATTGTAAGACAAGATGGAATTCATGTTATGATATGTTGCAAATAGCCCTTATGTATAAAGATGCATTTACTAGGTTGGATTCAAAGGTGAGCAAAAGTGGAAGGGATAAATTTAAACTACCTAGTAAAGAAGATTGGAAAATGGCTAGTGAGATATGTGAAAGGTTAGCACTATTTAAAAGGGCAACAGAGGCTTTTTCGGGAAGAAAATATCCAACGGCCAATTTGTACTTTGAAAAAGTGTGTGAAATTCTACTTGCTTTGAGAAAATGGGTTTGTTGTGGGAATAAGGTGATTGAATCTATGGCTTCAAAAATGATTGTTAAATTTGATAAATATTGGAATGTGATTAATGTGATGTTGTCGGTTGCTTCGGTTTTGGATCCTAGAAGAAAATTGGATATTGTGACTTTTTATTATAGACTTATGTATGGTGATTGTTTTGAGATGGAATGTGATAGGGTGAAAAGATTGTTGGTTGATTTAGTTCATGATTATGAGATGGATGCAAGTTATGATAACACTTCTTTTAGTGTAACTTCCTCCTTTGTCAATGTGAATGGTAAGAGGCCCATGGATGAATTTGATGACATTGAGGGGTTGTGGGAAAGACATGTTTCGCAACAACCTTCTAAGAGGACTAGGAAATGTGAGGTGGAAACTTACTTGTTAGAGGAGAGACTTGTAGTTGATGAGAGTAAGTTTAGCCTTTTGGCTTGGTGGAATGCGGAGTCACATAGGTTTCCCACCCTTGCTAAGATTGCTAGAGATATTCTTGCAATACCCATTTCTACCGTTGCTTCCTAGAGCTCATTTAGCACAAGTGGAAGGGTCATTGGACCCCATCGTAGTAGACTTCTCCCTGAAACCGTTGAGGCTTTGATGTGTCTTCAAAGTTGGAGGCGTTCACTATTGAAAGGTATTTCAATATTATTTCATTTATTAAAGTTTTTTTGGTTAATTTATAATACTAATGTATCTTTTTAAATGATTTTTAGATACTATAAAGATTGAGCTAGAATTAGCTTTAATTTTTGAAGATGAAGATGTGGAAGTTGATGAGGAATAACGAACAAAGGTGAATTTTATATCTTTTATTGGTTAATTAATTAAAAATAATATATTATGTCATTATGTTACTAACTCTTTTTTTTTTAATTTTTTTTTATCTTGGTTAGTTTCACAGGGAACTTGAAGTTAAAGAATTGAAGTTTTAAAGAGTTGCATGGACGAGCCATGGAGGAATGAACTTGGTTGTTTTGTATTGCACTTGTAATTTATTATAAATTTTTATGATATTATTGTTCTGATGTAGACAATTTCACAAGTACTTTGTAATATTTGCTTTGTTGTACTTTGAATTTTCATTAATGTTGTTTTTTAGTGGAATTTGGAAATTATTGATTTAGTATATTTTTTTAAAAAAAAAAAAAAAGAAAACCTGAAAAAATAAAAAAATAAAACTAGAAGTCGGGTCGGATCGGAGTCGAAGTGGGAGGTCGGATTTTAAAGTCGGGTCGGATTCGGAGTCTCGGAGTCGGATGTCGGAGTCGGAGTCGAATTTAACCTCCGACTTTCTGTCGGGTCGGAGTCGGATTTTACATAATCCGCTCCGAACCCGACCCGTTGCCATCCCTACCTTTCACCCTTCAAATATGCAATCCTTTCTTCATAAACACTTTGAGCCTTGTCTAATGACAGACCTTTCATTTTTCAATCCATATCTACCTAATCTTGGGATGGGATAGTGTGCAACTTATGTAATTTTCAATATCATAAAAAGCTTGAGTGACTTCAAAAGATTAAAATAGCAAAAAATAATAAAAGTGTACAAAAGGGCAAGTGTTCCAATGTCTTTGACATGAACATGTCTTTGATATGAATACGTCTCAGATTGCGTCTCTTATCGAGTGCTCGGTACCGTGCCTGAGAAACATGAATGCCAAGTGACTGATAGACCGCATGATAGGGATTGCCCACACTTATAAAAATGAAATAAATGCTAAAGAAAAAGAAAGAGCTAAAAAAGAGTAGAAAACCTCAAGCATGAAAATACAAATATTCAAAAGCAAGATTGCACACCTTGGGGGCTTATCGAGGGTCTTGAGCCTTTATCCCCTTCTTCTATAACCTTTAGCCTAACCACGTTACCACCTTTAAAAAGACCTTTTTGAGGTATACACATACTTGTGCGAGGTTCGGCTAAAGCTACGTTTGGCCTGATTCCTAACGGATACGTAAGCAACCTCACATCGAGGTGCGGCCGTAATAAAAATGCATTCATATTCAAATTCACACACTTACACCATGATCACATCAAGAGATCTCCTATGCTCATCCCTATCCATGTAGAGCTAGACTTGGGGGCTTGATCCCTACATCATTAGCTTACCTAGCCTAAGAGTCACCACCATTTGACTCTTTTAACAAATAATATCTTTCCACACACTTAGCCCTTTCGGCCTAACTTTAGTGTCACTTTCACACACAGCACAAACACATGACCAAATATACTTTCCCTTAGGAACCCTTTGTCATGAAATCTTAACACAACGTTGAAACATGTATTGTCATATTAAAATCACTCATCAATCATAATCATCATTGCATCGAAGTATGAAGTGCTGAGTCTCCGTGCCTAAGTTACCTAAATACTTTCATTATCAAGTCAAATAGGATAGTCTAAGATGTTACAATCCTTGTACTGTGAGAGACAACGTTAACGGATTAAGCTTATTCAACATGCATCTTCAAAAAAACTTCCCTTCGATTCTTTTTCGTGTCTTTCTTTTTTCGGGAGAAAGTCGGTACCCTCCACAAAAATGACGGAAAAATTTTGCTTTTTGGCATTTTCGAGTCGCACGATCACATTACGATGCACACACGAGTCATGTACACGTTGTGTCATGTCGTTTCATATCACCTTGATTTGAGTCTAACACATGTATCAAACACTTTGAGTCGAGTCAACCTCGAGTCAATCACAGTGAGTCAAGTTTATACCTTGAGTCATGTCAAGTCAATGAGTCAAGAAACACTAAGTCTTAGGTCAACCTTAAAGAAAGATAAGCAAAGTCCTATAGTCAAATATATAAATGCAGGTGCATCCTAGCAAGCAAGGACATTCCCGGATTTTTTTCGAAAAAAACAGCGAATATGACACAGGAGATTCATCCAAGATAAGAGGAGTTACATGGATCAGTAAATTAGAGATGAAGAGCTTTAATTTACAAAAGATTTGAGCGGATTTGGTTGAAAGGAAACGACCAAGCTCAAAGTTCGGAGCAAAACCAAGCAACAGCGGCAGCAAGAGCACAATAGGGAAGACCCTACTCCAGCGCCAGAAGACAACATCTAGCGTCTGGCAACAGATTTCAACGCTTGGCGCTAGATACCAGCGTCTGGCGACAAAGCCAAATCGCGGCGCCAGAGGCATTGCTGCGGCGACAGAGCTCAACCACTCAGAGCAGTATATTTCAACCTCTTTCAGCAATTTCGGGTGCCTTGGTACGCTAGTTAGCCCCTATAAGCAATTTGACATGATCAAGTTGTCATCTTGATCCCAATCGCAATAGGTGATCGACCTGACGAAAGATCGTCTCACTTAGCTTAAAGAGCCTAAGCATTGGCTCATCGCAGAGACACCGACGTACTGGTTCATAAATAACAAATGCACCGATATACTGGTTCATAAACAGGAGAGGCACCGACATAATGGTCCGCAGGCAGCAACCGCCGACGTACTGGCATAGCGGAAGCAAAGTTCAAGCGAGCTTTAGAGATCGACAAGCGTTGGTCTTCGAAAATTTTTCTTCGTAATATTATCGCAATAAACATTTTCAAGCTCTTTTGTTCAGAGACGCGTGGACATTTCATTCAAGCTCTTTTGCTCAGAGACGCGTGGGCATCCTATTATCAAGCTCTTTGTTCAGAGACGCGTGGACATATCATCAAGCTCTTTTGCTCCAGAGACGCGTGGGCATATCATTCAAAAGCTCTTTGTTCAGAGACGCGTGGACATATTATCAAAAGCTCTATTGTTCAAAGACGTGTGGACATATTATTCAAAAGCTCTTTGTTCAGAGACACGTGGACATATCATCAAGCTCTTTTGCTCCAGAGACGCGTGGGCATATCATTCAAAAAGCTTTTGTTCAGAGACGAGTGAACAATCCTCAAGAAAGCTCCAATGTTCAGGGACGAGTGAATAGCAAGATGGCGTTCCCTAGATTGTGGAGAGTTGTCACAAACAACTGAAGGTAATTTCAAGTGAAGTTGTCTTCGATCGTGTTCCCTAAGATGTGGAAGATGGTCACAAAGCGGAAGAGGATCGTTTAAAGCGAAACAATCTTCGATAGTGTTTCCTGGCTTGCGGAAGATTATCATGGAAGAATTGGAAGCAGTTACAAGCGTAGCAGTTTTCAAGAAGGATGGCATTCTCTAGTTTGCAGAAGGTCATCAAAACAGCAATGCAGCAGCAAATTGGTTACTTTCAGAGATGTGTGCTCGACGGTGCAAGATACGCGTTTCTTAACTATTTTATCTGTTTAACTAATGCTAGTTTGAAGGTATCGGCGTTACAAGAGTGATTTAGGATCGCAGAACGTTCTGGATCATTCTCCGTCCCTATCAATACTTTGACTTTTGTTTTCGAAACTTGCGTTTCTCCAAACTCTGTCAAAGTGGGGGCTTCTGTAGACACCCATTTGTTTCTCCCCAAAACCAAACTCGGTAATGAGTACCTTTCATGTCGAATCATAATCGAATGAAGTGAAAGTGTGGAAAGTTTAGTGTTGCGGATAGTTCTAATTTCTTTTCTCTTCTCTCTGTTTTTGAAAACCTATTTTAAGAAAACAGCCAATATAGTTTGGTTGATCCATGATATGGATCCAATAGTAGTGTAGTTGGATAGGTCTTGAAAAGAGCTTTCCAACGATATATTATAAGCCAATTCCGATGAATATTGAGGAAGTTATGGCCAAATTACTGAACTGGGCCTGGTTTGAGCCTTATATGCGGCCCAATGATCTAGAGGAGGGCCTAATATAGATTTATCATTCCTAATATAGATTCTTCTAGAATGTTCTTTTCATTCCTAATTCAATTAGCATTGATAAATTGACTTTTGTTGACTTTTCAGAGTTTTAATTAAAATCAAAGAGTATTTTTGAGGAAAATATACGATTTTATCCTCCTGTACGGCCAAATTTATCTGATTTTAGAAAACGCGTCAAAAATAGGATTGGCGTCTGGCGCTGACGTTAGCGCCTGGCGCCAATGGCTGGCGCCAATCTCGTTTTGCGTGCGCCAGACTCTGTTTTGTTAATTTTATCTTTTTGGCTGATTTCTCTATAAATAATGTATTAAAAACTCCGTTTTCATTCACCAATTCTCATCAAGTTTTCTTGATTATTCTCTCTTTCTCCTTTTTTCTAAACCTTGTTTTTACATACAAAATTCCTCATTCGCAAGATCTAGAAACACCTAGCCATATTCGAAGTTGCCTTCGCCCTAGACGTGAAAGGTTTAATTTCTGAGGGTTTGGTCCCAAATCTCTATTTCAATTATTTAATTTAATTGTTTTGTTTATTATTTTCTTTGAAGTTACTAATGTGTGTATTTTGCCATTAGAAAGAGGTACGAGGCATCAAAGTAAGTACTTTAATGGTTTTTATTGATGTTATGATGTAGAAATCATGTTTATATTGTTATTATGATATTCCTAGTAGCATGTTTAGGGAAAAGGTTATAATATCAAATATGCTTATTATGATTGTTGCGATGCTTCCTATGTTCTTCCTAATATTTATGATTGTTTGTATCATGTGAGGGTTAAAGATTTGATTTTTATTGCTTAGTGACATGCTAGGGTTTGTTATTAATCTTGTTAGTATCATGCCTATGATCTTGCTATTATTATGCTTTAACATGATTTAAGATTATTAATTATGATTATGATTATTTTTATGATTCATGATTATTGTTATGAATATTATTGTTATTATTATTATTTTATGATTATTATTATTATTATTATTATTATTATTATTATTATAATTATTGATTATGATTATTATTATGTTGCTTGATATATTCATTGTTATTGCTTGATCACACCTTTTTATGCATGTTTAAAGGGAATTGGTACTTGTAATCACGCTTAATAAGATAATTAATAATCTTGTTAGGGTTAATTTGATTATAATTTCAAGTGATCGCCAATAATAGTTTGTTTGTGCATTAATATTTAACCAACATAGATAAACGGATTTAGGGTTAATCCTATTGATTGCATGTTAATCAGAAAGCGCACATGAATACGATCAGAATAAAGTAGAGGCCTATTATTAGGGCAGGTTCAATCTCTTTTAGGTTGGATTTGTACCTTTATCCCCGAACCCTTATTTGGTTCAAGACCTTATGGAGTTGACGATCTCTTGGATCGTTAAGGGGTGTAACTTTCACCTCGTGAACGGTTTACAAGTTCCTAAAACTTGTTGGCGACTCTTTTGCTCTATCTTCTTTCCCTTTGGACGTCGCCGTACTTTAGTGTATGATCACAGTGGGGTTCAAGCTAGTGGATTAATGCTTGAATATTCCCTACAAGTGGCTTCCTTGGAATTCTTCAAAATCTACTTGGAGTGCTTGGGCTGAATATTACATACGATTTTTCCTTACTCATCATTTCCCCACTTATCGTACAAAATTCCTCTAAACACTGGCTAATGGTTGCACAGGAGTTTATGGTAGGATTGAAGATGAATAGGGCATCATCTGCAAAGAAAAGATATATGATCGCAGGAGCAATTTTGTGAACTTTAATGCCTTCTAAGATGCCCTCCCTTTGCAGGAAACTCACTCTTCTTGACAACACCTTCATGCAAAGGATGAAGATATAAGGGGACAATGGATCCCCTTGTCTCAGTCCCACCCTTGGATTGAACCATTTTGGTTCCCCATTGATTAACAGGGAGTATGAGACCGAGGAGATGCATTGAATTATCCATTCAACCCAGCACTCTAGAAACTTTAATTGACGAAGCATTCTTTCCACAAACACCCAGCTAATCCTATCATACATTTTGTTCAGATCTACTCTAAGGGCAATAGCAAAACTTGGTCCCTTCCTCTTGTTTTTGATAGAGTGTAGGAGCTCATGGGCTATCAAACAATTGTCCACCAGCAGTAATGTATTATGGTATTCACTAACTAAATCTCCCAGAATTTGCTTCATTCGGTTGACTAGGCACTTAGAAATAATCTTGTAGAACGTGTTGCATAATCCTATTGGACGGAACTGTGAGGCTTTTGATGTATGCATGGCCTTGGGAAATAGGCATAAGTAGGTCATGTTTAGCTCTCTCAGCAGGTTCCCACCACAAAAGAAGCTCTTGATAGCAGCACAAATGTCTTGACCTATATTGTTCTAGCAGTTTTGTATGAAGACTGGAGGACAACCATCCGGATCTGGTGCTTTCAATGGTGTCATGCTAAATACAACATCCTTGATCTACTTATCTGAAAAATCCTCATAAAGTACCTGCAAATGAGACAAAGTTAGTTCTGGTAAGTGTTATAGCTAATCCTCCATTACAGAGCTATTGCTGGACTCTGGACCGTTGTCATCATCCTCCGGTCGCCTCCATTTGTAATTTTTCCAAAGTACCTTGTGAATTCCATCGCAATCCTCTCCTCATTCAACAACCACTACCCATCGTCTTGTTGTATAGCCAGGATGTTGTTCTTTGCTCTTCGTTCTTTAACACTTTGGAAGAAGAAAGAAGTCACTGTATCACCTAACTTGTCCCATCTTGACTTTGCTCTTTTTTTCCAGAATAGCCATTGAACTTGTGCCTCTTCCTATAGTGATAGTTGTAGTTGCTTCTCCTTGGCTATCATCTGCTGCTGGTCAGCACGAGGTGTGATGGCTAGTTGGGCATCTTTCAAAGACTTTTGGAAATCCTCCCATTGCACACCCCTCGAAGATTTCTATGCACAGCACCAATTCAGCAATTTTCCCAGGACATGTTGTAGCTTCCTACATATTTGAAAACATTTTCGATTCCGCGTGATGTTCCATCCATGCCTCTTTTATGGTTGATAAAGCATCCTCAAAATACACCACCCATGCTTATATTTTATAAGGTCTCTTGTTTTTTATTTAGCTCAGAGTTTGTATCTAGGAATATTGGACCGTGGTCAGATAAGAACACCGGTAAATTAATGATTACATCATTTGGGAATTGTTCAAACCAGCTAGCATTGCGCAATAGGCTCGATATATCAAGCCTTTCCATTATTATGTCCTCCCCTTCCCTATTATTTGCCCAAGTGAATTGTGGACCTTTGAATGGTAATTCAATTAATCCACATTCGAGGTGCCATTGACTGAACCACGCTGCCCCTCTCATATGACTCGATCTGCCCAGTTTTTGTGAAAGAGATTCAACTTGGTTAAAATCCCTAATGAGAAAATGATTGCCAAGGAATGCATTTAGATGGGATGATAGCATTTCCCAAACCTGTTTCCTATCCTCTAAGTAAGACAAACCGTAAACAAAGGTGTAAATAGATTCAAAGTTCACCTGGTCCAAGACCTTACAGGAAATTAAAAAAAAATTCCTATCCTCTAAGTAAGACAAACCGTAAACAAAGTTGTAAATAGATTCAAAGTTCACCTGGTCCAAGACCTTACAGGAAATTAAAAAAAAACGACTAATAGCCAGCCATTCATCAGAGAAAAGCTTGGACCATCCTACAAAGAGACCCCAAGCCGACTCCTGAGCATCAACTCCGGAGCAAATACTATAGCCCATCCTAGAGAAAATAGGGATAACTACAGATGGAGGACACTGAGTTTCTGAAACAAAATACAATCAACAGACATGCATCTAGTACTACTACTAAAAAGGGAATTGTAGGGGGAAACAACGACCTAAGCCCCTACAATTCCAGCTCCAAATTCTCATTTGGCTCCTCATGGCTTTCCTGGGGTAGCCACGGAATCCTTCAAATACAAGCAGCAGCACTTGAAGAAAATCGACACTTCTCTCTCAATCCCATCCTTTGCAGCAAAGTCCACTAACACAGCACCTTTCCCATCCCTTGGAACCACCAGCCTCGGCGAGTCATCATCTGAAAGACCTAGCTTTTTTGTATTTGCACCCCTGTACACCTTGGTCTTATTTCTCTTCTTTCCCCTGGCCTTGTCCGCATTAGGCTCGCTCTGGGCCTGCTCTTTTGGATCCAGATTGAGATCCAAGACTGAGTTGATTCCACGTTTAACTCCGTTGAGCATACCATTGGGCTCGCCTATCTTCACTCTAATGGGCCCACCACGCTTAAATTCTCCATCAGGAACCCGTTGGGCTCCCAGTTTATACTTTCCGTGGGCCTAGCAGAAAATGGGCCTTTTTTCTTGGACTTAGCTTGCTGGCCCGCTTGAACATTTTTTCCTTGGCCTTCAAGGCCACGTCGACAGTGGGCCTTGCTTAGAGACCTTCCCTTTCCAAATTCGAAGACCGTAGGGAGATGTTCTAATCACTAATTCTATCCAGTTTGGGCAAATCTACTTTTGGAGAGTTATCCAAAGAGGAAGCAGTAGAGAAAAAAGAATCTGGTGAGTTGGGAAAGCTATATATATGGGTTTTTAAACACTTATTTTTGTGGTTGTTGGGGTTTTGACATTAACGCATCAAAGTGGGCTACTTTCTAGTCTTGCTTTGATTTGGGCCTAAGGAAATGTTCGATCATCCTACCAAGGTCATCCCAGGACTCAAAGGAGGAGTCTGAATCATCAGAATATATGAAATTAGAAGCTGAGAAACGCTTACCTCCAACAGGTGGACCACTTTGGTTGGCAACACTGGTGGGACCCACCGGCCCATTAACGTCCCAGATTACACAAGCCACTTCACCAAACACCAAGAGCTCAACGTCACCAATTCAAATTTTGGGAGAAAGAACTTATCAAGACTAGAGGGGGATCGAGAGAGTTGAAAGCAACGGGTCAATTTTAAAAAGAACCGAGCAAGTGGTAGAGTTTAGTTTGGTAGGTTTGTTTAAATAAAGAAAGCCATGGGATATGGGAATGTCAACCTGGGTGGGTGGGCTATCATTAATTCCATTTAAGGGATGTTTAAAGAATATATCCTTATACCTCATTAGCTTCCGATTCTTATTTGAAATATAAAAAACTTGTCAGACAAGGATCTCTTTAGTCGTACCATTTGAAAAGGTGGCTGGATATAAGACTTCTCAATCACTAAAAATCCCTTATCAACCCAGCCCCTCTGGTTATTAGCAAGGGCATTCTTGGAAAAACACCTGCGACCCATACCCTTAACCCGATTCACTGTCTGTGATGGGTGTCATAAATGGCACCCATTTGATGAGCATTTAGGTTGTTATCTTCCTCTTTTAATTTCATAGCTTTCATGCTCAATAAATGCTTAGTTTTATGCTTTTGCTCTTTGTTTTACCTTTTACTCTCTTATTTTGTGGTTTTGTGCATTTTGATGGTTTTCTAGTCTTTTCTCCTTTATTTGCTGTCTTTTCGTGGTTGTAGGTATTGTACGAGGTTCGGGTCTTGATATTGGTGATTTACTAAGGTGGAAGATGCTTTTGGAGCAAGATCATGGCAATTAGAAAGCTCAAGATGCAAGGAAGTGGATTCTCCAAGTTCTAGCTCTTGCGCTCTCAAATCGTGCTCTCATGAAGATGGGGGGTGTTGAACCCACTGTCAAGTGCTTTTTGGGACTGCCACTCTTAGAGTTCATCATCATATTGCGCGTTCATTCGAAGACCTTAGGAAACGCACGAAGCTGCGAGAAGAATCGAAGAAACCCAGATCAGCGCGGTAGCGCAGTCCACTTGCGCTGGCGCGCAAATCAGCCTCACGGGCACGGGCGCGCCTCATTTCCCGCACGGGCTCACTTCCCTGGGTATTTTCTTGCTCTGTTTTTTCTTCGCGCCTTTTGTAAATACTATTGTAACCCGATTTTAGGGGCAAGTTTTGGAAGGAAGGAATTCACAATTTTAGATCATAATTTTAGCTTAGTTGAGAGCTTCTCTCTCTAGTTTTAGGGTTATTTTAGGAGTAGATTTTAGAGAGAGAAAGTGAGGAATTTCAATGGTGATTGAGAGATTGAAGATTCAATGGTGACAATTGTGTTGGAGATCTTCTCTATTATCAATGAGCATTTCTATACTCTATCTCATTTATTGCTTTGATTAGTTAGTTCATGTTTGTTTGATTTGACTTTGATGTTTGATCTTTGATTAGTGTAATTGTTCTTCATAGATTGTTAATTCTTGTTTTCTTTAGTTGTTTGTGATTAGATGATGATGTTTCAGTAGTTGTTTGGCTAGGGATAGGGTGAAACTTGTATGACTGATTGATTGTGCTTAATTTGGGGATTGTTTGATTAATTGTTGAGATTAAAGTGATTAATGGAAGTTTGCATGTGTGTAATTCGATTAGGCCTTGAGAATTATGTTAGATTGCATTGTAGTTTCTAATGATACGGACCATTGATTTAGGAATTGCAATTGTCGATTGAACTTAATTAGTGATGCTCCTATTTAGAGTCTCTCGTAGTTAGCGCTAGTTTGACCTTCAGGATATAGCTTGTTGAATCTTTTGATTGAGCTTACCATTAGTTGATCTAGGGTGAGACTAGGCCGTTGAAAACTAATCTACCCTCAGTCAAAACAAAATTTGTAATCTCTCAACACACCCTTATTTTAGCATAGGAGTAAATCGAGGGTCGAACCACTAGGAATGGGAGATGAATGCTAATGCCAAAGCTAAGCTATCTCGAAGTAATGAAGTAAGGTGTGTATATTCTAAATAATTAAACAATCAATAAATAATCAAATAATATCAAGCACTAGGGTTAGGATCCGCATATACTCGGAATGGTTATAGCTAATTGGGGTTGGAGATGACTAAGTCGAGCGTTGCGAGGGAAAATCAATTAAGAAATCAAGAGAGTACGGTAGGCTAATCTCCTAGAGGTCAAGCTAGCGTCAACTATGAGAGACTCTAACTAGGAACCTTGCAAACCTACTCAATCGACAAAAGCAAGTCACAAATCAATTTTCCGTATCAATGCGAGCTTACAATGCATTCTAGTGTAACAATCAAAGTTAGATACTCTTAAATTAATCACACACATGCACTTAATCAATCAACCAATTTAATCACAACATCAACGCCATCAATTTCCTCCAATTAGCATCAATCCATTACTCATATATGCTTCAGCATTCCCCCAGCAAGAGAACTACTCACAATCCATAGAAATCAAGATAAAAAATAAGCTAATCAACAATTTAATCATCATCATATCAATAAAACTAATCCAATCACAAATTCAATTCAAACTTGAACAATCAACAAAAAAATTGAAATGATAAGCTAAAGATTGCATTAAAGTAAAATAAATCCTTACAAACTTGCTTCAATTCAATGGAGAAAATGCTAGAATTATCAATCTTCAATCATCAATCAAGAACTTCTCTCTCTACAATCTAGAGTTTCTCTCTCTAAAATTCCAATTCTAATTCATCTAAAATCTATTCTAATCTCCCCTCTAAAAATAGAATGAAAACCTATATATAGTAAAACTAACTAAGAGAAATTAGTTAGATCGTCCCTAAATAAACCCGTACAGGCACGGATAACTATAAGGAAGAGCGCGGCCACACAAATCTGGGTACGGAACAGAGACCCAGACAGGCGCGCCCGCGCCACCAGGCCGCGCGGCCGCGCCATCCTCTTCACCATCATGTCGATGCTCCTCGTGCGTTCCACTCAATGCTCTTGATAAACACGGGACCTTGCAGTTTCCAAACTCCATGTTTGTGGGTTCAACACGAGAAATCATGCCCCACGGCTTGAATGCACGGCCTAAGGTCTTTAGGAACTTGCACTTCTCCATGCTTGAGCTTTAAATGGATAACATTAGGCATTCTAATCAATGCCAAACTTTGGAAGAGACCTTTGGAAACTTGGATAACGACCTAAACCTTAAAAATTAAGGAAAACAAGCAAATAAAAGAGAAAATAACGAAATAAACCAAGAAATACATAAAGATAGAAATTCAACTAAGAAAATGCAAACTAAAGAAATAAAGAGCAAAATTAAGGAAAAGCTAAGTAAAAGAGCTATAGAATAACATGAAATTCACCCTAAAGAGAACCAAATGAGTGCATAAATGACACTCATCAGTCTTCACAACCATTGACTTGCATGTATTTCCGAGTTTCTACAATTGTTATGATTAGTTGTTGATCCTTTCCTATGCTTTATTTGTTTGGTTTCTTTGTTTAGTAGTTGGTTAGTGTTCTCTCTTTATCTTTGTCTTCGACCTAGCTTAGGCGCATAATTGAGAGCGCTTGAACATTAACGTTCCTTTGGGTTCGACCTTGACTTGCCTCTATACTAGTATTTAGGTTGGTTAAGTGTTTAAAAATTTAGTTTGACCGAGGAAGATTAGTTTCAACAACCTAGTTCCACCCTCGTCAATCTGCTGTAAGATTTTCACCTCCCGCGCTTTTGTATCATTAATGTTGTATTTAATCTTGGTTTTTTCCAACCACCTAGTTGTCTCGGTCTTCATTGCAGAACAAATCCGGGATGGCTTACGCTTTTCAGGCAAACCATCGAGAGACAAAGAAGTTTCGTCTTGCTTTTAGATTTGGTTGCGATTGTGCTTCAGCATGTTGTTTTTCTAAGACTCTCCTTCTTTCACGGTTGTGTACTCTTCTGATCGGAGTTGGCTTTTTGCGCCACTTTCTACAGTATTACCACCGCTTCCCCTGTTGGCACCCGCATTTCCCCCAATGCGGATTTGAGCTGTCTTCACTAAAATCCTCTGCATCTTCCATTGAATAGTCTTCATCCTCATCATCATCCTCCTTATTCTCATCCTTGCCACCGCTATCACTGTCCGAGCTTGATGATTCGGGGTCCCAATCATTCTCCGACTCACTGGACCCTTCATTGTACCTACCTAGGTAATCATCTTAAGTCTATCCATATGGTTTTGTTCTTCTCCACACTCTTCAATCCAATCATCTTCCTTATAAACAGGGGCTTATATGAAGGACTAATTTTCAGACACCCATCTCCATTGCACACACGCATCGTAGCAGCTTTGATCTTTCTGCTAGTGTTAGTAGGGGATGATTTGCAGTGGTTCCCTTTATGTTCTATTCTGCCACAAATACTGCAAAAGATAAACACTCCTTCATACCTGAAGCTAACCCATTCGAAGTTACCAATTGCATCGAAATAGAAGCCAGGGATGAGTGGTTTGCTTATATCCACCCACACTCTAGCTCTAAAGTCACAACGGACAGGGTTTTTTAGTGAGTCCTCATCAAAGAACAGCAGTTTCCCCAGTCTTGCAAAGGCCCTGCTTTCTACTTTAATGGTGTTGTAATACAGCAGGAGACCTTCGATTCTCACCCAAATATACGAAGAATCAAAGAGCATGGAGCGTAACGCATGCCCAATTAAGCACATTTTAAGAACTAGGAGTGCACCTTTATAAGTCGTTACTCCATGTCTTACCAGGGCTTTGCAATCATCTGGATTAGTGAACTTAAACATGAAAACATCTTTAAATTTCTCAACAGTGACAAGTCCCTTAGTGCGCCAGTTTGAGAACACCCACGCCTGAATTTCCTCCCTTGTGAAGTCCTTGTTTCTCCAGTATTTGAATTTACCTACAACCATTTTACCTCCATCTGCATGGGCTTTTAATTTTGGGTTTTTCTAAGCTATACCCCTAAGGTAGTTGAGTTTCTAAGGTGTACCCATGCTTTTTCAAGTTTCTAAGCCGTGCCCTTCAACTTCTTATCAATACTAAAATGTACCCTTATTAGTTATTTAAAATTAATTGAAAGTATGATTTCATGGCTTTAGTTTTCGTTATTAGGCTTGTTGTGGTTAAGATTTCTTTATCGTATCATTTCCTTACTTTTTATCATCTTTTTATTAAATTTATAGTTAACTTTAGGTGACGTGGAAGTTCCAAGGAGGGTACCATTCATTAATGGTAGTGAGTTGAGGGGCACAACTTAGAAATTTGAAAAAGCATGGGTACACCTTAGAAACTCGACTACCTTAGGAGCATAGCTTAGAAAAACTCTTTAATTTTTCATCAGCTGTAGGCGTACGATCGGACCCATTTGACGGATATTTGAGAAAGAAAAGGGGTTTCTATTTGGCGGAGTAAAGTATTCTAAGTCTGCCATAAAGGCCAGAGGGATAAGAAATAAAAGGATAGTATAAGGAAATGAGAAGAAAGAGGTAGGGTGAAAACACACAGGTGAGGAAAGCGAAGTTTAGAGAGAGATGCTCTAGAAATCTAGAGAGAGAAGTGTTCTATTCCTTTCGTTATGAATGAATTATTATGGTAACACTTAACAACAAAAAGAATACTAGAATCGCACATATGAACGAAAAAAAAAGCATTTGGAGAACACTAGTCCTATTACAAATTTACAACATTGTGACACTCTATACATCTAGAGTACTTAAATTGGAGGCCCAATTTTCTTGGGGACGAACATGCTACAGCTGGGCTTCAGAAGTATTTAGTTAGACCAATGGGCATATGCATGTAAGAATAGCTGCAACACACTGAAACGCATGACTTTAATCATGAAACATAGCCCATCTCAAATCATACAATCCATAATCATCTCAACTCTAACATTCTTCTTGCATAAATTTTTGGTTTCCTTTTTCCCTATTCTCTCTCTTCTCTTTTCTTTCCAACTTCTCATTAAACATTCTGATAAAAAATTTCATTACAATTTTTTCTTCTTCCTTCTTTAATTTCTCTCTCCTTTGTGTTTATATTTTTCTCTTTTTTTTTTCAATTTTTCGATTGAATTTGTTCCTTACATTATGGAATTGGTTGTTCTTCCCGACAAGATCGTCAATCCAAGTTAGTGGCTTGTTTTTCAATTTGTGATTAGGTTTTTTTTAGGTTAGTTTCAATTGTAATTGTTTTTTGTTTGATTTTTGTTAGCTTCGATCAATTTCGATTTATTATGTTTCAATTGTAATCATTTCGATTTATGTATGAGTTTCGGTTTGTTATGTGGTGAATTTGTGCTTAATTCCGATTGATTATGTTTTATATGGTTTTTCGAATTCATATGAATTGAATTTTGTTCGCTTCGATCAATTTCATCTGTGTATGAATTTCATCTGATTTTCTGCATTTTTTTTTTATCAATGTACATAGTCATGCAAAATATGAACATAGTGGTTCCTTAAATGTGAACATTAGCTTTTCAAAAAGTGAACATACTCATAATAAATATGAACATATGCATTTTAGAAAGTGAACATAACTATTCAATTTATAAACGTAAGCATTGGTTTCTTTAAAGTGGATATAAGCATTTAAAAGGTGAACATATGCGTAAAAGTATATAAACATATGCATTTAAGAAAGATAACATATGCATAAACAAACTTAATGAGAATATTTTCATGAACAACACATATTTACATCATGAATATTTGAAATTATCTATGAACATATAAAATATTATTATGAATATTTAATTATGAACATAAAAACTGAAGAAATAAAAAATAAATTTTTTTTTAAGGTTGCCCACCCGGTTCACCGGAGCTTAGCTCCGACTACATCCAGATCCGACTCGGGTAGCACACCTGACTTATGGTGGGTGAGTCTCCCAACAAGAGTTTTTGCATACGGTGAGGCTCGAACCCGAGACCTCCCTTAAGCGACATCAAGTTGCTTACCACTTGAGCCAACTCTTGTTGGTTAAATAAAAAATAATATGATTATGAAACATTTGCATTATAAGTATTAAAAATATGTACATATTCAAAAAAAAATGTGAATATATAAATTCCAGAAAAAGAACATAATCATGCAAAATATGATCATATTCATAGGTTCCCTTAAATGTGAACTTTGCTTTTCAAAGAGTGAACATAGGTATACAAAACATGAACATATGCATTTTATAAAGAGAATATTATCATTCAAAATATGAAAATAAGCTTTGGTTTCCTAATATGATTATGAAACAAAAAATTCAAACAGAGTATCGAAAAATTCGGACGAAAATTAACGACGCCAGTGATATTCATAAAAATTTACATGAATTCCACAAAAATCAGAGAAAAATTACCTTTTTTAGGACAATCCTTTTGCTTTTGCATCTCTTCTCGTATATCCATTGTTGATTTTTCAGTTTTTAGTGAAGTAAAATCATGTAGAATAGAGAGAATAGAGAATAGAGTTTGATTGAAGACCGAAAATCAAAGAATTTAATTGCAGACTTTTAAATTTTGAAAAATTAATGAGAAGTAAAATGGTTTTTTTTTAGAAAAAAAAGAAAATAAATTGAAAAACAAAATATGGATTTGGAGTGGGTCATGTTTGGGAAGTAAAGGTTTAGGTTGGGTCGCGTTTTCATTTTGGGGCATCTTGGCGAGTTTAGCAACTGGCTGCTTCGTTATTGGGCTGGTGTTGCATGTATCCTAGCTGCATAAGGATGCCTGTTAGACCAATTGAGATAAATGTGACTCCAAGGTAGTAATCCTTGAGTTGAGACCTTTGATTAAACAAATCCATAAATTCAAAAATCGTATTTAGGCTTAAATAGAAAGTTTTTTTTTTTAATAAAGATTGATTTATAAATAAAAAGCCATATTAAACCTACAAAGAGATTTAAATCTAATAAACACATGACAATTGAATCAAATAAAAACTTCCTTTCAACAGAGCTACGATCATTGTTACAAATCGAACATTCTTCATACTCTATTTTTATATCGCTGTGATTTACAGCCTTCTTCGACGAGGGGGTCTATCGATTTGTTTTAACCCTTTTCTCGATCCCGCACAAATTAAATCTTTACCCATGGAACAACGAGCGTGTTCAGCGCTAGCATTGGAGTAGCTTTTAATGGTTTAACCCAAGTCAAACCATTATTTAACAAAAAATCTTAATGTTTGACAAAGCGATGGTTATGGTAGCTTTTAGTGGTGGTGGTAACTTTTATGAAAATTTAGAAACAACTTTTGAAGTTAGAGATAGTTGTTGAAAATTTAATCTGATCTATAGTTTTTAAAATAAATATTGAGTTTTATATATAACAGCTAGCTAATCGCTACTTTATCGAACACTCATACTTTTTTTTTATATTCAAATCTAACACTTGTTGACATCTAACAACTACTTTCACAACTATATTTTTTCAGAACACGCCCAACTTCTACCATATTAAACTCAAAAAAACAAAAACATAATTAGAAAAAAGTTGACCATATGGGCACTTACTACACTCAAACCCATAATAGGGGGTTCTTACTACCTTCAAAGAGTGTAAATTTATTGAATTCAAAAAAAAAAAAAAAAAAAAAAAAAAAAAAAAAAAACTAAGGGCATGTTCTAATTGATTGAACTGAGTAGAACTGGACTGAACTGAATATTTTATGAGAAAAGAAAATTAAGAACTAAAATGAACTGAACTAAAAATAATCTGAAGATAACAGGCCCTGTTCACTTCAGCTTAATTTCAGTTCAGTTCAACTCCAATCAGTTCAGTTCAGTTCAATTCAGCTCTAATTAATTTGATTCAGTTCATCTCTTCATTTCCTTCTCTCATAAAATATTCATTTTAGCTCAGTTCAGTTCAGTTTAGTTCCGTTCCAATCAATTCAGTTTAGTACAGTTTAGCTCCAATCATTTCAGCTCAGTTCAGCTCAGTTTAATAAATATGAACAGGCTCTAAAGGAAAGTTTCAAGAGGTTAACATGAACTCTAGTTATAAAAGTATGTAATAAGATTCCCGTTTAAAAAAAAAAATGGTATGTAATAAGATTATTATGTATAATTATTCTTTTCGTTTTTCATGGAAATTTTGCTAGAACGCTAGTTACAGTGGATTGTTAGAGTCTAGAAATAAATAAAGAGGGAAAAAAAGGATGAAATGTTACTTAGGTTGGTCTACATGTCTTTTTTTTTTAGATATTGTGGAGAAGAAAGGACATATTAATGTAACGAGATGAAGTGATTTATTAATTAATTTTCTTGCATTACGAGGATGAATGGAGGAGGTGAGAGTCATGCGTCATATTGGATTTTTGTTTGAAACGAGATTGAGGGACTAGTTAAGTAGTTATACATAAATGCTTTTCTTAGTGTTTTTGTAATTCTGATGTATTATGTATAGCATATTAGCATATCCCTCTTTAACACAATCGTATGTAAGACTTTATTTTAAAAAGTACATTCGATCAAATTGAACATGATAGAGAAAAAAAAACCAATACCATAAAATGCAGAATTGCAAAAAAAAAAAATTGGAACAATTTCGAGTTAATAAATGTACAACATGTTGGAAATTCTTGATATAAAACAAGAGAGTTGGGAAAAACAAAGCAAAGAGAGAAAACAAATGAAAGGATAAAGTCTCTGGCTGGGAATAATGTTTTCTCTTATTTTTATATTTTAGTGTTTTAGCATGACTTAGTTGAGTGAGTGGGAGGTGGGTGTTATACCACACGCGCGCGCGCCGAGCCGGGTCGGGCTCGGGCCTCGTGGACTTGGGGTCTTGGGGAATGCGATGCGCGAGCGTGGGTCCCTTATTTTACTTTTTTGGAGGAATTTTATTTTCTTTTTTATTGACAAATTATTTCTTTTTGATTGTTGGGATTCTCTGACTGTTACGAAAATTAATCAGCCATTAATCCCTTGATTATAGCTGACTGTTTCTTGACTGACTGAGTTCATCTGGACAGTCTCTTGGCTAGGTTCTTCCCTCGTTTTATGCTAGTCGTTTTCATTTGTTGTCTATATATACTCGGTTATTCTTTCAGCAAAAACACACAACAATTCCAATATTTTCTCTTCTGTAAAATATCTAAACACAATTTCTGTTATTCTGTTTTCTGGGCAAGTGTTCTGAATTCCAGTCGGGTTTGTGATTTCACATAAACTCCGGCGTTGTGCTTATCCTGGAGGGCGACCGCTTCTAGTCTACTGCATTGGGAGATAGCGCGAAATCGTCTTTTAGGTCTGTGGTTCTCCACGACACGACTATTATCAGTTTTGTTCACGCATCAACAGATATATAATTTCTGTTTTATTGCTTATATTAGAATAACACCACATGATAGTAACGATTGTATGTATATTTTTAATGGGTAATCCAATTGAATTTTTACATCCCTACTTAGGTGGCTAGGTACTTTTTGAAGTTGGAAAAGATGATGGCCTTTTTTAAATATTTTTTTTAAATTTATTTTAAGGGAGTGATGGCCTTTTTCATTCATGCAATTTTTTTTTTTCATCGTACAAGAGATGCTGGACTTTGTTTACTATTCATGAATTAGGTTTGACCATAGTTTTTTTTACTAACATAATAAAAATATTTTTATCATATACTTCCTTCATTTCTTTTTTAGTTGACATGTTTCTTTAGTCACGTTTGCCAATAAATTCAACCATTAATATCTTTAATTTTCGATAAGCAAGAATTATAAAAAGTTGATATTTAGAAAATATACATCATGACAACTCTAACAAAATCTCACATCACTATATTTTTCATCACATATAAATTACAAAACACAGTCAAAGGGAAGTGTATGAATAGTGATAAAGTCAAAACGTGTCAACTAATAAAAAACGGAGGTAATAATATGTTGTTAGATAGGTTTTAATATAATGTTTCATAATATAATTTTTTATAATAATTTTTATCAATATATAATTATACTTCCTCTGTTATAGTAAAATATTGGCAACAATTGGACTTTTACATTATTCATCACGCTTGTTTGACCACATATTATGATTAATAAGTGAAGTAAAATAAGTTATGTGGGTGTTGTTAGATTCTTCTCGTAAGATACTTTTACAATATCAATTTTTTTTTTAGCATTTACTCTTATATCGGAGTAATTATAGATGTTTAGCTTATAAAATGTGTTTTGGAATGCGTAATTTCATCCTTGTTGTAATATATGTGGAACAGAGGATGTATAAAAATAATACTCCGTATCAAACTTGTGCATTGGCATGTGTATAATATTTGACCGTGTCATGTATTATGGGATAAAGGGGGTAAAAGATTCGTAAAATTAAACCTAGCCTTAGCTTGAAGGTAAACAAGTAACCCTAAACCCGATTCATAAACAAGTAACCAAATCCCATTTATTCATATAAAACGGTAAACCCGAAAAGAAGCCCAAGGCCCAACGGCATGAGCGCCATCATTCTTCCTGAATGCCACCACTATAAATTCACCTCTAACGTAAACCCTATTTCATTTCTGTCTCTCTTTCAATTCTCTCTCTCCATTCTCAACTGCGGCTAGGGTTTACCAAATCTTCTCTCAGGTCAATTTCTCTCTCCTCTTTCTCAACTTCTGCTTCATTTGCTAGAAACTTCATCTCTGTTCTTCTAGATTCATGTTCTTCATTGTTTGATTGATTGTTTTTTTCGAATTTTTGTAATGTTTGACCTCTATTTTTGATTAAAATGTTGTTAATTAGTGATGAAATTGCTCGTTTTCAATCTAAATATGTGTTTAATTTGATTTTCTGTATTAGATGTTCGTCGTTTGATGCTGAATTGTTGTTGTTGTGTTTGTTGATTCGTTGATTTTGAGATGAAAAAGTGATTTGCTGAGGTGAATGTATTGTAGTATGAGATTGTTTAGATAAATGCATTAAAGATGATATTCATGAGGCTAAGTTCCTCTGTAAATCGATGAATTAACAGAGTATTCAGATTTGGCTGCTCCTATTAGTGGATGTGTGTTTGGAATATCGATTTTGATGAAGTTTATATGAAATTGATGTTGTTATTTGTATATTTTGTTCAAGTACTTCATGATTAAAGAAATTTACATGTTCTCACATTTGAATGTTTATATGTAATAACTTTATACTTCAGAAGTATTTTTATGTTTGTGATTGAAAATTAATCAAATCAGGATTAACCAGACAATGTACTTTATGTCATAAATTGAAATCGTTGACGGATGAGGTCGATATCGTAAGCCTTAGTTTAAAATTGTAAATGAATGATTTGATTGTGGATTGGTAGTGCTCATGAGACATGTTATGTGATCCTCATGAGCCAACTATCGATTCATAATGAATTAGTAATATGGTCAGGATAGCTCAGGGGTAGAGCAAGGGGTATTTAATCCTCTGGTCACCAGTTCGAATCTGGTTCCTGGCACATGATATTTGATTAATTTGCATCTTGATTATAATCCCTACAATTGTCCCTGAGGTTTAATCATGGATTTCTCTGGTACATGGTGATTAATTACATTTAAATAAATATGTATGTGCTGGTTTATTTGTTGCCTTCTAAATTGTTGTTCTTCTTACAGATCTAGATTAAAAGGTTACCATGGGTAAGGAAAAGATTCATATCAGTTTGGTGGTCATTGGCCATGTCGACTCTGGAAAGTCGACCACCACTGGTCACTTGATCTACAAGCTTGGTGGTATTGACAAGCGTGTGATCGAGAGATTCGAGAAGGAAGCTGCTGAGATGAACAAGAGGTCCTTCAAGTACGCATGGGTGCTTGACAAACTTAAGGCCGAGCGTGAGCGTGGTATCACTATTGATATTGCCTTGTGGAAGTTTGAGACCAACAAGTACTACTGTACCGTCATTGATGCCCCCGGACATCGTGACTTTATCAAGAACATGATTACTGGTACCTCCCAGGCTGATTGTGCTATCCTCATTATTGACTCCACCACTGGAGGTTTTGAGGCTGGTATCTCCAAGGATGGTCAGACTCGTGAGCACGCTCTTCTTGCCTTCACCCTTGGTGTCAAGCAGATGATCTGTTGTTGTAACAAGGTATAAATTAACTCTGTTTTGTTGTTATGCAGTATACTAAGTCCTATGATTTAGTTTGTTTTAGTTTTCATTGTTTGCACTATTCTGATAACACTTTGTTTTCTGTATAGATGGATGCCACCACCCCCAAGTACTCAAAGGGTAGGTACGAAGAAATCGTCAAGGAAGTCTCCTCATACCTCAAGAAGGTTGGTTACAACCCAGACAAAATCCCATTCGTTCCCATCTCCGGGTTTGAGGGTGACAACATGATTGAGAGGTCCACCAACCTTGACTGGTACAAGGGACCAACCCTTCTTGAGGCTCTTGACTTGATCAACGAGCCAAAGAGGCCCTCAGACAAGCCCCTCCGTCTTCCACTTCAGGATGTGTACAAGATTGGAGGTATTGGAACGGTGCCAGTGGGACGTGTTGAGACTGGTGTGTTGAAGCCTGGTATGCTTGTTACCTTCGGTCCCACTGGACTGACCACTGAAGTTAAGTCAGTTGAGATGCACCACGAGTCCCTTCCAGAGGCTCTTCCCGGTGACAACGTTGGGTTCAATGTTAAGAATGTTGCTGTCAAGGATCTCAAGCGTGGTTTCGTTGCTTCTGACTCCAAGAATGACCCTGCTAAGGAGGCAGCCAACTTCACTGCCCAGGTCATCATCATGAACCACCCTGGACAAATCGGAAATGGTTATGCTCCAGTGTTGGACTGCCACACTTCTCACATTGCTGTTAAGTTTGCTGAGCTCGTCACCAAGATTGACAGGCGTTCAGGTAAGGAGATTGAGAAGGAGCCTAAGTTCTTGAAGAATGGTGACGCCGGTATGGTTAAGATGATTCCCACCAAGCCTATGGTGGTGGAGACTTTTGCTGAGTACCCACCCCTTGGTCGTTTTGCCGTGAGGGACATGAGGCAGACTGTTGCTGTTGGTGTCATCAAGAATGTTGAGAAGAAGGACCCAACTGGCGCCAAGGTGACCAAGGCTGCTTTGAAGAAGAAGTGAACAGATTTTTCGTCATTTGAGACAGATAATTGCTGTTATGAGTATACAGACTTGTCTATCAGTAGTTTCTGTGTGTTTTATTTAGACTTGTGTTTTCTGTGTCTGCAACTTTTGCCGCCAGCGTCTTCCAGCACTTGTTCTCAGTATTGGGTGCTGGATCGACGGTGGCATGATTTTGGTCTGCGGCACTTTGTTTCTTCTGTGTTTTAGACTTCTGATTTCATATCCCCTTTGAAGGGCTCCTTAAAAGTTTTCTTCTGCTGAGCATTTAATCAAAGAACTTCATTTAGTAATTAGTATGGTGTTTCTTTAGTATATTGTAGTTGATGTTGATTGCTTTTTTTTTAATTTGTATACTTGTATGCTAAGCTATGTGCAGCAGTGCAGGTATATGATATTGCATGTTTTAAGGAAATTTTAGATACATTTTATGAACTCTGCAATATCGTATAAGCAAGTGTAGAGCAGACAAGAAGGATTATAGACGTGATGAAAAAGGAGTGAAAATACGTGAGTATTCCAAATTGTGCTAATTGTATCCGAAATAAATCAGAAAAATATGTAATTTAAACTGAACTCATTAAAAAGTTGGCTTTAGGTAGCCTTAAGAAGAAAAAAAAAATCCCCCCAAAAAAGGTTGCATTAATTTATATTTTTACTGATTGAAATGAATATTTTATGAGAAAAGAAAATTAGGAATTGAAATTAAACTGAATTGAACAAGCCCTTAGTTTTATTACTTAATTAGGGAACTCTTCTTTTTAATTTTTAAGTCCAACGATTGATATTTACATGTATGATCTGATTTTCACAACATGTCTTTTACTACCTCCATCATTTATTATGTGCAACAAAGGAATATTTTATGTCTCACAACTAATATCTCTTTGTTGCACATAATATTTAACGGAGTTAGTATATAGTTTGAATAGTTTTGTGATTAAGCTTATTTAGCTAGTATAGAAAATTAAAGGGTAAGGTATAAGGTATTGATTAAAGAGAGACTTGTGAAATGGTTCACCATTGTAGCAATAACACAGAGGGGACAATTCAATCAATGTAGATTGAGCTTTCGAGGATAAGGTAACTTCTTTTGTTTCAGCAAAATAGCCACACTTGAAATAACATGTTTCGGGCAATTCCGATAACGTGAGTCCTGGGGTCTGTAAAGGTTTACCGTCCAATTGAGCACTTGTACGGTCAGCACAAATTAGCTAGCTTAGGGGATTATCCGGGGATAACCGCTCTAATGCTAAAGTTAGTACTTTGATGAGAAGGATGAATGAAAAGGATAAGAAAGTATTTCTAGGAATTACAGAGAGAGAGAGAGAGAGAGAGAGAGAGAGAGAGAGAGAGAGAGAGAGAGAGAGAGAGAGAGAGAGAGATTGTACCTTAATTATGAAAATATGTTTGGGTATTTATAGGAAGATAACCAAGCTGGTGCTACCTATCAGCATAGGTGGCAAACCGATCTTGTATGCAGCATGTGCCTCCGTGGTCTGAAGCAACTTTCCACGTGGCCGAGAAAAGGGTCGTCACGGACGTTAAGCTGATATGCTAATCAACAGATGATTAGCAACGCAATCTATTTTAACAACTAATTACTAACGGTGTCGGCACTATCCCGTACAACTAGCCCCCCAAGTGAGAACGTCAGTAAAACTGACAGTCTCACTTTCGAAACCATACTTAGGAGGTAGCCTGAGTGTATCAATACCACGACATTGTGTGAAAAAACATGATAGAATTACATTAAAAAAAATCTCCGATTTATCCCCAAAGTGAGCAAAGTACCAATAGTGCTTTTGAATCGTGATGATTGACTATTTTATTATAAATAGGGAAGCTAACGCGCACGATGTGCACGCATAGTTAGTCATATTTAAATGCTCTTTCGGCTTGATCTTAAAATCACAAATTTAGTTGCTGGCAGAATTAATGACAAAAAATATGTAAACAACTATGTTTATGGGTATAAATGTCCGAGACAACTAACATTAATGCATGAGAGAAAATAAGTACATAATTAAATATTTTAGAGGGTATAATTGTCCAAACACTATTCATTAAAAAATTTTAAAAAAAATTTGTTCAATTTTTCATTTCTTAGCCCAAAATGATTTACTACGTATTTACACATTTTAAAGGGTATAATTGACATTACACTATTCATAAGAGTAACTTTATACTTTTTATAAGGTAGGGATAACAATAAGTAATCTATTAATCCTTATGCCTTAATAATTTAATTTATCTATCAAGACACATAGTATTAGGTGCACTTTTGAAGTGTGGTTATTGATTGGTTTTTAATAAAACAAAAAAAAAAAAAAAAAAAAAATTATGAGAGATTTTTTTTTTGGAAACAAATCAATTCATTAATAAAAAGTCATCCGGCATCTACAAATGAAATCTAAATTAACAAATACATAAAATTGAATCAAATTAGGTTTTCCTTCATCAGAGCTACAATCGTTGAAAAGATCTTGCACTGTGGTACATCTCTCGCACACATCGCTGGAATATATAGCCTTTTCGGAGAAACGCTCTAACGAGTTGTTGTAGCCGTAAGGATGATTCTCATCTGATTCGCCTGAACGCATTTGAAAATTTGACAACCGTTGCGATCCCGAACAAATCTTTACCAAAGAACTGACAATAGGGCAAAAGATAATTACTTTTTTGATGAACCCTAACACACAAACAAACCCTAAACAAAAACAAACAACTAAACTAACGAAAACTAACGACTCCACCATAGGGAGGCGGACGAATATCTACACTACTTGTGTAGATTTATTGAAATTCAAATTGCAAAACTAAATAAAATTAAAGGGAAAGGGTCGGAAATAGTCTAATAGTCTAATTTCCGAAGAAATTAGACTATTTCCAGCCTAAACGACCAAGATTTTGGAGAAACCCTAGAAGAGAGGAGGAGATGAGAGGAGAGAGAATAAGTTTTAAGTTTAGCTAGTTTATAAATTATGAGAGATAAGAAAGGGTGTGATTGTGTGGGACCCTAATTTTTTTTATTAAAAAAGCCTAAATAACACGTGGTTCGATTATAATGAAACAGAGGAAGTAAAAAAATACTAATTAAAACAAATGTTACCAATCACCATATAAAATTCCCTTGGATTCATCTCATTTGTTGTTCATTGTTTTATACCACAATACAAGTACATGCTTTAGGTCAAATTAAAAACCATGAGTAGTTGCTATTTTTATTAGAAATCAAGATTTATCACATTGAATTTGGTTACAATTGTTTCATGTAGTGTAGTATCTAAATATCAAAATTTATTAATATACACTAGTATGTAGTGAATGATTTGACAATACAAGTGGTCAAAACATGTATGTTGAAAACTTTCACAAAATGAAAGTAGAACAAAAAATGGATGAAGTATTTTCTAAGTATTCGGTTATCAAAATTTCATAATTTACACTACTCTGTAGAACATAGTGAATGATTTAAGTGGTCAAAACATGTACGGAGTATGTTTGAAATTCTAACAAAATGCAAGTAGAACAAAAAAGAACAGTCGGAGTATTTCAAAGTATCGTTTCTTTTAATGGGTCATGAATCATACCACTAGACCAAATGCCCTTTCTTGTTTAAAATTATCGATCTTATATTATATAAATACATTATTAATGAACCACTGTTTATAGGCTAAAACCCTCCCTAAGACCTTCGAAAGAGTTGTCTCCAATTCTCCGATTTACAGAGGAAAGAGAAAATTAAATTAAAGTTGCTCAAAAATGGCGAGAATTGGATTAACCTACTTGATCCGTTCTCAAGCGACTCAACTCATTTCCAGAAATGTTTCTTCAGGTACGCACATCTTTTACCCTATTTGCTTGTACTATTTGCTACAAATCTCAGAAATATTTCATTTTTATTGCAAATTTGGTTTAAATTCTATAAATTTATTCATTTTTATGGAAATTATCATTTAATTTGAGTACCCAGTTTGATTTTAAGAACTGGGTGTTGGGTGTATTGTATTTTTATGTGAGTATTAATTAGCTTAGATTGAGGGTGCTAAGAAATCGAAGGTAGTTGGAGTTTGTTTGATTTAATTCTTAAAGAATGATGGGTGATAAAGAGTGAATGGTGACTCCTGTTTAAATTGTTGATGTGCAATATAGATGTAGTTATGCAGTTGATTGTGATATTGGAAATGGTAAATATTTTTGATTGCATATGTGAGGTGTCTTCATCAATGTTAGTATAGTCCGGTTCTCCGGTGAACGAGTGCCTCGAGCTCTCGACTACTTGAAGAAGCTTTTGTATTGGATTTATAGAGTTACTGGAGATTAATGAAGTCTTTTAGAGTTTTCATTTGTTGAGATTGGATTTGAAGGAGAGGGAAGTTTACTAAAAGTTTGACTCATTTTAGGTTTGAGATAGTTGGGAGATGAAATACAGTAGTGTAGATATGAGCAAGCTGAATTTGATATGGGACGATTATTCTAAAGCTCGACTCATTTTAGGTTTGAGATAGTTGGGTGGAATATGAATATCTAACAGAGGAGGGAAGGAGAAAGGAGCACAGTAGAACAAGTTTTCGATTCTGACTAGTTTAGTGAAATATGTAAACAGTGGACACTTTAAGTATGCTGCTGGAGGGACGACCAGAAAGTGTATCAAGCATATTTCAAATCATACCATGTCCAAAGGTTTAGAAGTTACCAGAGTAGCTATATTATGTGATGGTAATCATTGGATTTGGGTTACTGTAGTCTGAAATCAAAAGCTGTTGGAGTTCAAAGTTCGGTTTTGTGCTCAACATTGAGTTAAAATTCTCTCTCATGTTGCTACTGCATTTTTTGTGTCTCCACTCTCCAGTTTGGGTGTTAGTTCTATGAATCTTATCTCCCATTTTAGTGTAGGTCCGTCCTAATTGCAATTATAATTTAAGGGTGATTATGACTACCCTTGATGTGCTTTGCTGAACTCTGTATAGCATGATTTCTTTATCTAGATATATCTCATTAACCATTGAACATGGTGGTTGCAAAGTCGACAAAATATTTCCGTTGGCCACAATAAGCCAGCTTCTAGTAGGAATTGAATTAGTTGATTATGTGTAGCTTGCAATCTCTGAACTCTCTTCTTTGAATGATAATATCTGATGACTCTAGTAAGTGAGAATTCAATGGCTAGGATCTTATATGAGTGATGAGTTGAACATGTTTGTTCCTGTAATGTGTAGTTGTTGATTTGATTGTTTTAGATTAATGTGGCAAATCTTCCATACTTTTACGTTTTAATGTGAGCACTTGTTAGATTTGTTCCAATGTTCAAGGGTTTAAAATGTTGATTAGCCCTGCTGGCTGACCATTTGCTCTTCTATTGTTGGAGGAATGTTAGTAAGGTTGAGTTAGAGAATTTTTCTGAAGTAATATAATGTTAAAATTATTTTTGTAAGTGAGAAAGAGTTGTACGCATCAAAGATGGCCTTCTTTATGCACTTTAGCTGTCCTTTGTTGGTTCTTGGCTTCTTGCACTTTGTCTGGGATCTTTTGTAATGGTGGTGATCTGGTGAACTAGTGACTAGTTTCATATGCAGGAGTCTCTTCTAGATTGATGTATTCTCAGGTCTAAATTTTTGTGGAAAGAAATGTTGAGGCTTCATACTCTCTCTCACATCATTAGTGAATTTAGGCTGTTTCTACTGAGTTGCGTTAAAATAATTCTATATTGTCTTCCTTTCCGTTTCAAATCCAGTCTAGTGTATGTTTGAGGGATGATGTGCTGAAATCCTGAATATGGGAGTTGAATAGCTACCTGCAACCTGCTTACCTGTGCTTCTAGAAGACTTGTTTTTGTTGGAATTTTAGGTTGCTAAGGAGTGGAGGATATGCAAGGAAGACAATAACCTTGTTGCATAGCAAATTGTAGGTGAATAGAAATGGAATTGCATGCAGTGCTACCTCCACATTGGCCAAGAAATCTCTTCTTTTGTTCTTCTCTTCCCGCTTTCTCCTTTTTAGATTGGTTATGGATAGATTATGTTTTCGGTGATACTAGCTTCAACTGCTCCTAAAAGGCACCATCATAATTTTCACTCAGTCCCCTTTTAAGTTCCAAGAAAGTTTCCACGCTTGTGTTCGGCACATTAATTAAGGATTGTGGTTGAATATGAACCAGACTGACATGATGATAGAGAGAAAATGCTGTGAGTGATGGAGTGATAAAAATGAAAAGTTAACTTCAAATGTAAGTGTGAACATTCTATTGGGATAACCTAAAAAGTAAAAAGCAAGAAGGTTGTTTATAATAGGGCTGAAGGGATATCCTGAAAACTTGTTCACGAATGATTTTTTCTTTAGTCAAACACAGGTATGCGTCCATTGTCTAAGTATAGACATGAATATATTTCTCTATATATTTGGTCCAAAAAATGAAAAGCTGAACTCATGTCCAAGTGTTTTAGAATCCTACATAAATACTTGTGATAAAATGAAGAGTATGAGTATCACCGCATTTACTCTAAAGTCTAATATTAATCCCCTGCCTCTGCTTATCTCACTCATTGTTATGAACTTACGACATCACTGACATGATCATAGATGATCAAGCCTTGCTTACCTCCACAAACCTAGTTTAGCTGCTGTAAGGTTATGCTTGCCTAAACCTATTTTTGGTTGGTTGCTATACATAAACTAGGGGTTAAGAGACAGAAGAGATAAGAGTGATCCTTGATACAAATGAAACCTGGGACTCTTTATCCCAACCAGCTCCCCATTTAAAACTAAAGTATATTATTACAAGAATTTAGCCCTGTTCTGGCAATGTGTGCAATGATATTGGCTGTTTCTATTTTTCTTGTAATGACATTGGAGCTTGTTGATCACAATGAGACAAAATAGGATACAGCTGCTCTAAAGTTGAGTGATGTAATGACACACTATACTCTTGTATGAACCCATACTTGGTTGCTGATTAGCTCGCAATTATGAGAATTTCCTGGATAAGGTGCACATCATATACGTGACATATTTCCTGTGACAATTTTTCACCATCATATTATATGCTCTTTGGAAAGTCCTAAGGTCTTTTTGGTGTTTCATAATTGTTTGTTAATCCAGTTTCAGGTTATAACAGCATTAGGTCAGAAGCACCAAGACTATACCCAAATGCAGAATTATATTCTAGCTCTTCTATTCTAACTACTTTCCAGAAGAGGTGGGCATCTCACAGCCCTAAAACACAAGATGACAACAAGATCAGCATTGGACCACGTAAAGGGCTAGAAGCTGGTGAAGATGGCAAGGATGCTGGGGTGGCCTATTATGGTCCAATTTCATCCACTATCAGGAAAGTGAAGCTTCTCTCCCTTTCCACCTGCTGCCTATCTGTATCTTTGGGGCCTGTGATAACCTTTATGACATCCCCGGAAATGAATGTGATCTTGAAAGGTGGTGTTGCAGCTTCTGTCATGTTCTTCAGTGCTACTACCACTGCTGTCCTTCACTGGTTTGTGAGCCCTTACATTCATAAGATCAGGTGGCAACCTGGTTCTGATACCTTTGAGGCAGAAATGATGTCGTGGTTGGCTACCCCAATAACCAAGACTATAAAATTTTCTGATATAAGGGTCGCAGAGACCAACAGGCCGTTCGTGACGTTCAAAGCTAACGAAACCTTCTATTTCGTGGATGCAGACCACTGCCCAAACAAAGCTTTGCTTGCCAAATTGACTCCGCAGAAATCTACTCATGACTCTGCCTTCAAGAACTTGTGATTGAACAATTGCCCAACGGAGATTCTGTAGTATACTATCTCCTTAAGTTGGTTTCTTTTAACACTTCTTAGTCTACAGTGACTTTTTTTAAGTGAGTCAAACATTGAATTGCCTGACAGATGAAAACACAATGTCCTGAGGTTTTTGTCTATTATAAGTGAAATAATGCGCTTGTTTATGATGTTGGAAGTGCATTGCAATAGGAAAATTTTGCTGAAGTGAGATCATTACAAGACCCTCCAATCTATTTTTGTCATTCTGAATTCCTCCCCATCCCTCCGTAGAAACCGAAAACAGCAAAGAATATACTACCTCCGGTTCTTATTACTCGCAACAAAGGGGTATTATTTGTGAGAGATAAAATATTCCTTTAGTGCGAGTAATAAGAACCGGATGTAGTATCAATTGTTGAAGCTCTAAGTCCTTGCTAGAATATGGTTTTGTTTGATTGCCAAGACGATATTCATTGAGTTTAACCGACTCAAAACTTAAACGGTTAAAACCCAATCACAATGAGCTCTGAAATTCACCTGGATTTTAAAGATAAATTAGCTTTTTAGTTGTGGCTTTTAGCAGTTAACTAAGCTTCAATTGTGAATATCAAAGATCTCAGAGGAAAAGAGGTATTGTGAATTGGAAAGAAGAAAAGGAAGAATTTTAATGTTTGAATTTTTAACTAAAAATACAAAAAATTAGATTCTAAAGCACTTTGTATATTACTATTATTTCCCACTTTCTTATTCCACATCAATCAATGGAATCATTAATAATCACACAAAATAATATACCTTAATTAGTAATTTGACCAACCTTTTATTTTATTTGACATCCTACACACAAAATAATACACAAAATAATATACTTTTAAAAAAGTAATATTTAATGTCAACAATCCATAGGAGTTCGTTCAACTACAATTCAACCTACTCGTCATCCTCATTTTTTTAAAATACATGAGCTGTTCTTATAACTTCAAACTTTCCTAATCACCACTTTAGTAAAGTCGAAACATTAAAAAAACATGCTTCGTATAAAAATCAGTTAAACATTAAAAAATAAATAAATAAATAAGCCATAAGAATAAAAAAGAATCATAGAAAGCACTTAAATAAACAAGCTAGAATTAATTCAAATATAAAGTACTTTTATCTGATAAATTGTTTCATGGGTATCTTAGACTTAAAAATACGGAGTACCAATTTAAAGAATCATACGGAATTGGAAAGTGAAAACAGTTTAGAAAGATGCACAAAAATGAAATCAGCAAACACATTAAAACGCAAAAGCATAATAATAATAATAATATTGACCTCAATAAACTCCGGAAAACAAAACTTCCGTCTCAGCTAACAGCGCAAATTCAACCACAAATTTAACAGACAGCAGACGATAAAGAAGACTGCAGATTATAAACCCGCCACCGGCGATCAAGTACCCAGTTCTGAGAATAGGCACTTGATGTTGCTGAAGCCACGAGTTTAAAACCCGCAAAAATATGACCAAACAATAAAATAAAGACACTACTAATAGAAACCAAGTCTTTATAGAACGACTTCTGATAGCATTTATCATATGCTTTTATTGACACACTAGCAGTTCATTTCTTCTTGAGGGCAGCCTTGGTAACCTTGGCACTGGTTGGTTCCTTCTTCTCGACGTTCTTGATGACACCGACAGCAACAGTCTGCCTCATGTCCCTGACAGCAAAACGTCCGAGGGGTGGGTACTCAGAGAAAGTCTCCACAACCATAGGCTTGGTGGGAATCATCTTCACGAAACCTGCATCACCGTTCTTCAAGAACTTGGGCTCCTTCTCGAGCTCCTTACCAGAACGCCTGTCAATCTTGGTAACAAGTTCGGAAAACTTGACAGCAATGTGGGAGGTGTGACAGTCAAGAACTGGGGCGTAACCATTTCCAATCTGTCCAGGGTGGTTCATGATGATGACCTGAGCAGTGAAGTTAGCAGCTTCCTTAGCAGGGTCGTTCTTGGAGTCAGAAGCAACGTAACCACGCTTGAGATCCTTGACAGCAACGTTCTTAACATTGAACCCAACGTTGTCACCGGGAAGAGCCTCTGGAAGGGACTCGTGGTGCATCTCAACTGACTTAACTTCAGTGGTCAGTCCAGTGGGACCGAAGGTAACAACCATACCGGGCTTCAACACACCAGTCTCAACACGTCCGACTGGCACAGTTCCAATACCTCCAATCTTGTAGACATCCTGAAGTGGAAGACGGAGGGGCTTGTCTGAGGGCCTCTTTGGCTCGTTGATCAAGTCAAGAGCCTCAAGAAGGGTTGGTCCCTTGTACCAGTCAAGGTTGGTGGACCTCTCAATCATGTTGTCACCCTCAAACCCAGAGATGGGAACGAAGGGGATTTTGTCTGGGTTGTAACCAACCTTCTTGAGGTATGAGGCAACTTCCTTGACGATTTCATCGTACCTAGCCTTAGAGTACTTGGGGGTGGTAGCATCCATCTGTTTCAAAGAGTAAACATTGTCAGCATAAGAATATGAACGAAACCACAAATAACTTAAAAATTATAAGATTTATCTGCTGCAACATATGAAACTATAGTTATACCTTGTTACAAGCACAAATCATCTGCTTGACACCAAGGGTGAAAGCGAGGAGAGCGTGCTCACGGGTCTGACCATCCTTGGAGATACCAGCCTCAAAACCTCCAGTGGTGGAGTCAATAATGAGGATAGCACAGTCAGCCTGGGAAGTACCAGTAATCATGTTCTTGATAAAGTCACGATGTCCGGGAGCATCAATGACAGTACAGTAGTACTTGTTGGTCTCAAACTTCCACAAGGCAATATCAATGGTAATACCACGTTCACGCTCGGCCTTAAGTTTGTCGAGCACCCATGCGTACTTGAAGGACCTCTTGTTCATCTCAGCAGCTTCCTTCTCGAATCTCTCGATCACACGCTTGTCAATACCACCAAGCTTGTAGATCAAATGACCGGTTGTGGTCGACTTTCCGGAGTCGACGTGGCCAATGACCACCAAACTGATATGAATCTTTTCCTTACCCATGGTAAACTGTTAGCCAGTAAAAGCAGCAACAAAGAAAAATTAGAACACCGAAAACAAACCACAAAAAACCAAATTCAACTGTAACACAACAAAATATAAATATTAATAAATGACAATCATAGGTTGAAAACAAATGTCGGTCTTATCTGGAAATGATTGACAAAAGAACAAACATAATATAAAAACAATATAATTAACATGAAATTCAGTCAGAAAAAATCATATAATAACTCAATGTTTGTTTATATTATAATAAAACACATGCCAGGAACCAGATTCGAACTGGTGACTAGAGGATAACAGATCCTTTGCTCTACCAACCTGAGCTATCCTGACCATAATACTATTTCATCATGAATTGATAGTTGGCTCATAAGGATCACATTACATAACTTATGAGCACTATCAATCCACAATAACATCATACATTCACACTGAAATACCAAAAATACCAAACAATTGCATAAGACTTGAAAGAATATCATCGATTTATACATTAGCATACAAATCTGAAGCAGAAAACATGGATTTGAAGTTTTCAAAAATAAAAACATCATAATATTCACATAAATCATTATTTTTGAAATTATTTCAGTACATACAGTAGAACATGATCACTTAAACCTTCAAAGTTTGGAAAGTAGTCATGAATTTGAAATTCAAGCAGTCAAACAACAGATTTAAGCATAATCGAGCTAATAAACTACTAAATCTAAAATACAAGATGATCAATTAGCATTCAAACTTCAAAAAATATTTAATAATTAAAAATTCAAGCACTTAATCAACAGATTTGAACATTATTAGCATGATCAACCACTAAATCTAACAGAGCAATTAAATCGACCTAAAAACAAACGAGTTGAAACATTTTCGTAACAAAATCAAACATTCAAAATTTCAAAAAACAGAGTGATCTAAGCTGTAACTCAAATCTCACATATACAGCATAAAATCAACATTACAAACGATCAAAACTCCGGATTAACACAATCAAAGAGCTAAAATGAAGAAATAAAACAATGATTTAAAAATACTTCAAAAAATTTCAATCGATCATAAATCCACCTGAACAAAATCAACTAAATTCCAAAAACAGAGCAATCGCACCAATAATTCATCACTTACACAATCAAACCTCGAAAACTACAAAATTCAAACAATACATTTAAAAATCAACACATTTAATAATCAAAACACAACAATTAAACAATAAATCTAATAGGAAAAGATCGACAAACCTGAAAGAATAGAAAGCTGATCAAAAACCCTAAACGGCAGAGGAGAGAGAAAATAAAGAAATGGGAAGATAAGAAATTAGGGTTTCGAGGCGAGGCTTTTGTCAGGGTTTATATAGAGAAAAAACAGTGGTCGAAATTAAATCCATTTCTGACGAAAATAGCCTCATTCCCATAATTAAATTACGAGAATATCCTCTTTTAACCGACTTAAATATATTAAACAAAAAGACGCGTGTTAAATGCTGATAAGATGACGACGATGTGAGTAAATCACGCGCTAATTAATCGCGTGTTAATTAGGGTTTTTGATTTGAAAGTGTGTGGGAATGCGGAAGTCGTAAACTGATTGGGCGAAAATAAAGAATAAAGATAGGAAATTGGTTGGGCGTGAAATTAGGGGCGGCAATTTAAAAGGGTGTACATTGTATAAATATTAAATAGTTTACTAGGGTTTTTAAGTGAGCTTAAATGAAGTTTGTGTATTTTTATGTACCACTACTATTACCACTTTTTTGAAGTGGGTATTTTAATATTTTTTCGGTGCATGTTCATTGGTCACATGATCATGTGAGGTGTATGTACTGATAAACCAATAACAGGTATTGATCGCTCCCAGATTTTACACTACGGAGTACTCTTAGTAAAGGTGTCAAAACCAGACCGATTCGAAAAAAAGTCATTCGTTTCGAATTCTAACCGATTCGATTTGGCCTAAGAAATTCAGGACCCAAATCCGATATGTAATTGATTTGAACTTAATCTGAATCCGAATTTAATTTGATCTGAACTTAACCCGACACCGATTTGACTCAACTTGAACTCAATCCGAACCCGATTTGAACTCGATCAAACCGAATCAATTTGACCCTACTTGAACTCAACCCGATCCGAAAATGACCCCACAAATAACCAATTTAATCCGGCCTGTTTTAATTCGAACTAATATTACCCCGACCCGATTTTAAATCGATCCGATTTTAGCCCAGCCATTATTTTAAACCTAACCTATTATTGATAGTAATGTCAAAAGATGACACGACACAGTACAATAACACGACATAATCTCGACACGAAATAAGCGGGTTTAGGTCAATTATTCTCGACCCGTTTACATAATTAAGTCAACACGAAGCCGATACAAACTTAAACAGGTTAAGGCTTGTTCTAATTTACTGAAATGAACTGAACTGAATTGAATATTTTATGAGAGAAGGAAATTAGGAACTGAACTGATTAAAGCTGAACTGAACTGAACGAAGCTAAACTGAATTGAATTGGACTGAAAATAAGTTGAAGAGAACAGACCCTTAGGTTTGGTTTAAATTTACAACCCGACACCGACACGCATAACCTGATTATATATATGAGTTGAATGAGAACCCGCTAACCCAAACCCGACACACTTAACCTATTAATTTAGTAGTAAAAGAACCAAACTTTTTTTTATTATTATCTTGTAATTTTGTAAATTGCCTTGGCACCATGTATACATTTTGGTAATTTTTTGGCAGTTAATTTGGTGGATAAAAAAAAATTCAAGGTTTATAAAAATAAAAATTTGGTGGTTAATTTGGGACAATTCTTATGTATAGTTGTGTTACTACTACCTTTAAACTCATGTACTATCTTTTACTAAAACTACTAAGGGCCTGTTCTCTTCCGTTGAAGTTCAGCTCACTTCAGTTCAGCTCTTAATTTACGTCTAATGATATTGCTAATGATATAAAGCCAAATTTCATTATTTTAAGCAACAACAACAACAACAACAACAACAACAACAACAACAACAACAACAACAATAATAATAATAATAATTAACAATAATAATAATAATAATAATCAATAAGTAATAAATAATAATAATAATAATAATAATAATAATAATAATAATAATAATAATAATAACAATAATAATTGAAATAATAATACTAATAATAATAATCAATAAATAATAGTAATAATCATCAATAAATAATAATAATAATAATAATAATAATAATAAATAATAATAATAATAATCAAAATAATAATAATAATAATAATAATAATAATATGTACATTTGTATATACACATATGTATAGTAATAAATAATCAATAAATAATCAAAGATCACTAATCCGTAGTTAGAAATCACTAATTAATAAGTTCAGCTCAGTTCAATTCAGTTCAGTCAATCAGAACAGGCCCTAACTTTAAACTCTTTTAGTATCTTTTCATGAATTAATGATGTATTATTTTTAAATTTGATATTAATATTAAGGAAATTTTGGAATTTAGTACCTCAAAAATGGGGGGTGTTGAATTTTAGTACCCGTTTAAAATTTTATTTTATTTTGGCACCCATCAAACTTAAAAAATATAGCTTTTGGTAATTCCGTCTGTTTTCTGTTAAGTTTTTCGTTAGTGGGACCCAACTTTAGTCCTGGCACCTCCCAGCCACCCCTTCATCCTCCTCAACCACTACACTGTTAGCCCCCTCCCCATATTGGCTGCCGGCGACTCTGAAAACCACCCCTTCACCTCCAAACGCACCACCGATCGACTCCAACCACAAATACAACCCACAACAACAACTGCATCAATAACCACCTGTCACTACCCCTTTATTGCAGCAACACTGCAGCTCCACCTTGCCACAAACTGCATCCCACTCCAGTACACAAAGCCACCGAAACCACCACCATGAACGCCAAAGCTGCCAGCCGAAACCAACACAAAACCACGCAAAATGCGGCCCACTAAAACCTGCAAACCATCAAAATCAACACACAACCTACAAAACCACCGAAAATTTTATGATTTGAGGAGAGAGAGAATAAATTGAACCCTAAAACCCTAAAAAATTGATTTGGGGGAAAGGGGGTAAGCGGGGTGGTTTCAGGGGCAGCCAAGAATGGGAAAGGGGAGGGAGGGGGTGAGGTCGCGGGCTCCAAGGGAACGTTTGGGCACCAGCAGCCGGCAAGGGGAGGGGGAAAGGTGGCTGACGGGGAGGGGAGAAGGGTGGTAGTGGTTGGGTTTTGTTTTTTTTTTTTTTTTTTAAATTTTTTTTTACAAAAATAAATTATTAATTAATTAGATAATGGGCCATGCTAACGAAAAACTTAACGGAACATGGACGGAAGTACCAAAAGCTATATTTTTAAAGTTTGATGGGTATCAAAATAAAGTAAAATTTTAAACGGGTACCAAAATTCAACACTCCTCATTTTTGAGGTACCAAATTCCAAAATTTCCTAATATTAATTAGTTTATTACATACTATATGTGGGTAAAAGGTTACATGGAAAACTTGTTTAATAAGCGGGTTAGGTTTGGGTCAAGGGTTTTCAACCCGTTTAATAAATTAAATGAGTTAGGTTTGGGTTAAGGGTTTTTCAACCCGTTTATCATCGACACAAACACGAACCCTCACACAACTCAACCCGTTGACACTAATTATTGACCTATTTTTCATGTTCTTATACTACTATGTATTTACAAATTATTGATAAGTTAGAAAATCTAAAACACTAATAAATATCTTATACAAATTGAGTGACTCCCACCGTCCCATAATATAGTTGTTTTCTTATTTTGGAGACAAAAAATGTTGTTCATGTTTCTATTGTTGGATAGTATGTAAAGATTATTACATCCTCTAAAATTTTACTTTATTCATTGTACTTCCTTCATTACCCTTGAATTTGCACATGCCTTGTACTTTTTTCCATCACTTTCTCTCACTACCTTTTGTTTGTCTATAATTGTAGTTCTTCACTTTTATTAATGTACTTCATCTACTTTCACCTCCTATTTCTTAAATACAGTGACAAAACACAAACAATAACTATATTATGGGACGGAGAGAGTAGTAATAAAGAGAACTAACTGTAATACCCCATATTTTTATACTTATTTTAATTTAAATAATTATTTCTTAAAGTATTTAAATAAGTTGAAATGAATTATTTATGATGTTTTATTAATTTAAAGAGTTTTATTTTTTATTAAAGGTCCAGTTTTTATGATTAATTGTTGATGAAAAAAATTAATTATTTTGTTTTAAATCCTAATCTAGCCTTTGATTAATTGTTGATTATGGGTTGTGTGCTGATTTTTATAATGTTTATTATAAATATTATGTATAAAATTTTCAGATTTGGTTTTGAATTAAAAGCCCTAAATTGAAAGGTTTTCAAAAAAAAAAAAACCCCTAAATTGAATTCCTTAGGTTTTTATATTAATGTATATTGATGGAATTTGATTATAGGTGATTGAAAGTTTGAAACTATAAAATTTGATGTTTTAAAACACAATTTCAACAATTTTGAAGGTTTTAATCAACCTGTAATTTTTAAATATAAGCTATAATTAAGTTTCTTGAAAGGATTTTTAATTACCCATTAATTGGGGATAAAAGTAAGGGTTTTTAATTAAATTTCAGTTTATTTTAGAAGGATTTGTGAGTGATTGAAGGAGTGTATATATATTGCTGATATTTGTGTGGAATAGGTATTGATGCCTCTCTGTAATTTTGAATTGTAGGAGATTTCCAAGTGATTGACTTTATTTAGTCGTTGCGATTTTGAGATCAAATTCAAGTATGTTCGCGTACTTGGTAATTAGTTGAGTATGTAGAAGCATGCTAGGCTTTGATAAATTAATTCCAAGGTAGTATCATGTTAAGTATTGATTGGAATTGTTGTATGGATTGATGTTGGTGAATGATTTTTAAAGTATGGAGTATTTGTGGTGATAAGATGATTTGGATTAATTATGTTGGCATGTTGAATATGAACCACACTTTTTTTTTTTTTTTTTTTTTTTTTTTTTTTTTTTTTTTACAACAAACCACACTTTTATTATTGGCATGATAGAGACTATGTTTAATTAAACGAAATGTTTAATTTGGTTTGAAATATTGAAAAGGAATTTTATTATGGTTCATATAATTTTTATTGATGCTATAAGCATAAAGAATGAGCTATTTAAGTGTCTATGCACACGAGGATTAAATTATATTTTGGTGCCTAAGCGAGTAAGTGCACTTAAGGTGTTTATAACACCGAAGGATAGGATTTGTGGCACATTATGTATTTAAAGTGTCCTTGACACTGAGGTAGATTAAAAATGGTTCAACATTTAAAATTATGTGGTCACTAATTATTCAAGAATTAAGTTGGTATGTTTGATTGCTTGAATGATGCGATTATAATGATTGTTTGTGTTATGGTTTGTGAGTCATCACCAAGTCTAAAAATATGTAACAACATAAAGTGAAAGAGTTTACGCACCAAAACTCTTGAAACATATATACCTCGATATGAACACATAAGGGGAGTTATGAGGTTTTATACTTAACCAAAACTTCTACTGGAGTACAAAACGCTGTACATTCCTTTTTATTATGTGTAGGAATTCCGCCACTTACGAGTGATTCTTAATACTGGCACGGTTAGCTCCCGTATTAGTACCCCTTTATTGGGGCAAGTTAGGGGGGGAAACTTGTTCGATGCGTAATCATTCTAAATAAATATTCTAGTGGTAAACTAGTTGGTCATTGTATGTTGTATGTTTGTGAACAGGTGCAACAAGGTAAGTTGTGTGATGATAGGATGAAAGTATGTTAGTGAAGTGTTTTGTTTACGCTTATGTACTTAGCTTGTTGATTGTGTGTTTGTATGTTTGTTTGGCCTTATCTTTATCTTGGCCCTACGACGACCCATTTTTTAGTAGTATGGACAAGTAAAGAGTTGCTTTTCAGGTGATGAAACATATTCATGATGGGCATGAGGGAAAAGCGAATCATGCTTAGTTTCAATAGCAATATGATGTGTTTCAATGCTCTGAATGTTATTTATTTTATTATGCTTGTGAGACTAACGCAGAGGTTTTCGAGTATTTGTTCGGTTTTAATAAGGACCTACAATAGTTCCAAGTTGTAGGTTGACTTCGTTTGACTGTAGCTTGACTTTACTTTCGTTGGGTTTGACTTTTAAATTGACTTATTTTAAATGGTTTTAACACTAGTAGAAAAACGCAAAAAGCCACCGGTTCAAAACCCCCTAATGCCACCGATTTTGAACTGCTGGGCATTTGGGGGGTGGCAATACCTGCTTTAAAAGCCACCGGTTCAAAACCGGTGGCAAAAACTATTATTGCCACCAATTAACCGGTGGCATTATATAGGCAATACTCATTTCTCGCTTTTTTTTATATTAAATTCAATGCCACCGGTTAACCGGTGGCAATGCCTCATGTAATTTTTATTTTTTTTATTGTTTTATTCACTTGAAATATCGAACAATTAAATAAAAAAAAATTCCAACATCAAAATATAAATAGCACAATATTATTCAATATAATCGCAAACTTACAACATACAATCAAAAAAAATTTACAATATAAATCAATATACAAACAATTACAACATACTCCCTCCGTTTTTAAATACTTGCTCCATTTCTCTTGGACACGCATGCCGATGCTAATCTTTGATCACTAATATCTTTAAGTATCAATAAGTATAAATTTATAAATAAAAAAAAATACAACATCTAAATAAATATTTTTTTGAAGGAACATCTAAATCAATATTCCTGCATCTTGATTCTTCGATTTAAGATGTAAATCAATATACCTGCATCAATTAAAACAAAAAAAAAATCGAATAAAATAAATAAGCTGCGAAAAAACCCATAAACCGACTATGCATGTACCCATAAGCTGCGAAAATAAATAAATCGACTATGCATGTACCCATAAACCGATTTAAATCAGTTAAAAATCCCACAAAAATAAAAACAAAACCGAGAAATTTCGTTAAAAACCCAGAAATTGATTTTAAAGATCTCAGGAAAAAAACCCAGAATTAAAATCGAATTAAACCTAGAATAAGATTGAATTAAACCCAAATAAAAACCGATTAAAATCAAATAAAAATCGAATTAAAATCGATTAAAAAACTCATAAAATTACAAAATCGATTAAAATCGAATTAAACTCAGAAATTAAACCCTAACCTCGAATAATTAACCCACCTACCACCATAACCACAACCACCACCAAAAACCACCACCATAACCACAAATTCCTCCAAAATTAACAAAAAAAAAATAAAATTAAGAAAAAAGAGAAATTACCTCAAATTCCAACAAAAAAAAAAAAGTAAGAAAAACGAGAAATTACCTCGAATTCCACCAAAAACCTTAGAAATTATCTTGAATTTGACCTGAAATCCTCAAATTTGGTGTTGTTGCGGTGAATTTAAGTTGTGGCGTGGAGGTAGGTGGTCGAAAGAGGTGAAGAGGAGGGAGGAGGGGACGAGAGAAGAGAGAAGAGAGAAGAGAGAATTAGGAGGAGTGAGATCAGAAGAATGAAGGAGAAGGAGGAGCGAGATTAGAAAGGGGACGAGAGGAGAGAGAATGAGGGAGGAGAGACAAGATGAAAGGGTTAGAGTTTGGGAAAAGGGGTTATATATAGGAAGGAAGAAAAGGGGTGGGTTTTATAAAAAAAAAGGCCCCTTTTTTTTTATATGAAAGTCACCGGTTTCGAACCGGTGGGAATAATATTTTTCCCAACGGTTTGGTTTGAACGGTGGCAATACTATCCCCGCCCATTTTTACCCATTTTTTCCCACTGGTTTTGTAAAAATCGGTGGCCATTGAGCGGTGCCTTTTTGCCTTTTTCTACTAGTGTAAAGATAGCCTTCCACTATGTGTCTTTGTTAATTGTCTTAGTTGTTTTCACAGTGGCGGTAATGTCTTAAATTTTCCTATTTCGTTTTTTAAAAAGGGCAAAACAGTTATTTTAAAGGAAAAGAATTTCTTGGGTGTTACAAAGTGGTATTAGAGCCAGGTTGTTATAAAGTTTAATTTCTAGGGTGTTACAAAGTAATCCCACCTTTGAAAAAATTATAAAGTAAAAAATTATAGAAAAAGTTGAAAAGAATGATCCCACCTTTGGCTGATTTTCTCAAAACAATCCCACCTTTGCGTATTCTAGATATAATCCCACTTTATATCCCCATTTTCTCAAAATAGTCCTTTTTACTTATAACCAGTTTAACATGTTAATTTATTTATTTTTCCTTTTAATCTCTCTCTTCCCTCCTTACCACTCTCCACCAAGCAATCACCACCACACCTCCATAACCATCACTTAACCACCAACCCCCTAAATAACCAAACTGACTCCACCGTGCCCCACTACCTACAACTCCACCTTAACCGAACCCACCGCTACCCAATCCCCAAAAACACCTCGAAATCCCACCCCCTAACCAAAACCCACCTGAATTGGAAGAAGATGGAAGTTGGCCGACTTCGATCTGGTATTTGGGCACTATTTTTGTTCGAATTGGTGGCTATCAAAATTATTGTTCGGCCAAATGAATGGTGGAGCGGCGCCACTGGTGAGGTGCGTTGTTGTTTTGGTGGTTAGTGGCATGTGAAGTTGGGTATTTTCAGCGGTGAGGCACGGGGTTTGTGGGCTGTTTACAGAGACAGTTGGGAGGTGAATGACTTTAGTGCGAGTTTACTACTCGAGTGACAGATGGTGGTGAGGGGGTGGTTTCGGTGAAGCCGACGTCCAATAGGAAAGGGAATAACCAAATGGGGAGAGGAAGGGGAATTGCTAAATTCAGACAACTAGATGGGTCTGTGTAGGGAATATTTCAAGCATTACCCAAAACTTAAACCCCACTGTGATCATACACTAAAGTACGATGGCGTCCAAAGGAAAGAAGATAGAGCAAAAGAGTCACCAACAAGTTTTAGGAACTTGTAAACCGTCCACGAGGTGAAGGTTACACCCCTTAACGATCCAGGAGATCGTTACCTCCAATAGGTCTGGAACCATGACGGGTAGTTCGGGGATGAAGGTAAAAATCCAACCTAAAAGAGATTGAACCTGCCCTAATAATAGGCCTCTACTTTATTCTGATCGTATTCATGTGCGCTTTCTGAGTAACATGCAATCAATAGATTTACCCTAAACCTGTTTAATCTATGTTGGTTGAATATTAATGCATAAATAAATCTATTATTGGCGATAACTTGAATTATAATCATATTAACCCTAAACAAGATTATTAATTATCTTATTAAGCGTGATTACAAGAACCAATTCCCTTTAAACATACATAAAAGGCGTGATCAAGCAATAACAATCAATATCAAGCAACATGATAATCATAACAATTATTATAATAATAATTATCAAAATAATCATGTTAAAGCATAATAATAGCAAGATCCTAGGCATGATACTAACAAGATTAATAACAAACCCTAGCATGTCACTAATTATCAAAGATAAAAGCTTGAGCCCTAACATGATACTAACATGATATATTAGGAAAGAAATAGGAAGCATCACAAAAATCATAATTGATATAAGGAACTTATTGTTGTCACCCTAAACATCATACTGAGAAAAACATCCTAACATCATACTAGGAATCAAAATAACAAGCTCAAAATAATTTCTATATCAAAATAACAATAAAAACAATTAAAGCACTTACTTGGATGCCTCGTATCTCTTTCTAATAACAAAATACACACGTTAGTAACGTCAAGGAAAATATAAAATCAACAATTAAATTAAATAATTGAAATAAAGATTAAGAAATTTTAGACTAGATTTGGGACCAAACCCTCAGAAATTAAAACCTTTCACGTCTAGGGCAAAGTCAACTTCAAACTTGGCTAGGTGTTTCTAAATCTTGTGAATGCGGAATTTTGTATGCAAAAGCTAGTTTAGAAAAGGGAGAGAGAGAGAGAGAGAGAGAGAGAGAGAGTAATCAAGAGATTCTTGATGAAAGTTGGTGAGAGTTGATGAGATTTGATAGTTGATGAAAAGTATTGATGATGGAAATTGATGATTGAAAACAAAATTTTAGGAGGCTATTTATAAAGAAAATCAGCCGGATATGTGTAGACACCCATTTGTGTCTCCCCAAAACCAAACCCAGTGATGAGTACCTTTCACGTCGAATCATAATCGAATGAAGCGAAAGTGTGGAAAGTCTAGTGTTGCGGAAAGTTTTATTTTCTTTTCTCTTCTCTCTGTTTTTGAAAACTTATTTTAAGAAAAAAACCAATCCAATTTGGTTTGTCCATGATATGGGTCCAATAGTAGTATAGTTGGATGGGGCTTGCAAAGACCTTTCCAACGATATATTATAGGCCCAATTCCGATGAATATTGAGGAAGTTATGGCCAATTTACTAAACTGGGCCCGGTTTGAGCTTTATATGCGGCCCAATGATCTAGGGGAGGGCCTAATATGATTTATCATTCCTAATGCAATTAGGAATGGTTTTAGTCTTTTAGATTCTTCTAGAGAGTTCTTTTCATTCCTAATTCAATTAGCATTGATAAATTGACTTTTGTTGACTTTTCAGAGTTTTAATCAAAATCAAATAGCATTTTCGAGGAAATTATATGATTTTATCCTCCAGTACGACAAACTTATCTGATTTTCGAAAACGCGTTAAATTTAAGCTTAGCGTCTGACCCCAGGCCTTGGCGCCTGGAACCAGGCCTGGCGCCTGGCGCTAGCCATTGGCGCCTGACGCTAGTGTTGGTGCCTGGCGCCAGCTAGCCAGGGTTGGCGCCAGCTCTGTTTTTTATGCTTCATACTCTGTTTTGTTTAATTTATCTTTTTGGCTGATTTTCTTTATAAATATCGTATTAAAAGCTCCGTTTTGGATCATCTACATTCACCTACAATCAGTTTTCATTCGCAATCATTAATTCTCTAATTCTCTCTTAATCATTCACCAATTTTCATGATCTACAATCAGTTTTAATTAGCATTCATTCATCGTTCTTCTCTAAACTTTGCTTTTTCATACAAAATTCCGCATTCACAAGATCTAGATACACCTAGCCATATTCGAAGTTACTTTCGCCCTAGACGTGAAAGGTTTTAATTTCTGAGGGTTTGGTCCCAAATCTCTCTTTCAATTATTTAATTTAATTGTTTGTTTATTATTTTCCTTGAAGTTACTAACGTGTGTATTTTGTAATTAGAAAGAGGTACGAAGCGTCAAAGTAAGTACTTTAATGGTTTTAATTGATATTATGATGTAGATATCATGTTTACATTGTTGTTATGATATTCCTAGTATCATGTCTAGGGTAATTTTAATATATTAAATATGATTCCTGCGATGCTTCCTATGTTCTTCCTAATATTTATGATTGTTAGTATCATGTTAGGGCTAAAGATTTGATTTTTATTGCTTAGTGACATGCTAGGGTTTGTTATTAATCTTGTTAGTATCATGCCTAGGATCTTGCTATTATTATGCTTTAATATTAACATGATTATGATTATAATTGTTATAATGATTATGAATATTATTATTATTGTTATTTTGATGATGATTATTTTATTCATGATTATTATTATTGATTAATTTATTATGTTGCTTGATGCTTATTTATTTTTATTGCTTGATCACACCTTTTATGCATGTTTAAAGGGAATTGGTACTTGTAATCACGCTTAATAAGATATTTAATAATCTTGTTAGGGTTAATTTGATTATAATTTCAAGTGATCTCCAATAATAGATTTATTTGTGCATTAATATTCAACCAACATAGATAAACAGGTTTAGGGTTAATCCTATTGATTGTATGTTAATTAAAAAGCGCACATGAATACGATCAGAATAAAGTAGAGGCCTATTATTAGGGCAGGTTCAATCTCTTTTAGGTTGGATTTGTACCTTCATCCCCGAACCCTTATTTGGTTCATGACCTTATGGAGTTGACGATCTCTTGGATCGTTAAGGGGTGTAACCTTCACCCTGTGAACGGTTTACAAGTTCCTAAAAAACTTGTTGGCGACTCTTTTGCTCTATCTTCTTCCCTTTTGGACGCCACCTTACTTTAGTGTATGATCGCAGTGGGGTTCGAGCTAGTGGGATTTTTAAGGCTTGAAATTATTCCTTACAATATGATAAAAAACGAATCAGAGTTTTGAAAAGAATAAAAACACGACTGCAGCGCTAACCACGCGCCCTGTCGCCAAACGACAGACGTGGCGCCAGACGACAGACGTGGCGCCAGACGCGGGTGGCGCGGTGCCAGACGTTGAAATCCAGTTTTCCACGCGTTTTCTTATTTTGGTAAAATTTAAGTGTACGAGAGGGCAAAATCGTATTTTCCTTAAAAACACTTTTTTTATTCTGATTAAAACTCTAAAAGTCAACTAAAGTCAATTTATCAATGCTAATTATGTTAGGAAGGAAAAGAACCTTCTAGAAGAATCTAGAAGACTATAATCAATTCTAATCGCATTAGGAATGATAAATCAATATTAGGCACTCCTCTAAATCATTGGGCCGCATATAAAAATCTAACCGGGCCCAGTTTAGTAATTTGGCCATAACTTCCTCATTATTCATCGGAATCGGGCTTATAATATATCGTTGGAAAGCTCTTTTCGAACCCGACCCAACTACACTATTATTGGACCCTTTCCTTGGACCAAATCAAACTGGATTGGCTGTTTTCTTAAAATAGGTTTTCAAAAACAAAGAGAAAGAAAAGAAATAAAAACTGACTGCAACACTAGACTTTCCACACTTTCACTTCATTCGATTATGATTCGATGTGAAAGGTACTCATCAGTGGGTTTAGTTTTGGGGAGACACAAATGGGTGTCTACAGTCTGGTACTCCGGCGGATGACATTGTTTCGTTTACCCGCACGACAACTAAGTCCGGCCGGCGGGTTTTTAGTCTAACGGGATAAGGATGTAACACCCCTATAAATCTCTCTTTAAACCTGTAAATATATTTAATAAGATTCAAGAAAATTACTGATGTGCTACCGCCACAGATTCAAACGTTAAGGCTATTTCAGAATTTTAGCAGCGGAAAAACTAAATCAGTTATAAGTATGTTTCAAAACTGACGAACAAAACCAAATTAAGTCTTACAACTTGGAACCACTAAGGCCCTTATTTAAAACCCGATAAAAGTGGTAAATAAATTAAATAGAGTTTAAATAAATTCAAATGTAAGAAATAACATAAATTGTGAATGGTAACCAACACTCCACTCTAAATATCACCACCTTGATGCAAGTTTCTGAACATGTAAAAACATGTTGTTAATCTGCTCCCCAATATTACAAATGTAAAAATTGGATCATTATAGGGTCATTCAAAGGCGAAGGCCATGGTAACCAACACTCCACTCTAAATATCATCACCTTGATGCAAGTTTCTGAACATGTAAAAAGCACGCAATCAGCAACACTGAGTACATACAAGCTACGAAGAAAAATAATAAGAAATTGCTAACATGCTACTAATAATCAATCATCAAATATAACTTAATTATAGACTCAAACATATGACTCGACTGTTTACATTACTAAGACCTCACTAATTAATAATAGATAAATTATTTTATTTTATTCATCTGAATAAGCAATAGACAAGGTTGTCCTCCCATGCTCCATTTGAAACATCAATAAAAGAAAAACCACATGACTCATTTCGGAAACATCAATAAACATTCACTGGCCACAGGCGCGACTCCGTCACCCTAGCTAGTATGAGATCTCATCTAACTCCTTATAGTTTTTGAAAAGTATTTGAAACAAAAGACTCGTAGATCAGACGACCTCTAGAAAAGTGCACGGCTAATACCCAGTGAACCTTAACCCCTGATTGTCATTACTCTAGATGTGCACCAATCTAGAGTTTTATTGCTCATCCATCTTGCACTTTACGTGATTTACAAGTTTAGAGTTGGTGACGACTCGTATGCAAAACAATACAATCAATCAAATATCAAATCATCCAAGCAATCCAAGTTTCCAATTCTCTTCTTGATTTATTAGTGACAAACAATATTTATTAGGAAAAATTGCTCCCATTAATCTGAACTTTGCCTCATCCGCCGAAATTAATCCCAACTTTCGTTTATTATCTATCACTCCCAACTTTAGGGGGTATTAATTTCTATTGCACCCAACAAGTCATCCAACCTGATGTAGCAGGTTACCTAGACACGTGTCAACACGTGATAGGTCCAAAAAAAAATTAAAAAAAAGAAAAAATAAATAAAAACAAAAAAAAAAAAAAAAAAAAAAAACTCCCAAACCCAGCCACCACCCCCATTCCCGGAAAACACTGCATCACCACCCCACCCCGTCGGAAATTCGCGCCCATCCCCGAAAACTCCTCCCCCGCTGCCGGAAACCGCCGCCCAGCCACCCCTTCCCTTCCCCCACCCCCGAAAACCCCTCCCCAGCAGCCCAACCACCTCCTAAACCCCCTCCCCACCCCCAAAACCTCCTTTCCCAACATCGCGCAATCCTTATACCTTCGACAATCAGCCACGAAATCGGCCACAAACGGCCGAAATCGGCCGGTGTAGGGTATTCAGCCCCAACATCGACCAATTTCGGCCATTTGTGGCCAATCTACGTGGTCGATTTCAGGAGGGGGTTGCGTTGTGGCCACTTTTAGTGCCCAATTTTGGTGGGGAAACGGCCGGTTAGGCCTTTGATGGATTTTCCAGTAGTAATGGCTAGGAAGGGAGTGCGTCGGTGGTGGTAGTGTGGTGAGCAGGGCATTTGTCGATGGTGGTGGTGTGGTGGTGGAGGTGCGGCAGCTGGGTTAGTTTTAGGATTTTTTTTTTCACATTTTTTTTTTATTTTCTCTATTTTTTTCAACCAATTACATATTGACACGTGTGCAAAAAATAATAATTCAGAAATGTTTACCTGATTGACCGGTTGCAAGTCATTTGGGTTCAATAGAAATTAATACCCCCTAAAGTTGGGAGTGATAGATAATAAACGAAAGTTGGGACGAGGCAAAGTTCAGATTAATGGGAGCAATTTTTCCTATTTATTATTGATTCCTTTAACTACCTCAGTGTATAAACACTTTAAGTGCATAAAGCACCCCAAAACCTTGACCTCGTCTTATAAGACTTTAATTCTTCCTTTACTCATTCCATTTCAATAATCATGAACGAGTAATAAAATAAATAATTCATTCCATTCCACATACTCACATACCTTTGCCTCTAAGCGCATCTAGCAAATTAATGCATAAATAATACTTACAAGATAAATAAATATACAATCCTCATACTAGAATCAAAACCAACCATCACATCAAGCATTAATCACAACTACTACCATACAATTTTAGCAAATCCACAAGTTCCTTACATGATTCTAAGTTTTCCAATTCCTTAAATATGCTTCTAAAGTCAAGGTTTTTCGTATCCTTGTACGTACCTTGAGTAAATGAGTTGGTTGGCCACTTAGGGACTAAAAATCGCCTTCTACGAAATCCTCTCCTAAACCAAACAACAATAACTAAATCAACACCCAATCATGATAATGTAGCATTTAACATAAAATTCCAGCAACTTTAAAGTATAAATTATAATCTGAAAATCTAGTTTAAGATTATAAAACACCCTCATAAACATCTCTATTTGAAATAATCATTATATAGTGCGTTAGTGTATCATAAACCTAAAAATCCATCATAAAACCATGATTTAAAACCTTTAAAACTAAGATTAAAAATCTGAAATTATAATACTACTCCCTCCGCCCCCGATTGATAGTCACTTTTGCCATTTTTGGTGACTCAAAATGTTAGTCACGTTTGCTTTTTTCAAGTACCATTAATATTATTTTTTACCAAAATTCTCTAACATTTGCAAAAATATTTGTGCAAATTTAACTTTCCCATGTAAATTTTACTTTCCCATGTACTTTAATTACTTTCTCTCTCTACTTTTTTGCATATCCAATGTAAATTTACTTTTTCAATGTACTTTCTTTAATTCTCCTTAATTCCCGTGATTTTTCTTCAAAACTGAATATCAATCGGGGACGGAGGGAGTAATAATTAAAATTATATGCTAATATAATCAACATAGAATTAGTTCAATCCCCTAATACAAAACTAGCCCTAAAATCATGAAAAAAACAAGGTTTAAAACCCGAAATTCTTAATTAAATTAATATGAAATTATTCAATACTTTAAAGATCATGAAAGTTATAAATTTTTAATCTTTTACAATCCAAACTCATAATCAAACTATTATAACCAAGAATCATTAAATAAGTCATATGAAGATTGAAACTTTAAAATAAAAACAAGATATTATAAGAGAGGGAAAGAAAGAAGAGAAGAGAGAGGGAACAAACGGTGGCTGCTCTGCGGTGGTTCAAGGGCGGAAGCGGGTAGTCGCCGATGGTGGTGCGCTGGTGGCAGGAGTAGCGTACAATATAGTTTTTTTCCCTTAGTGTTGATTGTGAACAACAAGGAAGAAGGAGGAGGGGAAAAAGAAAAAGGGATTACGTGAAAGAGAGGGGAGAGTTTAAGGGTTTTGGGGGGTTTTATATGGGCTTGGTTTCCAAGTTTACGTAAGAGTAGGATTAAAGAGTTAGGCTTGATTAAAAGTTTAAGGTTTCTTTATTTTGAAGTGGGCAACAACAATATAAACAAGGTGGGTTGGACTTGAATAATCATTCATGATTGAAAATATGGGTAGGGAAATAATTTAATAAAAATAATCTTATTAACTTTATAAACATTAAGTTTATATTCTTATATAAAATAAATTTTGTGAATAAATAATCATATTAAATATTCATATAAATATGTTAAAATATAATTTTAAATTTTACAAAATTTCGGGGGATTACAGGGAAGGTCCGACACGGGATGGAAGGGGAAGCTAAGGGTTTTTTTTTATTTTATTTATAAAATAATCAATTAGAATGTGACACATGGCAAGTGACCTTGTATCACAGGTTACCAATTTCAAAAACCGGTTAAAGACTTGTTTTGAGAAGATGGGGGTATAAGGTGGGATTATTTCTGGAATACGCAAAGGTGGGATTATTTTGAGAAGATGGGCCAAATAAAGGTGGGATTATTATTTTCAATTTTTCCAAAATTATAAGGTAAAACGAGGCATTTATGTTATTTTTTTGCCAATTTCGAGCTTAATTTGATTCCATGAAGGATCAAAATGACCTTTAAAACCTTACCCAATCAATTATCATGGTTAAGAAATCATAAAAGGTCCAAATGACCCCCAAAAACTTCACCCGAACAATTTTATGAAGGATTTATGTCTTCATCAAGAGCAATTACTAGATATATAATGGATCAAATTATGGAGATAATTAAGTTCGTTTTTTTGGGTCGTCATTATATGTTGCCAGACGTGATCAATGATCTTTGGTCTAGTCAAATAGTCTAAAGTCCAATAGAATGGTTCCTATAAGGTCACAAAAAAGGGTGATGGATTGAACAAAAGAAAGAAGCCCATTATTGGGCCTCATGGAGTGGCCGGCCATATGGGTTTTAAGAGAGAGTATTGTGGGTTTGATTTGGACTCTAATATACATATAATGTATAAATAAAGGCCTTGCCTAGGATTTGACATACAACACAATTAGCTGTCAATTGAGAATAGACTTGCTAGCAACCAAACCCTAAAGCCTCACGCACATACTCTCATCTCATCTCTCACGTCCACACATGCCGGTCGCGTGTGTGGTGCACGATGGTGGCCGTGGTGTTCATGGTCGGTTTTCTCCTCCCCTCTTCGTAGAAGGTGGTTCGAAGTGTTCGTGCCTAACTACCTAGCAGTAGTGGAGGTTTAGTCCTATCTCGTGGACTAAGTAGAGGAGCAATGCTTGGGGCTCTATTATCTCCCTAATTGACAGTCAATTAATTGTGGAAATCACGTGTCAAAGGTATGTATTATGTGATTGTTTATGTGTTATGCTTGTAGATCCTGTTTAGGTGTAAACGAATATGATTCGTGAAATTCCTCTTAGATTACCTAAAGCCCTACATTTTCATCACGAAAATTGAGAAAAAGATATTTTTATTAATAAAAATAAATAATTAAAATGAACCAATCATATCGTGACAGGTGCCATGATTTAATCCTAATGACTAACAGAGTTAATGACCGCTAGTCATTAATGGCACTCGATGAATTTTTGTAAAAATTCGATGGCACATAATGAATTTTGAAAACCTTGATGACATTTGGTGAATTATTAAAGTGCTCAATGACATTTTGTAAAATAGTGTAATGATGTGTCTATTTTATATAGTATTTTACCCCCGTCCTTTGGTCATAATTAGTAGTGTTTTTGGCTCTTTAGAGCCACTTTTATTACTAATTGGTGTTTTCTAGTGTTTTCGTAGATTTGGTTGACTTTTGCAGGGATTTATGCTTTTGGAGTATTTTCCCAAGATATTTTGGAGCAATCACGAACATTGGAGAAGCACGACCAGATTCTATAGCTCAGGGCCGGTTAGAGCCATCGAACCGGTGATTAAGGGCTCGGCATAGGTGATACCGGGGCATTTGGACCAAGTATTCAAGACCGGAAGAGGAAACCCAGATTGGACCGAAGTATTGGAGCCCAATCGTAGTCCAAATAGTGGCCCAAGTGAGCCGCCCGGCCAAAGAGGCTGGCGCCCAGAGGCGCGCCCGGCCGGGCGGGAGAAGTTAAGGCTGGCGCCCGGTGACGCGCCCGCCCGGGCGCGAGATTAGTATTAGGGATAAAAAGGCGCGCCCGATCGGGCGCGTGTGTTTATTAATTGACAATTAGCGTCATTTTAATTTGTTTTAGTTTAGGATTTTTGTACCGAGTATAAATACTCCTCCGTAATACGATCTCTGGACTCCTTCTCTTTTTCTTTTACTCTTTCCTTACTCTCTTAATTGTTCTCTTAGATTTCTTTCTCCTAAACCTTTGTTCTTAATATACTCTTAATTCCAGATTTATTTTGGTAACGATTTCTCTTCTCTTAATCTTAGTTGTTTATTTTATTCCTTTCATCATGACTTATTTTATTGCTTTGATTAGTTTAGTTTTTAATATGTGCGAGTAGTTTTTTTCTAGGGTTTATGGGGATCCATAAATAATATGAAGGGGTTATTTGTTGTTGTTGATTATCAATGCTAGATTAATTTCCTATTGATTTATTTAATGCTCTGTGACTAGATTAGGCCTATCTTTTATGCATGAGTTTGACAACATTGATTCGAGATTTGAGAGATGAGAGTTGATGTTTAGGTCTAGTTTCAATAGGTAGATTAATTTATAAATAATTAAGTCGAGATTCGAGAGATGAGATTTAATACCGGTAAATTAATTGTGTGATTGTAATACGTAGCGAAAGCCCTTTACAATCTGGTTAATTGATGCATTGATGATTGACTATTATTGATTATTTGTATTGCATGATAATTTCTTATTGAATTGTTTTAACGTTTTACAATTGCGGCTTGTAAAAGTATAACAATATTAAATTGATGAATCGAGCAGATGTTGATTTGATATTAAAGGCTATTTTCAATAAGAACTTAGATCTAGTAAATTGCGAAAGCCTGTTAGATCTATGTTGATTAATAAATTGCGAGAGCCTGTTAATCGTGTTATTTATGTAATATCAATGATTGATTACTATGTTTTACCCCGGAGTATTATTTATTGGTGAACCAATGCCCTAGATCCTTTTATATATTGTTTTCTCCCTATTCTCAATCTTAGTAGTTTAGTTTCTTATTCGAATATAAATATTGGTTACTTAGATAATTTAGATTATAATAATTAATTAGAAGTAAAAAGACTTGTTTCCCTGTGGAGATCGACCCTACTTCCCTATCTACTTTAGTTAGAGGATTTTGGTATTAATTTTGATTAGGGGATACGACTTTACCCTGTCAAAATTTGGCGCCGTTGCCGGGGAAACGGTTTTATTTTTATTTCTGATTGTTTTTGTAGTCTAGATTATTTTTCTTTTGTCTTAGAGAGCGTTAGTTCTCTGAGACAAATCTCACATTTGCTTCTAGTTTTTGTTTATGCCCAGGTGTTCCAGATCAGGTTACATCCCATTCGATCCTGAGATCGAACGTTCCTTCCATAGACAGAAAAATTTCTAAAAGCAAATCCTAGCGGATTCTGGTGATAATAACAATAATCACCGCGATCCTCCGACTGGTTCTAGCGATTCAGAGACATCATTAGACGCAGAATCAGAGATGACGGATCCAAAGAAGCTTTGTGATTATTCACAACCAAAGCTTACGGATTTTCCACATTTCACCCCTACTCCGGCTCTTGACGGGGTTCAATTTGAAATTAAACCTCAATTTATAACGATGATAGAGAGGAAGAAATTTAGTGGAGCCAAGGGTGAAGACCCGAATCTTCACATTGCCGACTATTGTTAATATTGTAACACCATCAGGCAAGCCGGGGTCACTCAAGACCAAATCAGGGAGATTCTCTTTCCCTTTTCTTTAAATGGAAAAGCTAAATTGTGGTTTAATGGATTAAATAGAACTGCACTTGGTATAACTGACTGGGAAACTCTTGTTTTGAATTTCTATAACAAGTATTATCCTGTAGAGAGAACAACTGTACTACGGAGTGCAATCCAGAACTTTGCCTAAGAAGCCGATGAATCTTTATATGAGGCTTGGGAGAGGTTCAAGGATTTACAAAGAGATTTGCCCTCACCATAATTTAGCGCAATGGCAGTTAATCCAAGCCTTTTATAATGGCCTTGGAAATTCTTCTCGAATAATTTTAGATTCTGCAGCTAGTGGGAGATTTATGAATCTTGATGTTGAAGATGCAGGTCAGGTTATTGAAGACATGGCGATACACAATTCCCAATATGGGAATCCTAGAGGATCTGCGAACAAGGGGAAACATAGTGTTGACTCTGTATCCTTTTTGCAAGCTCAACTGACCTCTATTTGCCAAAAATTAGATAATCTGAGCACTGCTAATGTAGCTAATGTTTATGTGATTAATAATAATTCTAATGAGGCTTTCTGTGAAAATTGTGGTATTGTAGGTCATTGGGAGCAAGATTGCAGGAGTTCCGTGGAGCAAGTTAATGCCTTTCAAGCTTATAGGCAGAATAACCCATACTCCAACACCTACAATCCTGGGTATCGGAATCATCCGTACCTTTCTTACCGGAGCACTAATGTTCAAAATCCACCACCACAAGAACCACAGACGCCACATCAACAGCAGCAGAAATATTATCATCCCAATGCTAGCCAGAAGAACCAACTACAACAACCCTCCTCATCTTCTAACCCTTCTCTGGTGGAAATTAGAGCAATGTTGGCTAATATGCAAAAGCACATGGAGAGTAGAGATGCGACAATTGATCAAATTCTAGCGCGTAATAAAATTGTAGATAATCAAATTGCGCAACTCTCTGCTACCATACAAGCCCGCCAACAGGGAGCTCTGCCGGCACAGCCGACTAGGCCTACGGATCAAGCATTTGCAATTACTCTAAGGAGTGGTTCAAACTATGAAGGGCCCCCTATGCCCAGAGTTGATGAACCCGTTTTATTAAATAATGCTAATCTTGATTCCCTTAAACCAAACGATGTAGTTGATAGCCCTGCAGGGTTAAAGGATAGTACTAACACATCTAATTCTACATTGCAGGGTACGACTCCAGAGAAGGTGGCTATTCCAGATAAGAGCAATAATGCTCCAAAGCCAATTATCAAACTTCCATTCCCTAATCGTCAATTGAAGACAAACTTGGATAAGCAGTTTGGTAAGTTCCTGGAGGTGGTAAAAGATTTGAAGGTAACAGTTCCCTTCACCAAATTAATCACACAAATCCCCTCGTATGCAAAATTTATGAAAGAAATATTGACGAGGAAAAGGTCTATTAGTGAGGTAGAGACAGTAGCTTTCACTGCAGAGTGTAGTGCCGTACTTCAAAATAAATCTCCACCTAAATTAAAAGATCCGGGTAGTTTTTCTATCCCTTGTCATATTGGCAATGTCTTGATTGATAATGCATTATGTGATTTGGGTGCTAGTGTTAGCGTCATGCCATTATCTGTGTATTCTAAGTTGAATATGGGTAAATTAAAAGCTACCAATATAACTCTACAAATGGCCGACCGTACTTTCAAATACCCCTTAGGTGTTTTAGAGGATGTCCCCGTTAGAGTAGGTAAATTTTATATACCTGTAGATTTTGTTGTTCTTGATATGGCTGAGGATAAGCAAACCCTAATTATTTTGGGTAGACCATTCCTTAACACTGCAGGAGCAGTCATAGATGTAAGAAGTGGTAAGTTAACATTATCAGTAGGGGATGATAAAGTTGTTTTTAATCTGAATAATGCCCCTAAAAGCTCCATGACTGAGGAGAAATGTTTCAGTGTTAATGTGGTTGAAAATTATTCTAACAAGCCCCAAGCTCTTGAAAAAGATCCCTTGGAGGCGGTATCTTGTGTTGCATCCTTTTCAGATGAGATAGACAAATGGCAGAAGGAAGTCGATGCAATAGAAAGAGCGCTTTACACTGTTAATCTTGGTTTCGAGGATGAACAGGTGGAACCGATCGAGCAAGTTGTGCGAATCGAGCCTACGGTAAGTGTTTCGCCAGATCGAGTTGCAAGTGTTGAACGCAATGACATTTTGAAGCAACCTTCGATCGAAGAAGGATTTTCAGTGCGTAGCATTGAAGATCCCCCAGTCCAAGTCAAGGAGGATCCACCAGATAAGGTGATTTGGCGACCCACAGGGTATGTCAGGAAGCCGCATCGCAGCCTAAACACCGCTAGACCGGGTGAGAAACCACCCGATCAAGCGTTAGGCCAAGGGTCCTAGTTATTGTACTTGGTAAGAAGGTCGTGCGGGACCCAGATAAACCAGCGCTTTGCGGGAGGCAACCCGTATTTTTAATACTTTTTAGACTAGTTTTTCTTTCCTTTTTCTTATGAGAGGAGAGATGAGGGAATTTAATGAGTTTTATGAGTGTTTGTACAGGTTTGAAGGAAAAAAGATAGCCAAATTTTGGAGAAAAGAAGAAAATAATAATTCGACGATTTAGCCTCGGGCCCGATCAGGCGAAGCTCGCCCGACCGGGCGCGAGAGCAAGGGTCCAAAATTTAAGTATTTTCGCCCTGACCGGGCGCGAAACTCGTCATATACGGACTTAATTGTCCGCCCGATCGGGCGAAGCTCGCCCGACCGAGCGCGAGAAGAGGCAACAATTTGAACATTAGATCGCCCGACCGGGCGATGGGCGCCCGACCAGGCGCGAGAGTTGGAAAAAATTGGACCGATAGATCGCCCGACCGGGCAAACGCCGCCCGGCCGGGCGCGAGAGTTAGCGCGATATTCATGTTAGATCGCCCAACCGGGCGAGCTGGTGCCCGACCGGGCGCGAGCCATACCCGTGCCCTTTTTCTTCTTCTTTCTTCACCTTTTCTCATTTTTTCTTCTCTCTCCATTACTTTCTCTCTCTAAAACTCAAATTCTCTCTGCCTTCTCTCTAAGATTTCTCCTCCGTATCTCACCCAAATTCAAAACTCTCTACATATTTGTGATTTTCTCTTCATCCTCTACATTCCCATATAAATTTTTTTCAGATTTAATTCAAAAAAATTTTCAAACCCATTTCCTAACATGGCTTCAAAGAGGGCTAGGTCCATTTTTGGTAGGAGCTCCAGTTCGAGGGAGGAATACGACCCTGACTTGCACTTAATCGGTCGTGAGGACATTCCTTTCGAGGGACCGGCGGGGGGGGGAGTTTTCACGCTGATTATTTTGGTGGTAGCTCTTCTGGTGCAGGTGGTGCAGGTGGCAGTGGAGGTGCAGGTTTTGGCTCGATGGATGAGGATGATCAGGACTAGCTATGTTGGGCTAGTTCCCGAGCCAATGAGGACATTGTCTAATTCTGGCTTGGGGGAGATTTTGGTTTTGGTATATTTCTTTTTCTCTTTTCTTTTATTTTTGGTGTATTTTCTTAGGTTAGATTTCTTGCATTCTAGGTTAGTTTTATTGCTTTCTTATATAAAAAAAATAATACAAAAAAATTGAAAAATAAAAAATCCAAAAATACGTACCAATGAATTGTAAATTATGCTTCCCTGTGCCCCTTACTTGAGAACATTGTTTTGATTCTTGGTATTTGATGATAAGCATTGTAGATCAGTTGATCATGATTTGATGTTTTGATTGCCTTGAAACCTTAACATGCGTCAATTTTGTCCAACTGCTTGTGAATATAGTGCTTGACTAGTTGATTTGGTAAGGAATGCGTGATAGTTCCATAGTTCCTGGTATGTCAATGAATTTGAGTATTGGTTTGCAACTATTAGTAATATTTATATGATTCATTATTATGCACATTGAGGAGGACGAAGGCATTTGTTCTTTTAGGTAGCCTCCAGACATTGTAGATACATTTGTTCCCTTCTTGCTACCCATGTTGTTGCCTTGACTTTTTGTTGTTTTATTAGCCATATTACAAGCCTATTTTTGCCCCATTGGTTACTAGTCCCAAGCTTGGCTTGGGGGAGCTATTAGTGAGTGAGGTGAGGGAGTTTGTAGTGTGCTTATTATTTGCACAATTTGGGTGGGTTTTGAGAAGTTGTTGTGTTTTGATCATGTTTATTTTTGATTAGTTTGAGAGTTATATTTTTTCTTGAAAAAAATAAAGCATGATGAAGTTCAAAGAAAAAAAATGTAAAAAAAATAAGTGAAATTCAAAAGAAAAGAAAAGTGTTCAATGTTCAAATGTTCTAGTTGGAGGTTGATCAAAAGAAAAATAATAGAGATTCAATGAAAAAAATATTCAAGTTTGGAAAATAAAGTTTATTTATTCACTCTACTTCTCCATTATTATATCTTATGAGTGAAATTGTAAGAGTTGGGATTATTTATTATGATTGGAGTATATTTGGTTGATGTTAGAGTTGGTTATGTAGGAGATGTATGATCATTATTTATTTTGATCATGGGTTTTATTAGGATATGGTTCCTTTAAGCATAGCTTTTCTCTCACTTATTCCCAAATTTATCCTACCCTTTACCCTAGCCTTACATTACAAGCTTTAAAGACCTTCTGACCTTTGTGCATAGAATTGTATGAATGTAAAAGTGTTGTTTATCAATGCAAGTTATGATTTGACATATTTCGAGTCGACTAGTAGGATTGAGCGTTCATTGTTTTATACACACGAGAGTGTAAGTTGGGAGGGCATTGTTCACATAAAGGGGTTGGATGGAGAGCGATCGAGTACATCTTTTACTCGCCACAAAAATGAGAGTTGAGTGTGTGAGCACTAGTCTTGAATTCTATATGCTCTTGTGGTTTGCTCTGTTTGACAATTGTTAGGGAGATTGGTAATTAGAATGGATTTGATTGGTTGACTTTGAAGCATGTTTATTTGATTTACCCTGGATCGTTTGTGCTTGATATTTTTACTTTTGGGGTGAAGCATATTTATTGATTCATTGATGAGATCTTTGCTTAGGGACAAGCAAAGGTTTGGCTTGGGGAAGTTTGATGTGTCTATTTTAAATAGTATTTTACCCCCGTCCTTTGGTCATAATTAGTAGTGTTTTTGGCTCTTTAGAGCCACTTTTATTACTAATTGGTGTTTTCTAGTGTTTTCGTAGATTTGGTTGACTTTTGCAGGGATTTATGCTTTTGGAGTATTTTCCCGAGATATTTTGGAGCAAGCACGAACATTGGAAAAGCACGACCAGATTCTATAGCCCAGGGCGGGTTTGAGCCATCGAACCGGTGATTAAGGGCTCGACATAGGTGATACCGGGGCATTTGGACCAAGTATTCAAGACCGGAAAAGGAAACCCAGATTGGCCCGAAGTATTGGAGCCCAATCGTAGTCCAAATAGTGGCCCAAGTGAGCCGCCCGACCAAAGAGGCTGGCGCCTAGAGGCGCGCTCGGCCGGGCGGGAGAAGTTAAGGCTGGCGCCCGGTGACGCGCCCGCCCGGGCGCGAGATTAGTATTAGGGATAAAATGGCGCGCACGATCGGGCGCGTGTGTTTATTAGTTGACGATTAGCGTCGTTTTAATTTGTTTTAGTTTAGGATTTTTGTACGGAGTATAAATACTCCTCCGTAATACAATCTCTGGACTCCTTCTCTTTTTCTTTTACTCTTTCCTTACTCTCTTAATTGTTCTCTTAGATTTCTTTCTCCTAAACCTTTGTTCTTAATCTACTCTTAATTCCAGATTTATTTTGGTAACGATTTCTCTTCTCTTAATCTTAGTTGTTTATTTTATTCCTTTCATCATGACTTATTTTATTGCTTTGATTAGTTTCGTTTTTAATATGTGCGAGTAGTTTTATTTCTAGGGTTTATGGGGATCCATAAATAATATGAAGGGGTAATTTGTTGTTGTTGATTATCAATGCTAGATTAATTTCCTATTGATTTATTTAATGCTCTATGACTAGATTAGCCTATCTTTTATGCATGAGTTTGACAACATTGATTCGAGATTTAAGAGATGAGAGTTGATGTTTAGGTCTAGTTTCAATAGGCAGATTAATTTATAAATGGTTAAGTCGAGATTCGAGAGATGAGATTTAATACCGGTAAATTAATTGTGTGATTGTAATACGTAGCGAAAGCCATTTACATTCTGGTTAATTGATGCATTGATGATTGACTATTATTGATTATTGGTATTGCATAATAATTTCTTATTGAATTGTTTTAACGTTTTACAATTGCGGCTTGTAAAAGTATAGCAATATTAAATTGATGAATCGAGCAGATGTTGATTTGATATTAAAGGCTATTTTCAATAAGAACTTAGATCTAGTAAATTGCGAAAGCCTGTTAGATCTATGTTGATTAATAAATTGCGAGAGCCTGTTGATCGTGTTATTTATGCAATATCAATGATTGATTACTATGTTTTACCCTGGAGTATTATTTATTGGTGAACCTATGCCCTAGATCCTTTTATATATTGTTTTCTCCCTATTCTCAATCTTAGTAGTTTAGTTTCTTATTCGAATATAAATATTGGTTACTTAGATAATTTAGATTATAATAATTAATTAGGAGTAAAAAGACTTGTTTCCCTGTGGAGATCGACCCTACTTCCCTATCTACTTTAGTTAGAGGATTTAGGTATTATTTTTGATTAGGGGATACGACTTTACCCTGTCATGTAACACCCTAGTAATTCCTTTCCCTTAAAATACCCATTTTGCCTTTATAAGATATGAAATAGGAAAATCTAAGGCATTACTGCTACCGTGATAACGACTTAGGCATTTATCAAAGACACACAGCGGAAGACATTTTCAAAAACCATTCAAAACAAACAAAGTTCAAAAGTCCCACCAAATGAAAGTAAAGTCAAACCAAAGTCAAACTTATAATTTGGAACCATTGTAGGCTCTTTCAAAACCAACGAATATTTAAACAAATACGTTAGTCTCATAAAAAAATAATAACAATCCAACAATAAATAATAATGATGCATATTCAAAACAAAACTATAATAGGATTCTCTCTCACTCAACCCCAACATGAATATTCCGCATCACTTGAAAACCTTCTCTTTAAATTGTCCCTACTACTCACCATTAAAATGGGTCGTCTTAGGACCAAGATAAAAATAAGGCCCACAAACATACAACACACAATCAGCAATGCTGAGTACATAAGCATGACAGTACGGAGTACACACTAAGGCCCCGTTCTTTAGAGCTGCTATACTCTGCTCTGCTATGCTGAAATCTGTTCTGCCCTGCTCTGCTTAAAAAATAATACTTAATATTGAATTATTATAATAATAATTAATATTTAATAATAATAATACTAAATAAATAATATTAAATAATAATAATAATTAATATTTAATAATAAAATAAGTAATTAATATTTAATAATATTATTATTAAATATTAATATTTAATAATAAATAATATTTAATAATAATAATATTAATAATAATAATAGTAATAATAATAGTAATTATAATAATGATAATAACAGTAATAGTAATACATATAATTAATAATAATAATAATAATAATAATAATAATAATAATAATAATAATAATTGATTTTTTTAATAAAAATTGATATTTTAAGACAATAAGTAATATTTAAAGATAATAATTATTAATTTTTAATAAAATAATAAAATTAATTTTTAATAATAAAAAAAAATAATTAAATAATATTTAATAATAATAATAATAATAATAATAATACTAATACTAATAATAATAAAAAACTCATTTTGAGTAATCCTAGTGAGGTCGTTGCCCCTAAACTCATGAAGAAATTCGCAGATATATATTTCACAAAGGTTACTGCTTCTGCAGAATCTGCTTATTCTTTAACTCCTCGACAATCAGCATTATGGAAATCTCAGCAGGGAGATCACACCTCTGCTTGGCTTCGGGCAGTCCCTATTTCAGGGTTGGGTAAGATAATGAACGCCAAGACTTATCGCTGTGTGCTGTGCTACCGATTGGGTGTTCCATTGTTCTCTATCACGAAGCCGTGCTCTGCTTGTTCTAGGGTTTTTTCTGGAGATATTTTCAGTGATCACGCGGTGACTTGTGCTGGTATTGTGGGCATTAAACATCGGCATAATATTGTTCGGGATACCCTTGTTGATGTTTGCTATCGGTCAGGGATTTCAGCTAGAAAAGAGGTGGACATTGGGTTGTCTGGAGGGGACGATGAAGCTCTAAGATCTGCAGATGTGATACTTTATTCATGGGATCGTGGTCGCGATGTCTGTGTTGACTTGACAGGGTCTTCTCCATTGACACAGTCTGGACTATCTGACTTTGTTCCTGGACGGGTAGTGACTGATGCGGCCAATCGGAAGCGGGTCAAGTACGAATCCAGTTGTCGTGCGATTAGATATGGCTTTCTTCCTTTCTCTTTCTCTTCTCTTGGGGAGTTAGAAAAGGAAGCTGTTGCATTGCTGAAGCGGATCTAGAGGTTCTCGAAGACTCAGGACATTGGGGCGCGTGCTGCAGCTCATATCTTTACTAGGATCGGCTTTTCTATAGCTAGGGGAGTGGGGGCCTAGATTGTATCTCGGCTTCCCACTAATTTTCTATAGGTTGTATAATTTTGTATGATTTTGAGATATAATAATAATAATAATAATAATAATAATAATAATAATAATAATAATAATAATAATAATAATAAATATTTTATAATAAAATTTATTGATTATAATAATAATGCGATAATGTTAATAATGATAATAATAATAATAATAATAATAATAATAATAATAATAATAATAAATATTTTATAATAAAATTTATTGATTATAATAATAATGCGATAATGTTAATAATGATAATAATAATAATAATAATAATAATAATAATAATAATAATAATAAATATTTTATAATAAAATTTATTGATTATAATAATGCGATAATGTTAATAATGATAATAATAATAATAATAATAATAATAATAATAATAATAATAATTGTAGTAGTAGTAGATCTGCTCTGCTCTGCTTCAATCTGCTCTGCTGTGGTCTGCCCAAAAGCTCAAAAGAACATGGCCTAACATGGTTTAGTCCTATCAACACACCACTTACCTTGTTGCACCTGTATATAAGCGCACAACACAACGAAGCAACCAATAAATAGATGACTAATTTGTTCCTTTAATTTGATTACGCATTGAATGGGTTTCCAACGAAGCAACCAATAAATAGATGACTAATTTGTTCCTTTAATTTGATTACGCATTGAACGGGTTTCCAACCAAGTCCCTGCCCAAAATAAATTGAGGTAACTACACCAAGAACTAACCGGGTAGGCAAATGTCACATGAAGTGACGGACGTCCTGCGCATAATAATATTAAAAGGAAAATACAGCGTCTTGTACTCCTTGTAGAAGTTATGGTTAAATATAAAACACCATAACCCCCCAATATGTTCATACTCGAGCTATATACGTTCCAAGAGTTTTGGTGCGTAATCTCTTTTACTTTACGTTGTTTTACATATTATTCAACTTGGCGATGACTCTCAAACCATAACATAATCAAACATTATAATCATACAAGCAATCAATCATACTATATTAATTCTTGAGTAATTAGAGACCACATAACTTTTAATGTTGAATCCTTTTTAACCTTAAATGCATAATGCGTCGCAAATCCTACCCTTCGGTGTTAGAAACACCTTAAGTGTACGTAGGCACCGCAATATAATTTATTATTGTGTACTAAGACACTTAATAGCTCAATTCTCAAGCTTAAAGCATCAATAAAAAATTATATGAACCATAATAAAATTTCCTTTCGATAGCCAAACCAAATTAAACATTTAGTTTAATTAAACATGCCTTCAATCATGCTAATAATAAAGTGTGGTTCATAAACAATATTCCATAATCACCAATTTCAATAAATAAAACATTTCAACTAATCATGCTACAAAAATAATTCACCAATTTCATTTCAATTCAACAATCCAATTCAATTCCATGAAATCAATTCAGTTCAACAACTCCAACCAATTTCTAACATGATAATAACTTGGAATCAATTAAATAAATCCTAGCATCTTTCTATACGCTTAATAAATTTTGAGTACGCGTACATACCTCAAAATGCTACCAAAATCCGCAACCTTTCTTAGCTAATCCAACTCAAGGTCTCCTATATAGAGGGACAATAACACTATATTAAATATTAATTACCCTTGTATACATAATTTTCAGCAACTTAAACTCAATTTAAACAACTTATAAAAAAAACTGAAAATTACTTTAAAAATAATGGGTAATTACACATTTTTTTTTATAAAATCATCAAAACTATACTTAAGGTCAATTTTAGCATTATAAGTTGATAAAAACTACTTAAAACTTCATATATTTTTTTGAGGGAGTTAAAACTACATTTAAAACACACTTTTATGCCCAATTAATCTATAGAATCATTAGATAAATAAAAGCCCTAAATCAAATTGTATTAGAACCCTTAAAATCATATCTTTGATAATTTAAAAACCCCATGCTTTAAGCTCATAAAAATATGAGAATTAGATATTAATACATAATCTGAAAAGTAGTTTTTAATCCTTAAAACAAGATTTTGATACTAATTAAGCATCTTTTAAACAATTAAAATCAAAGCCAAACTAATGAACAAAATAGGAAAAAGGAAGAGGAAAGAAGGAACCAAGCCACGTTAAGGTGCGTGGCTGGCGGCCTGCTAGTAGGCAATTGCAGCAACACCGGTGGTATTGGGTGGCTCCGGTGGAGCAGTGGCAGCGACAACGGTGGTCATGCGTGCTAGCTGTTGCTGTTTCACATGAAGGAAAAGAAAGAAAGAAGGAAAGAAAAGAAAGGAATAAGAAGAAAAAGGAAAGGAAAGAAAAGGAATAAGAAGAAAAAGGAAAGGAAAGAAACTTTACCTTTTTGACTTTTGTGTGGCAAATTTTTTGGATTCAAGAGGTATTTATGGAGTAGGGTAAATTAGAATTTTTTTGGGCATCATAAGAATTGATATGATGGAAAAATAATTAGCCCAAATAAATAAGTAAATAGGATGATTTATTGTGAAAGTGAGATATGTTTGGATTGAATATTTATTAACCCAAATATTAAAACTTTTGTTTATTTATAATCTAATAATTAAAATACTTTGACCCAATCAAAATATATTTTAATTAAATAAATAATATATAAAGCACATTAAAAATATGGGGTATTACAAATAGTTGTAGATTGTTTTCCAAAAATGATGTATATTCCAGCTAGGGTTGAGCAACCCGAGTACCTGATCAAATTTTTAGGAACCGGACTCGGAATTGGTTGGTACCGGGTCCTAAAATTCGGAATTGGAATTGGAAACATTTCAACCGGGTCCTAAACTTTAGGAATTGGAATAGGAATCGCCGGGTACCGGGTCCGAGTACCCACTTATGTACATAATTATCAAATTTTAATACAAATTTAATACGACTTACTTTGATCCATTTTCATTTTTAGAGTTTAATACTTATATTTATATATGAATGATTACATGAGCTATTTTATTTAGGTTAGATATTAATTATATATATATTTTTTTTATTTTACTAACTAGATAAATTTAACATTCTTTTTTCCTTAAAAAAGTATATTTAGTTCCAATTTCGGGTACCCAAATTTTTTGCTCACCCCTAATTCCAGCGATTAAAGCGAAATATAGTCTATAGTGCAAGATCTGCTGGACAATAGTAGTCTATATGAAGGATTTGTTTAATTAATTAATCCAATATGTTATGTTTTTGTTAAATTCGAATACATTTTTGTATGATTTATTTATTAATGTATTGATTGATTTAACTTTAAAAATATATATAAGTAATTTTATAATCAAATTGAATATTCCTTAAAAAAATATTAAAACAACATTATACATAACGTTTTAAGTCAAAATATAAAAATTGAATAAAATTTTCATTTCTCATCTAATGTTCACTCTTGGCCAATATTTAAGATTAGATGATGATTCATGAAAATCTTCTATTTTAAGGGGTAAAATCTTTAACATTAAAAATGATACATGTATATAACATTTTTCTTCAAAGAATAAACTTACTCATTTCGTAAAGTCACAACTTTTAAAATTGTAAACAAGTTTATAAACAACAGTTTTGATATGCAATACCAATCTACCATCAATAGTATATTTTGATAAGATCTCGAATAAGAGAAATAGTTATCTCTAACTAAATCCTACATTATTTCACATAATTTTATATCATTATTTTTTTTTTAACTAACAATCTCATGGGAAAACACAAACAAGGACGGGATCATCAAGTAAGAGATATAAGCTCAACCTTTATTCTTTTCTCAATCCTTTTTCTCTACCTTCTATTCCTTATTTCGATTCTTTATTGTTTGCTTTATGATATCAAAAATTGTAATCAATAATTTGAATATATATCGAGCATATACAATAGGAAAATATATTAATTTATTTTATATTGTTATTTTTTTGGTTGATTTATCTTTATTAATCTCAATTTGCCTTTATCATGTTTATTCTAGGTGGTTGAAGTGCATTTTAATATATCCATGCATTGCAATGCATGTGAGAAAAAAGTAGCTAATGTTGTTTCTAAAATAAAAGGTATTTATTATTCTTTAATTTTATTGATGTAAGATTAAACCAATCAAATGCTAATATTTTAAATTAAACAATATCTATGTATCAATAATGCAGGAGTTGAAAAGTTTATTACTGATATGACAAGAAATAAAGTGATAATTTTAGGGCGTTTTTGTCCTGAGAAAGTTTTAAAGAAATTGAAGAAAAAGATTGGGAAAAAAGTGCATGTTATTGAATATGAAGGCATTGATAATAAAGATAAGAGAGGAATCTTTAGCGAAGGAGAAACAAAATTGGGTGAAGATAACTTAGATTACAAAGTTAGTTTAGATAAATTTTCAATGTGGTATGATGGAAAATATTATGGGAATGACAACCCAATTTTTACAATTTTTAGCGATGAAAATGCCAACTCTTGTGCGATAATGTAATTTGATTATTCATCCATTTCATAAATATCACAACTCTCTTCCTCTTATGTGACTCTCTTCTTCATTTCATCCATTTCTATTACTTCCTTTTTTATTACATACGATGTCTCTCTCCATTTATCCTTTATATTAGATTTGTCTTTCTGATTAAATTTTATCCATATGTCTCCTCATCACACAATTTTATATGTATGAAACAACATAATTATAATGTATTGCAATAGAAAAATACTCAATAATGCATCTTTCATATTCTTTAGTTGATAATATCAAGTAGTAGATTGCTTGGTTATATGTATGATTACATAGTGTTGTGTCGAGGTAAGGGAGAGTAAACAAATAAAAACAATATGGAAAGACCAATCAATTAAGAGCAAATCTTAACCTTAAGTAATAATACCTGTTATTTTGTAGGTTTTTCTTCTTATATACTTCTTCCGTTCGTTTATTATCGCACCATATAGGTTGGGCACAATTTTTTTGGTAGTGGAAAAAAAGGAAGAGGGAGAGAGGGGTAGAAGTACAAAAGTAACCACGTGATGTAAGCATAAACAAAAGAATCAAGTGTTTAAAGTAAGGGCAGCTAGATTGGGTATTTGCAGTGTGAACAGAGATATTTTGTTTCCTTAAATGCATATGGTGCAATATTTGTGAAATTTCCTTAAAAGGCAAGTGGTGCAATAATTAAAAAACGGAGGAAGTATTGTGAATAAGCATATGACCTCGCTCTCTGTTATTGAAAGGGTGGTAGTGTTACATACATGCAATTCTCCCTTACCCCACTTTTCTTTTTTTTTTTTTCTTTTTTTTTTTTTTGGGGGGGGGGGGGGGTGGGGTGGGGAATAGGACATATACACTACATTATGGATCATGGAACTAAGGAAGACTAGGGAAAATATTATAAGGAGAGTTGGAGAGATGATAAATGTAGTAGTAGTTAAGATAATATTGTCATTTTGAATTTAAGCAACAAGGAAAAAATTGATCAGCATTCAAGAGGCTAACTTCTCTCTTTATAGATTTAAGCATAAGAATTTTACAGTTTTCTAAATGCATTCGCTAATCTTAACTCATTTGTTTTATTTTCAGTCTTTTGATGATTATTATCACGGACATAAAGATTAAGCTTTAAATAAGAAAAACCAGTTTGATTTAGAATAAAAAAAAAACATTTTACTTGTGTTGGTAGGTTTTGTTGTCGAAATATAGTCATGGTTTATCAACAAATTAATATTACGCACGGTAATTATGATTCCCCATCATTTTCATAATGTTAGTTCCTAATATAATGAAGTGATCGTGATAGAAATGCCTAATAACTAAAGCCCCTGTTTGCTTCTTCTTCTTTAATATTTGAGCTATACGACATCCAATTCAGTAATTGTTAAACATGACACATATGGTAGAAATAAGTGCACGCATATCTTTTGATTGACAGTGTATGTTTGACAAGGCTATTTTTTTTTCTTTTTGCGGTTGAAAATAGAGCTTCAAAGTTAGTCTTCTTTTGGTCATGCTTAGCATGGGATAACCTTCTCTTTTACTTATGCTATTTTTCAATGTTTTTGACTACTTTTCCTATGTCTTCTATTGTATATATGATGTACTCGTACACCACTATAGGTAGTGGTACACATTTTTTCTTTCATATATTGCTAAGACAAATCTAGGTCCCTTACATATATACTTTATGTTTTTCTTGTTTAAATTATTGAAATTATTCATTATTCCAAATGTAATCTTTTTTATTATTAAATTACACATTTTTTTCTTCCTAGATTGCTAAGACAAATCTAAGGTCCCTTACATATACTTTATGTTTTTCTTTTTTAAATTATTGAAATTATTCATTATTCTAAATGTATTTTTTCTTATTAATTTACACAAAAGTACAAAACAAAAGTGCAATCACCAATAACCAAATGCAGATAAGAGATATCTTGGGATTGATGTTGTCGAGTGGAGGAAGATCTAAATTTTATCTCATAGGGTGGACTAAAATGTTTTACAAAGTTATGCATGATTTGCTTTCTTAAGAGAAGCATTATATATTCTACACCAATACAATTACACTTTGAAATGATTTCATACGTTGGGTCTTTGTATGAATTTAGGGTAGGCTGTCGATCATATTACTATTTGATCTTCAAAATTTTGACAATTTTGTCAACCATGCATTTACATGCATGTTAATTTAGCTATTATTTTTGTTTGATGGTTGATACTAGCTTAAATTTCATGCATGCATGGAAAAGTTTATTATATAATTAATTTAGAGATTCTTTAATTAGTTATCAATAATATCAATTCACAATTATACACCTCTCAATTCTAGATTCAACAATAATAGTTGTTACATCAAAATTGTATGTGACATGCACGTTATTATCTATGGCGGATAGTTGAAATCAACTCCTGGAATCCGACATAAAGTCTTATCCCACTAACCAAAGACATAACAAAGGCCCTACTTTGCTAATTTTTCTTTAAAAGACCTTTTGCTATAAAAGTAAGAATATAAAAGGTCAATTCTAACAAAATGTTTTATTTTTTCAAATACCATGTGCTAGACATGTGGGTCCATGCCGAAAATAGTCAACTCCCAAAATTCAGTGTAAGGTTCTATTATACAACAACGTCACTAAGGTTTTGTTTGGTTCAATATTAGTAAAGGAAATAAAGGCAAAGGAAGGGAAGGGAAAAGAAAGGAAGAGAATCGAAGGGAAAGGATAGAAACTATATGATCCAATGTTTGGTTTGATATTAGTAAAAGAAGGGAATTGAGAGGAATCTTTTGTTTGGTATGACATTAGTAAATGAAGGAAAGGGAAGGGAAAACTAATTGTAAGTTTAATAGATTTAATTTCTTTCTTTCCTCCCAAATTCCTCCAATTTTGGGATGAAAGGAAAAGGAAAATTTTGTGAAGGGAGCTTTCCTTTCGTTACCCTTCATTTCCCATCAAATCCCCTATAATTTTTAAAACCAAACATAGAAATCTATATTTTTGCTTTCCTTTCTTTTCTTTTCCTCCCAAATCCCCCCCAACCAAAAAGGCCTTAAAGTTCTTTTTTGCCACCATTTTTTTTAAAAGGTCTATTCTCAATTCTCATAAAATATAAGGTAAATTATGATTTATGACAAATGTGTATCATTTTCAACTATTTATTATTTCAGCTTTAACTTGTATCATCTTTATTCGATTAATGTATTTTCAAAATACATTGATAAATCAATTTAGCTTGTCTTCAAACAAAAATTACATGTATAACTATAATTAAAAAAAAAACCGCTTATATCAACTTTGTACACATGTCAATTTATCATGGAAAAATTTCCCTCCAAAGTTGCTTATGACATTATTTTTCCCATAATTTAGTCCTTCCAAATTCAATAATATTGGGAAAATAATTCTACAAGTGTGGACATTAATTAACCGAAAACCCTGAGTGAGTGAGGGATAACTCAAGTGGTTAGATCTTTCCTCACGATTCAAGGAGATCCTGGGATCGATTCTCACCCCGTCCTTGCGGCTCTTTAAACACTAAAAAAAATTAACCAAAAACCCTTCTTTTGTGATTTATTATTTTATACTCTTTATTGTTTTTTTAATTTTAAATTGTACATCGCACGAGTACTAATATAGTTAGTTTAATAATTTTTCGCATCATCTACCCAAATTGTGCATAAATTTTCAGTTATAACTAGCCCACCTACGTTCGAGAAATTCTTAGTCTCTACCTACTTGAGTCCAAGTTGGACTCTACCAAGGGTTAAAAGGTAATTTTACGTAAAAGTTTTCCTATTGTATAATAAAAAAACGCAGAGGTGTGGGCCCCTCATGTTCAGTACAAATTTTGAATTTTAAAGTGTCAAAAGAAGTTGGTTTTAATTGTAAAGAGGTGCACTTTTATTAGAGGTGAGAGAAAGCAATTTGAGTACTTTACTAAGGAGAGTGAGAAATTGAAGAGAGAGAAATTCAAGGGGTGAAGAGACGTGAGACCAAGAATTCAAGGAGACGAAGCCTTTGAGCTCAGAAATTCTGGGTCGGTGAAGTTGTCGCGGTTCCAAAGTACGTTTTGGAACGATTTGTGGTAAGTTTTGTTGATTTTTTTTTATTGTGTATAGTTAGGGTTTCATCATTTTACATTTGAATGGGTGTTTGTTTAAATTGTTATAGTTATTTGAATTAATTTGTTGATATAAACGTCTGAATTCAGGATTTTTGTTGTATAATTGAAAATTTAGGGTTTTCTATTTGTAAATTGTTGAAATTAGGGGTTTTTTGTTTACACAGTTAATGTGTTCGAAATATGTTTCTGGAATGGATTCATGGGTTCGATTGTCGTGTAATGGTAATTAGAATTAGGAATATGTGGCGTAATTTGGCTTTGTTGGCCAAGGAATCTCTATTGAAATTGTTTTGTGTACGTGGTGTTTTTTTTTTTTTGACAAATTGTACATGGTATTGGTTAATTAGGATTGATGATAGTTTTGTATGTTAAAAATGGTTATGTGAAAGATAAATTGCGGGATTTTTTTCAGCTTTTAAGTGTAGTTGTCGATAATGGTACCTTCATATGTAGTGTTGGTGTTGTTTTTTAACCATCAGGTGTGTGCTTGGTATTTTCATTAGGCATGATAATTATGCTAAAATGGTTATCAAGGGTTTTGATGCCATTTTTCCTGTAATTCTGTTTTTCTGAAGGGGAGACTTTCTTTTTTGTTAAGATAAACTTTTTTTTTTATTGTCAATGTTTTTTGGTTTAGAATATGTAAAATTATTTTGGCATTGTTTGTATTACATTATAGATATGTATGGAAGGTGTTGTTATTGGGGATATGCATGGTCTTTCAATTTCTCTATTTAATTTCGTAATTTTTTTCCTTTATGTTAGTCATGGTGTCCGAGAGGTTTGGCGAGTCGTCCTCAATAAGTTGCAGATGTAATTGGGGGGGGGGGGGGAGGGTGAGTGTTTTGTAATGAAGCTGTGTTAGTGAGTTTGTTTTAGATTTCGTCCTTATTTTATACATATGATGAGTTGGTACTTTTGTTGAATTTCGTTCTTATTTTATACATATGATGAGTTGGTACTTTTGTTGAATTTTATCCTTATTTTGTACATATGATGAGTTGGTACTTTTGTTGAATCAGGCTTGGGGTGAAGATATTGTGTAATGAATTTGCATTATAACAACAATTACAGGGTAGTTTGAAAAAAAATCATGAGAAATGTACCTGCTGTTTCGTCTAGCAAACAGACGGATAAGAGGAAACTGAAAGTTTTAGTTGAGGAGGATAAGGACGCTGACAAATATTCATATGAAGGCTTGGTTAGTGATTATGATGCTGATTATGTGGTAGAAGAGGAAGAAGAAGGTGCACAAGAGGAGTCAAAAGCTGGTGATTATGAGGATGAGGTGGAGTACGTAGTTAGTCGTAGTGGCCAGAAGCGTAAACTGGTTCAACAACTAACAACTATTCAGAGTAGACCGGTTCAATAACGACAGATGTCTGTTAGAAAGGTGAAGCGGCCAGCAGCAGTAGAGAGGCCTTTTGTAGAGAGGCCGGCAACAGTAGAGAGGCCTTTGTAGAGAAGCCGACAGCAGTAGAGGGGCCATTTGTAGAGAGGCCAACAGCAGTAGAGAGACCATTTATGGTGGAGAGGCAGTTTGTAGTAGAACAAGATAAGGTAAAGTAATTAGTGTTTTAAAAAGGTTGAAGATTAGATGACTATTTAATGGAAATTTTGTGTGGAACTACCCTAAAAATAGACTATTTTGTGAACAACTACCCGTTTTCAAAAATATTGTTTAGAACTACCCGTACGATCGCAAAAGTTTGTCTAACACTACCCATTAACGGTTTCCGTCCAATTGAGCTGTTTGTGGGGCCCATTTCTATGAATTCCCACCCAAATAACTCCCCCTCAACTATCTCTCTCTTCCTTATACTATCCCTCCATTTTCACTCTTCTTCTTTTACCTTCCACCATTCACCATCTTAAACCCTAACCAAACTCCCAAAATTCATCCCCTTTGTGGAAAATTAACAAGGCCTATAACTCTTTTCTTTGCTTTCTCTCTCTTTCCTCTTCATCTTCTTACTACTTTCGGTATTTATATGTCAGAGGGTGAAACTATCAATGGTTAAAGGAAAGGGCAAAGTTAATTGACGAAATAAGAAAAATTCCTAATTCAATTCAAGCCATAAAACCTAAAAATTAAAATCCCCAAACTGAATTATTGAAGCCCTAAACCCTAAATTGAATCCCTAATTATGTTAATTGAAGTAAATTAAGAACCTTAAACCAATGAATATACTAAGAATTGAAATAATAGCTTAAAACATTTCCATATTTAGTGATAAATTGTGGTGAATTTAGATTTTTGGATGAGTTTAGAGGGAAAGTAATGAAGGAGGAGAGAATTAAGTGAGAAACCGTATGAGTGGGCCCCACAAACGACTCAATTGGACGGAAACCGTTAATGGGTAGTACAAGACAAACATTTGCCATCTTATGGGTAGTTTTAAACAATATTTTTTAAAACGGGTAGTTGTTCACAAATCAGCCTATCTTTAGGGTAGTTTTACACAAAATTTCCCTATTTAATTGTGTATTTGTTTGTATATATATGAAATATATATATAAATTAGACTTAAGCATGTCAATTTTTTTTTGGTTTTTGGTTTGTATCTTGATTTGGAACCGGGCCCATCGGTCGATGATAAGGTGAAGATGAATGGGGTGGTGGTTAGTACTCAGTTGAGGAACTGTAGCAGGAAGGTAATCTCATAATTCATTAAGAGTTAATTGCCATTGTATGTTTATGTGTTGTGCTGATTATGTCTTGTTTGAATTTTGTGAACAACCTTTGAATTGCAATTGCCGTGTATTTGCTTTTTGTGATCTGATTTCTATGTTCAGGACCGACGAGAAGAAAATTGAGCTACTGGAGAGCTGTTGCTTCGGCGGGATGCTGATGTTGAAAGTGAAAACATTGGATCGTAGGTTTTGTTATTGGCTCATAACTAGGGTCGACCCTAAGAAGAAGTTATTTATAGGAGTTGGTGGGAAGGAGTTACCGCTAGGTCCTGAGCAATGGATGTGCATACTTAGTCTCCCACTGGATCCAAACCCCATGCCGGTTGTAGTTGAGGATGTAGTTATGTAGAGTAAAGCTGATGACATTGTTAGGAATTTCGGTGAGGTGAATTCTAGTGGCTGGGAAAGTATTCCGATACAAAAGGCCTATGATTCTTTAGGTTTCATGCCAATCAAAATAGAGGAGGAGAAGGACCATTTTATGAGGGCGTTCTTAATAGTTGTGTTGGGTGGTATCTTGTGTCCTACTAAAAATGGTCAGAGCATGGCACTAGCCTACTGCCCGCTGTTACAGTTGGGGCTATTGCCAGTCAATTTGATTGGTGTACTTGTGGTCATAGTTGGTTGATGAGTTGTTTGCGAGATTTTCACAAAAAGTTTGAAGATAAAGGCTTTGTTGCTGGTGGTGGGGATGCGGTCTATTTCTGATGGTGAGTTTATGTGAAGTTCATATTTTTTATTGGCGTGTTGTATATTTAATTGGAAAAGGACTAATATGCTTTTGGTTATGTGAATTTATTATCTAGTGACGTGGGTCGAGACTAGGTCGTTGAAACTAACCCCTACCCAAGGCCAAACAAAATTTGTAATCTCTCAACACACCCTTACACAAGTATAATGGTAAGTTGAGGGTCAAACCACTAAGGAACAGTGGGCGATTATCTATTTCCTAAGTCAAGCTACTCCGAAATGGTAGGGTGTAGGTATGTAAACTAGGACAAGGATGACTAAAAAACGAATTGAAATCAAGTATGTAAAACGCTAGGGCTAGGATCCACATGCAATCGTAACGGATTCAACTAATTGGGAGGTTAAAGTGACTAAGTCAAGCAATGTGAGGGAAGACCAATCATGCAACCAAAAGAGCATATCAAGCTATTTTCCTAGAGGTCTAACTAGCGTCAACTACGATAAAATCTAGCTAGGAACGTCACAAGACACCTCAATCGTTAAATGCAAGCCACAAATCAATGGTCCCTATCAATGTGAACTTACAATGCAATCTAGTGTAAAAATCAAAGTTAGCTACTCTTTAATTAATCAGACACATGCACATGATCATCAACCAATTTAATCACATAGTCAACTCCATCATTTTTCCCCAATTAGCATTAATCCATTACTCATACATGCTTCACCATTACCCTAGCAAGCAATCTACTCACTAGCCATTGAAATTAAGATCAAAACAACATTAAGAAACAAATTCATCATGATCAAATCAAACAAGCTAAAATCAAACACAAATCAATCAAACTTCAACCAAACTAGAACATTCAACAAAACAATTGAAATCAAACTAAAGATCAAACTAAAGATTGAACTAAAGAAAATGAATCCTTACAAACTTGATAAAAATCAAAGGAAATGAAGAAATCTTCAAATCATCAATAATCCACCATGAACTTCTCTCTCTAAAAACCTCTCTAATTATGATCTAATTCTGATCTAATCTATTCTCTCATTGAGTTCTCCTCTAAAAATAGAAGGAAAAACTATATAAAGGAAAGATTCAAAAGAAGAGTTAGTTAGATCGTCCCAAAAGAAACCCCGGAAGGTGCGGTCGCATCAAGGTAGAGGCGCAGCCGCGAGAAAAAGGGTATAAAACAGAGGCCCTGGCAGGCGCACCCGCACCCGCATTAGGCGCGCCCGCGCCGCACCACTCTCGTGCGCGCCCGTAACTGGCAACAGGGGATCCCCCCTTCTTCGTCCTAGCTCATCCTCGTGCGCTCGTCTTGGTGATAATGATGAACACTAAGGTAGGCAGTCTTGAAATGGCTATTTTGGTGGGTTCATGCCAAAGATGATGCCCCCACCGAATGCATGCACCGTCTCATGAACTTTCTCCTTGCATTCCTTCAAACTTGAGCTCCAAATGACAAGCGAGAGGCATCCAAAGTGATGGGAAATATGAGAGGAAAGCTCGGGAATCCTCGGAACACGATCATCACCTGAAAATACACGAAAACAAGCAAATAAAAGGGAAAAAGACCAAATAAACAAAGAAATGCATAAAGAAAGAAAACTAACTAAAGAAACACAAACTAAAGAAATAAAGAACAAAACTAAGGAAAACTAAAGAAAAGAGCTATAAAATAGCATGAAATTCATCCTAAAAGAAGCGAAATGAGTGCCATAAATGACACTCATCAAATTCCCCCAAGCTAAACTTTTGCTCGTCCTCGAGCAAAATAAAGCAAGAAAGAATAAGGATGAAAGACTTATTCAAAAAGAAAAAGAAAGACTCAAGATGAGAATATACACTAAGACTCACTGTCGTAGGAATCACGGTTGTTTTTAGCTACAACAAGCCATTTTAAACCCCTAGATCGCCCTAGAGGACGAGTAATGCTCTCGTAAGGGTATCCTAAGAGTTTACCCATAACTCTCCCCAACATCCAAGAGGCAAAACCATAAAAAGAAAACAAAAAGGGAAAAGGGAAAACAAAACCTTTGCAAAATGGACTTACAAAGAGACTACATTGCAAATGAATGAAAATCTTTCTCAAGCAATCAAGGTATGCACGTTCCAACATATCCAAGGTTGATTGAAACATAAGGTATGCTAAGCATAGGAACTAGACATCAAAATCCACGTTCATCCCAAACGATCTTACCGCGTTCTCCCCACTAGTCTCAAATCTCCCCTTAGTGAGCATCCCAATGATTCCTCGAAGGAACCGGAAAAAAGAGATTTATTTAGGCTACTCGACAATCTTGACTATGCACCCCCTTTGCTTAGGAAATGACCCATGATTCGCTCCCCCAAATAGTAACTCAACTTCTAGGTCGAAAGAGCTTTCCCAAAGGTTGTAACGTAAGGCATAAAGGGTGAAGGTAGGCTAAAATTTAAAATTTGGCGATTTTCCTAAATAGTGAAGCAAAAGGGTGATCAATCCTCAACATCACGATCAAGAAATCACCAAACAAAAACAACTACACCCCCAAGCTTATTCAAAGCTATACTCACAAGAATATGTACAAAAAGCGTAAACGCTTCTAATTCCCCCAAGCTTAAATGAAGCATTGTCCTCAATGCTTAGAAGGAGAAAAGAATACATCAAAATATTTTTGAAGTTTTTTACTTTTTCAAATTTTTATGTTGTTTTGTTTGCTATGCTTTATCCTTGCCTCTTTCCAACTTCGGACGGCTTTTTCAATTATTGCACTTATTTGTCCATGCCTTTTATAATTAAGGACGGATTTTACTCATACTCATTTTCCATTATTCACAAAGAAGATATAACACAAGCTTGCATCAAGGGAACCACATATCCCAACTTTTTCACCACAAACTCCATCAAGAATGATCAATTGCTTCACAACAAAAAAGAAAAGAAAGAAAATGAAACAAAAGGCCAAATATCTAAAGATGTGGCTTGAAAAGAAGGTAATAGGCTCAAATGGTTGCAAGAAGGCAAATGTAAACCCAAAAACAAAGATGAAACAAACTATCCTAAAAATGAAAAATACCACCCCGAAAAGATGCCTTTGTCTTCCCTAGATAGCTCGGTCTCGGGTTGAAGAATCAAAAATCAAGCTTTATAGATTAGGTCCGCAATCAAGGATCCACGCCGCTCATTCAAATTAGGTTGAAGGCTTGAAAAATAATGAACCTCACATGGATGTAGCAAAAACTCACTAGTGGTGTCAAATCGACTATACGGAGCAACTACTAACATGCCACAAACAAGTAGAATCCAGCTTCATGATCCTCCTAGTTCAAACCAACTACCCTAGCATACACCTATCCTAGAGTCAACCAAGCATAATCTCAAACCGTGCATACCTTTAATACCTAGGAAGAAATTCATTCAAAAGACAAAGTCCAATGTACAAAGTCCAATTCATAAGGAAAACTAAAAGGGGTGAAAAACAAGCCTCAAAAGCATACCACATACCAAGACAAGAACAAAGTAAAAATAAGGGAAAAGAAAAATAAACGAAAAGAAAAGAAAAGGAAAACCATAGATAAAGGAAGAATAGGAAAAAAATCGAGAAAGGAACTAGAAAGCAAGTTAAACACATATATCCCAATCGACATACAAGTGATCGAATGACAACATCGTCAACGATCCCAAACACATGACGTGTTAACAAGAAATCATCCTCGAACCGTTCAACTTCCCCTAAATTAAACCTAATCTATGCATCCAAAGAAAATAAAGAGAAAAATTGGAAAGGTCTCACCGGGCTATCCATGCTTAGCATAATTAACAAAGGCGATAGAAAGAACCACCTTCGTTACGCTCCAAAATCGTAAGCATCATCAAAAAGCCATGTGAGAATAAGAAAAGAAAAAGAAGCTATAAACAAAAAAAAAGGTTAGTAACTTCAAAACAAAATAAAAAGATACTACAAAGTAAAACTAAACGAAGCTAACAAAAACACTAAACAACTAAGCAAAACTAAGCTAACAAAGACCAAAAATGAAAATAAAGAAAGACTAAGTAAACAACTAAACAACTAACTAACTAAAATACATTAGACTACAAGGTTTGGATTCAAAGGGATTTGGATTCAAGGGTTTTGGATATAAGGGAGCAAGAAACAATCAACATCATTACAAGGAAATCATCACAACAACAATGGCAAAACAAGCTCATGGGACTAGCAACAAGCATCAACAAGACTAGAGACCAAGTTATGAAAACCATCATGCAAGAGGCAAATAAAATACAAGGTAATCAACAACAACAAATATTGGCAACCGAGATACAAAGAAGTTCCCCCAAGCTAAACATTGTAGGCGTCGTTCGAAGTGCGCCTACGTTAAACGCATGTGTGAATACGCTTGGCACTCTTAGGAAGTGGGAATTGACATAATACGATAAGGGACAAATAAAGTAGGGAGCCGCCAACAAGTTTTTAAGGAACTTGTAAACCGTTCACGGATCATAAAAAGGCAACCACGATTAAGGGACAAAAAAGGCAACAACGATTGACCCGTGAAGGTTACACCCCATTCATAATCCATGAGATTACTAAATCCATATGGTTCGGAACCACGAAGGGAGGATCGGGGATGATGGTACGAAGTGAGTCATGGAGTCACATTCGCCCGTATTGGCCTCTACTCGATTCTTATAGTGAAAAGTGATTCCTGCGATCTCAAAGGCATACAAACAAAAAATCAATTTGCTCCAAACTATTATTAAGCTAAATTGGTTGAACATTAATGCAACACATAATTCTAAAATATTGTGATCACTTGATTAAAAAATAAGATTAAAAAGGAACCTAAACCGGTTGTCCAAATTATCTTATTAGGCGTTATTTTCAATTACATATTCCCTTTAAACATGCAATATGGTGATCAAAATAATAATAGAATAACATCAATATTGGAAGCAATTTATCAATAATAGTGTTAGTCAAATCAAATATAAAATAACCTAATCATGATACTAGCAATATAAAATAAGATAAGAGTAATTAATTTAATTAATTACTTACATTCAGCACGTTCCTTTAAATGGCTACATCATGAATAAACTGTTAGTAACTTCAATAAAAAAATATAAAGTAAATGAAAATTCAATTAAATAAAAAGTAGAATTGATTTGGTCCAAACCCTCAGTTATTTGTACCTTTCACGCCTTGGTTTAAGGACGGAACCTCGGGTTAAGTATAGACTCCTTGGAGTGCTTAGGGGAATAATTATGGATGAATAAGGAGGCTAGAAATTAGGTTAAAGAGGGAGAAGAGAATGATTTTTGGTGTAAGGTGAGAGAGAATGATTATTGGTACCCCGAACTGCAGAAAGGGGGGTCCTATTTATAGGGAAAATGAGCAGAGGGAACACACGAAACCCTAAAAAGATAAAAACCCTAAAAAAATAATACCGTGTCACGACAAAGAGCACCGTGACACGGTGACAGGCACCGTCAGATGGGGGAAGATCCCGTGACACGGGGAAAAACTGAGTGACGCGGGAAATAATTAGATACGGGAAGTGAAAACGCGTTTAGGGATTACGCGGAGAAAACACGGAGCAATCCCGTGGCACGGGATGTGCACCGTGACACGGGAAGAAATGTCGTGACACGGCATTGTCCACCGTGGCACAGTGCAGTATGCCGTGTCACGGTGTAAAAAGTACGCGGAAATTACACGGAATATCCCCGTGTCTCGGAATGGGCACCGTGACACTGGAAATTGCACCATGACACGGGAGAAAATTGTGCAGAATTAAAAAAATGGGCACCGTGTCACAGGAATAAGCCCCGTGACACGTTAGCTTTTGCTGCGTCGCGGCATTTTTGCTGCTGCGCGGTAATTTCAGTTTTTTACCCGTTTTTAAAATAATCATAAATTTTGATCCGTAACTCGGAATAAGGCATATAATATACCATTGTAAATATTATCAAGTCTAATTTCAAACCCAATTAGAATAAAGTCAAAATGATATGTAGATTTTAAGATATGGCCGTTTTAGTGGAAGGGTGTCGGTTATAGGCCGAGTTTAGTGTTTTGCTCATATCTTTTTCGTTATAGCTCGAAATTAGGCTTATGATATATGGTTGGAAAGATTATTTAAAGGCCTATCCAAAAAATAATAATTGGATCAAAATTGTATATCCATAAATTCAGTTTCTCTCAGTTTTGCGATGTGGACACGAAAAGTGGAAAATAGGTTATGGTTTAGGGAAATGAGCTAGAAATTGGATTGGTTCATGAAATATATGGATAGAACATGGATTTAAGCACTCCAAATATTAAATACTTAACTTGACCAATAATGGCGGTGAAAGGTGTTCATCAACGGGTTTGGTTTTGGGGAGACATTTTTATGTGTCTACAGAAGCCCCGACTTTGACTGAGTTTGTAGAAACGTCAGTTTCGAAAACGATAGTCAAAGTAGCCGATAGGGATGGAGAATGATTTAAGAAGTTCTGCGATCCTAAATTATTCTGTATACGCTGATACCTGCAGAAAAATGTTAGTTCTACAGATAAAAGAGTAAAGGGATAGAATGCTTATCTAACACCAGTGTATCGGTGGAAAATGAGCTTGGTAGCTTCCTATGCTTGAAGGAATCCACCGGATGACGTTTGTTGAAACGCTTTCCATGCCTGAGGAAAGCCGACTGATGAATTTGGTAGCTTTCTAAGCCTGAAGAAATCTACTAGATGATACTTTCCATGCTTGAGGAAAGCCGACGTATGAATTTGGCGGTTTTCTATGCTTGAGGAAATCCACTGAATAATACTTTCCATGCTTGAGGAAAGTCGACAGATGATGAGATTGCAAGTCTCTGTGTATCGAGAACCTTGCGCCGTGAAATGTTGGTGGTTCGATTGTCCCCGAACGTGGGCTGTAATTTGTTCGCTTGTCCCTGAACGTGGGCTGTAGATGGTCCGCTTGTCCTCGAACGTGGGCTGTAAATGGTTCGCTTGTCCCCGAACGTGGGGCTGTAAATGGTCCGCTTGTCCCCAGACGTGGGCTGGTTGTAAATGGTCCGCTTGTCCCCGGACGTTGGCTGTAAATAGTCCGCTTGTCCCCGAACGTGGGCTGGTTGTAAATGGTCCGCTTGTCCCCGGACGTGGGCTGCTTGTAAATGGTCCGTTTGTCCCCGGACGTGGGCTGTAAATGGTCCGCTTGTCCCCGGACGTGGGCTGTAGATGGTCCGTTTGTCCCCGGACGTGGGCTGTAGATGGTCCGCTTGTCCCCGGACGTGGGTTGTAATTGAGACCTGCAAAATAAAATTTGCCAAGGGACTCTTATAGACTATGATTGACTTGACCAACTGACTTGACCAAGTTTGACATGACATGACATGACATGTGTATGACTTGTGATTATGTGTGTATAGTTTGAGTGTGTGTGTATGCAGACACAAGCAACCGAAAATGCAAACGCAAAAAAAAATTCCGTCATTTTTGTCATGAGACGAGTGGAGGGTACCGACTTTCTCCCGAAAAAGAAATACATGAAAAATGAAGATTTGTTTTCGAACTTCCCTCGATGAGAAAATTTTGAAAAAGTTTTTTGAACTTCCTTACAAGGAAAAAACATGAAAAAGGGAAGAAGTTTTGAACTTCCTCGTTGAGCAAGACGAAATGAATCATATGGATTGAATTGCTTGTCTTGAAAATAATGTATGCATGATGCATGTCCTTAGGCCAGGAGGCTAAGGACAATTACATCATGTGAAACGATGAATGAACTTAGGTCATGGAGCTAAGCATCATATATGGTGTAAAGAAGCGATCTTGAACGTCACTTAGGTCTTGAAGCTAAGCACGTATATAAATGAAGTGATTATTTCATAATGAACGTTGCTTAGGTCAAGGAGCTAAGAACGATATGCTTTGTATGATTATAAGTGATTGATATAGAAATGTTACTCAGCACATTATGCGATGCATGAAATAATGAACATTGCTCAGGTCAAGAAGCTAAGCAAGTATACAATGTTTCTTTTAATGAATGTTGTCTTGAAAGATGATGAAGCATGCGAGGTAGGGAAACAAGATTTCATGATAAAGAGTTCCTAAGGGAAAGATGATATGGATATGTATGAGTGAAAGAAGTGTGTGAAAGTGATACTAAGGCTGGCTGCAAAGGCTATGGTGATGGAAATTTATGTGAGAAGAGTCAAAATGGTGACTCTTTAGGTTGGGCAAGCTAATGTGATGTGGGTTCAAGCCCAAAAGTCTAGCTCTAAATGGGTAGGGATATAGAGATAAGCATTGGATATTCTTTGACTCAATCATGCATAGATATGAATATGAATGTGGCCGCACCTCAATGTGAGGTTGCCTACGTATCAGTTAGGAATCAGGCCGAACATAGCTCTAACCGAAATTTGCACAAGTGTATGTACACCTCAAAGAGGTCTTTCAAGGGTTGTAATCTGGTTAAGTTGATGGTTTAAGGAAGAAAGAGGTAAAAGGGTCAAGACTCGAGAGAATCCCCAAGATGTGTAATTTTGAATTTGAAAATTTTGAATTTTGCAAGTTTATTTTCAACACTTATATATATATATATATATATATATATATATATATATATATATATTATATATATATATATATATATATATATATATATATCTTTTGAATCAATGTAGGTAATCTCAGATCATGCGGTCCATCACCCAGTTAGCATTCATGTTTCTCAGGCACGGTACCAAGCACTCGATAAGAGATGCAATTCGAGACGTGTTCGTATCAAAGAAATTGGAACACTTGCCTTTAGACATTGCTTTTATTGTTGCTTTGCTGCTTTTCTTTTATTTGCTTTTTTTTTTTTTTTTTACTTGCTTTTTGAATGTTATACAATTACACATCTTCCAATCCCAGGGTTAAGTGAATGTGGGTTGAAGAAATGAAGGCCAAACGTTAGACGAGGCTCAAAATGGTTGATGAAGAAATGGAATGTGATTGAAACGGTTAACAGGGAATGACAGGGTTGCAAGGGTGCCTCAAGTCATTGGTGTACCTTGGGTTTAGTTCGGTAATTGATTTTTTATTTTTTTATTTTTTGAGAATGAATGAAAAATTCTATGATCGATATGTAAAGGAAAATTGCTCATTTTATTAATGGAAAAGGTGAACGAAACACATGAAACATATAAAAATTCAAAGTGGAAAACCTATGCTAGACATGAATGGGGGAATGGAGATGAATGATAAAGAAAGAAATCATGAAATCTTGCACGAAGGATCTGTGTGCCTTGTATTCATTACTTCTTGCCGCCTGGAGGGATAGGAAGTTTGTTTGCATCCATCAAGTCTTGAATGACGTCCTTCAAATTCCAACATTGCTCCGTAGTGTGGCCCCTTCCTTGATGGTACTTGCAATGGGCATTGGGATTCCATTTGGCGCTCCTTTCTTCAGGTTTTGGCTCTGGAAATGGTCCAATAGGTGTGATCAAGCCTTGACCGTAAAGGCGATCAAAGGCCGCATCATAAGTCATTCCTAAAGGAGTGTAAGTTCTTTTCTTCTTGGGAAATGGAGCATCAAGAGCTAACATTTCATTGATATCAACTTGGCTTATATTGTTGGTAGTATTTTTCGTGCTTAGAAGAGGAAGAATAAGGATGGTCGTTCTTCTTGTTTTTCCAAGTGTTATTATTGTTACTACCAGCAGTCTTTATTAGCTCATCCTCGATATTGATGCCGATGTCGTATACAGCTTCGAAAGTGTTCAGTGGAAGAAATTTGAGATGTTCCCTATATTTATGAGTCAGATTTTGAATAAAGAGGCGAACCACCTCTCTTTCTTTGGGAGGATCTACCAAGAGTGAAGCTGTTTCCCTCCACCTGTTCAGGTAAGCGATGAAGCCTTCATTCTCTTTCTGTTTGAGAATGGAGAGTTCACGTTCAGAAGTTTTGGCTTTGAATGTTACACTTGTAACGATTCATGAAACTGTCGGTGACATCTTGCCAATCAAGTCGCAATATGCTTGGCATCTAAGGAATAAAACCATTGTTGGCAAGCATGTTCTAAAGAGAGAGGGAACACCGTAGGGAAGAGTGTTACGTCCAATCCCTTAAGAGCCATGGTTGCAGAGAACGCCTTCAAATGGAATATTGGATTGTCAGTAGGCTTGAACTTTGGAATATCAGCAGTGGAGAACTTTTCAGGAAGTCTGTCCTTCACATCTAAAGGAGTGGGAGGTCGTTCCACATAAGTGAAATCCTCATAAATCTTACTCATTTGTTCCTTCAGTTTGTCAAGGGTGGAAACAGTGACCTTGTTTTGTTCCATGGTAGTGACCCTAGTGGTAAGGGTTTGCATCATGGAAGACAGTGCTTCGATGGATTTGTTGATGTTTTCAATGTCTTCTTTAGTGGCCATTGAAAGGTGATAAGTAATGTGGAGATGGCAAAGTTCTCTTTGAACGCCTATTAGATCTGATAGATTGTTGCGATAACGACTCGAACCGTATTAATCTATCCCTGTTCCTTGACCAAGTACTGTGAAATAAAATAATTCACTTAATTGTTTGACTCATTGCTCAAGATAGGAAAGGAAGGGAAAAAAATAGACATTTGAAAACAGGTGAGAAAACTCCACTCATTTTTTATTATGACGAAAAAAGGGTGCATGAACCTAGTATACGATCATAAACGACCTGGTGCACGACTCGAGTCGGAACATATAGAAAGTGTGTGGACTATACTTGACTCGTGAGTGACTAAGTGATGTTATAAGACTCGTGGTATGATCGTATTATGAAGACTCGTGGTATGACCGTGTCGAAATTGCCGTGACACGGTGAACTTTCCCGTGGCCCGCCACGGTGGATGCTGACGTGGCACGAGTTTTTTTTTTGGAAATCCACCGTGTCACGGTGGAAATTTGCCGTGACAGGGTAGAGTTTCCCGTGGCGCGACGACTTTTTTTTTTCTTTTTTCTTTTTTTTTTTTGCTGCAGGTCCACCGCGCCACGGTGGACTGTGTCTGACACGGTGGACAGTTCCGTGTCGCGTCAACCCTTCCCTTTTTTTTGTTGCTAATTACTAAGTAAGTACGGTCCATTGGCAATCGTTAGCTATAAAATAATCCACCATAGACAAAGAAAGATCGTTAAGGTTAGGATCAAAACGACCAAACATAAAACACGTAGGCACAATGATGCAAAGAATAGTTCGCAACCTAAGGTCAAGTTCTATGTTCGGATATGGTCAAGTTTATTTGGTGTCAATAGGGTTCCATGGTTAAGTGTTTGGACGCGTTAGCAAGGCAGCCTCCCTTGAAGGTGTATGCCAACGGGCGGCTCCGCGAGTTCGTGATGAAATCGAACTCGACTCCATGGTTTGGGTGGATTTAATAACTCGGATGAACCCTTATTGCCATGAGCGTTTTTGGGTTGATAGAGCTTAAATCCCCTGGGGCTAAGACGTATGTAGAACACACACATTTTTTCAGAAAAATCAAAGGAAGTTGACTGTGAGAAGAGAAAATAAGCCACCGGACTAATTTTAGGACTGCTGTGACACGACAAAGATTCCCGTGCCACGTTACGGCACACCGTCAGACGGTGCACTGTACCGTGACACGGCAGATTTTGCCGTGGCACGACAGTCAGAAAATCTGACTGGTGCCCTGTTTTCCTTCGTACGCAATCAAGTTATTCAATTTTTCCTACAGGATAGACCTAAATGCGACGTTAAAACGTCTATGCATATGCAAAAATGCCAAATTAATCACAGGAATATTTTTCAAGAATCTTTCAAGTCTCATCCACTCATCTTAATTAAATATTGATCACTCAAATCGATAAATAATCAAGAATCCTCCCTAGTGGAGTCGCCAAATTGTAGGCGTCGTTCGAAGTGCGCCTACGTTAGAAGCATGTGTGAATATTCTTGGCACTCTTAGGAAGTGGGAATTGACATAATACGATTAGGGACAAATAAAGTAGGGAGCCGCCAACAAGTTTTTAAGGAACTTGTAAACCGTTCACGGATCATAAAAAGGCAACCACGAATAAGGGACAACAAAGGCAACAATGATTGACCCGTGAAGGTTACACCCCATTCATAATCCATTAGATTACTAACTCCATATGGTTCGGAACCACGAAGGGAGGATCGGGGATGATGGTACGAAGTGAGTCATGGAGTCGCATTCGCCCGTATTAGCCTCTACTCGATTCTTATAGTGAAAAGTGATTCCTGCGATCTCAAAGGCATACAAACAAAAATTCAATTTGCTCCAAACTATTATTAAGCTAAATTGGTTGAACATTAATGCAACACATAATTCTAAAATATTGTGATCACTTGATTAAACAATAAGATTAAAAAGGAACCTAAACCGGTTGTCCAAATTATCTTATTAGGCGTTATTTTCAATTACATATTCCCTTTAAAAATGCAATATGGTGATCAAAATAATAATAGAATAACATCAATATTGGAAGCAATTTAACAATAATAGTGTTAGTCAAATCAAATATAAAATAACCTAATCATGATACTAGCAATATAAAATAAGATAAGAGTAATTAATTTAATTAATTACTTACATTCAGCACGTTTCTTTAAATTGCTACATCATGAATAAACTGTTAGTAACTTCAATAAAAAAATATAAAGTAAATGAAAATTAAATTAAATAAAAATTAGAGTTGATTTGGTCCAAACCCTCAGTTATTTGTACCTTTCACGCCTTGGTTTAAGGACGGAACCTCGGGTTAAGTATAGACTCCTTGGAGTGCTTAGGGGAATTATTATGGAAGAATAAAGAGGCTAGAAATTAGGTTAAAAAGGGAGAAGAGAATGATTTTTTGTGTAAGGTGAGAGAGAATGATTATTGGTGCCCCGAACTGCAGAAAGGGGGGTCCTATTTATAGGGAAAATGAGTAGAGGGAACACACGAAACCCTAAAAAGATAAAAACCCTAAAAAATAATACCGTGTCACGACAAAGAGCACCGTGACACGGTGACAGGCACTGTCAGACGGGGGAAGATCCCGTGATACGGGGAAAAACTGAGTGACGCGGGAAATAATTAGGTTACGGGAAGTGAAAACGAGTTTAGGGATTACGCGGAGAAAACACGGAGCAATCCCGTGGCACGGGATGTGCACCGTGACACGGGAATAAATGCCGTGACACGGCATTGTCCACCATGGCACAGTGCAATATGCCGTGTCACGGTGTAAAAAGTACGCGGAAATTACACAGAATATCCCCGTGTCACGGAATGGGCACCGTGACACGGGAAATTGCACCATGACACGGTGCAAAATCCCGTGACACGGGAGAAAATTGTGCAAAATTACAAAAATGGGCACCGTGTCACGGGAATAAGCCCAGTGACACGTCAGCTTTTGCCGCGTCGCGGCATTTTTGCTGATGCGCGGTAATTTCAGTTTTTTACCCGTTTTTAAAATAATCATAACTTTTGATCCGTTACTCAGAATAAGGCTTATAATATATAATTGGAAATCTTATCAAGTATACTTTCCAACCCAATTAAAATAAAGTCAAAATGATATTATATATTTTAAGATATGGCTGTTTTAGTGGAAGGGTGTCGGTTTTAGGCCGAGTTTAGTGTTTTGCTCATATCTTTTTCGTTATAGCTCGGAATTGGGCTTATGATATATGGTTGGAAATCTTATTTAAAGGCATATCAAAAAAAAATAATTGGATCAAAATTTAATATCCATAAAATCAGTTTCTCTCAGTTTTGCGATGTGGACACGAAAAGAGGAAAATAGGTTATGGTTTAGGGAAATGAGCTAGAAATTGGATTGGTTCATGAAATATATTGGATAGAACATGGATTTAAGCACTCCAAATATTAAATACTCAACTCGACCAATAATGGCGGTGAAAGGTGTTCATCAACGGGTTTGGTTTTGGGGAGACATTTTTAGGTGTCTACAAACATGAATACATATCAACATCCCAACAATACAAATCAAGCACATAAACATTAGGGATGGAGGTAAAAGGCACAAGAGTGAGGGAACTAAGACTCATCATTACCATCACCACTTGGCCCGGCCTCATTGGAGTCATTGTTGCCCATGTAGTCATCGAAGGTTGGGAGTGAGTAAGGAGCCCAACCTCTGGTGAATCCCTCGGGCCAACCATAATGCCCCTTGAAGTTATCTTGCTTCCAAGGGGCAAGAGGTGTGAGTTTCTCGGGCAAGGTAAGCTCAAATGGATGGTTAGGGTGCACATAGGGGTAATTAGGGTCACCCCTATAGTCACACCCTCCGGGAGCACGGTAATTATAGTTACCACGCTCGTCCGGGTAAGAACGAGGCTCGGTACCGGGCTCTAAAGGCTCTTGCCAAGAAGAATGCCCATGCGAAGGTATAGGACCTTGCTGGGGCGGAAAGTAAGGATAGTTAACCGGGGGAGTGAGGTTCCCTCGGTTAACCTCCGCATCATAGAGTTGTTGTTGTTGTATGAACATACCTTGTTGCATATTGGAAATACCTCGCATTTGGGAGTAGAGAGCCTCAAACTCTTGGTCATACATGCCCTCCAAGAGAATTTGCAACCCACTTATTTGGTTGCTTAGGGCCTCCAAGTCGGAGCTAGCAAATTGAGATTGTTGCACTTGACCTTGTTGTTGTTGTTGTTGTTGTTGTCGATGTTGTTGTTGTTGTTGTTGATGTTGTTGTTGTTGTCGATGTTGTTGTTGTTGATGTTGTTGTTGTCGTTCTTCCTCTTCTTCTTCTTCTTCTTCTTCTTCTTCTTCTTCTTCTTTCTTCTTCTTCTTCTTCTTCTTCTTCTTCTTCTTTCTTCTTCTTCTTCTTCTTCTTCTTCTTCTTCTTCTTGGGAAAGGTAAGCACCAATTCTTGTTATCCCGAAGCCATTCATAATGCCCCTCCTCATAATGCTTGGAGATAAATTGAATTTGCCCCAATTGTTTCATATCAAGGTATATGGAGTCGGCATCTCCAACCGGCTTGCAATATGGCAAATGATGATCAAGGTGGAGGTTGGTCAAGAGCCTAGTGACCATTCCCCCATAAGGAATCTCCCCGGTGTCCTGGTCTTGCAAAGCTACACAATAAGCGGCAAAGATGTACCCCAAGTTCAACCGGCCACGATATTCTCCTCTAGTGGACAACCATAAAATTTTGAGCTCCAATTTGCTCATCTTGCCCAACTCTTGCTTGGGGAAAACCGAGTACCCCAAAAGACGGTGAACAACCCGAAGACAAGGCTGGTACACATTGCTAATCTTGGCCTGCTTGGTGAAAAACTCACCACCTCCAGAGATATCATCCCACCAAGAATCCTGATCATATTCCTCAAAAATATAAGGCTCTAGATCCAAGATGTCACCATGAGGATCAAAATCTAGAGCGGCATTGAATTGCTCTAAGGAATGGTCGAAGAAGTTGTTGAAAATCTCGAATCGAACCCTATATTGACCTTCTACGGGAACTATCTCAATCGTAGCAAAGAACTCAAGAGTGGGCTCAACATAGGTGCGGTAGCTTTGGGAGATGAATGTGCCCATCCGAAGGTTGATCAACAACTCCCTTACATCCTCATCAATCCCCAACGCGGACATGTCGGGTTGGAAGTAGTGTCTTGTGGGTTTGAGGGAGCGGTTTTTCTTTAATTTATGGTACCGGTTCTTTTGTTTTTGATCGTGGAATTTTCTTTTGGGTGGTGGAGTAGGGTTGCATGTTTGGGAGGTGGATGTGCTTGGGGTAGACTCATCAGTGGATGTGTTTGTTTTGCGTTTCTTGACAAGGTTTTTGAGGACTCTCGACATGATGAACTTCAAGTGCAAGGATCACAAAAACCAATCACAAAATTTCCAACAACAATCCGCAAAATCACCAACCAAGAACTTCAATATCCGCCAATCAAAATTCCAATCCAAATTACCAAACAACACCAAACAACCAATAATTTCTTCCCACACAATCAACAATCACAAGAAGAACCAACAATACCACAATAGCACCTTACTACCCAAACTACCAAAATTCAAATTCCAAATTTCTCAACAAAATTGCTCACAAATGCTACAAAATCAACAAACAACACAATGTGAGGTGAAATCAAACAACAAACAACTTAAATAATCAACCAAAAACCAATATCAATCATCAAAATCATCAAAGTTGATACTACCACTATTCACGCTCATGAACAAATCAAAACTTGCAAAAATATGACATAATTAAGAAATTAAAAGCTAGAGAAGATGATTATACCATATATGAAGCAATATTGAACCACTTTTAGCCACCAATTTCCACCAAATTGAAAAACCCCAAATTATACCCAAGTATGGAGGAGAGAGATTGGAGGTTTAATTTGGTGAAAGTAGTATGAATTTGATGATTTGGATGAAAATGTGGAAGGTTTTAGTGAATTTGGAGTGAAAATTTGAGTGATTTGGGTTGAAATTTGATGAGTTGTTGAAGTGTGTGGTGCGGTTTTGAGGGTTTGAGGATGATGGGGGTCGAAGCTATGAAGGAGGAATAAGGGGAAATGAAAGAAGGAAGGAAGGAAGGAAGATAAGGGGGGGCACGGGCTGATGCGCGCCCGCACCACCTAGGTGCGCGCCCGCACCACCCAAGTGCGCGCCCGCACCTGCCTACCCTGATTCTTCTTTTTTTTTTTTTTACTTTTTGGTGCGTTCATCGGTGGGTTTATCGATCAAGATCAACATTTGGGCTATTGAACCCACTGAAAGAGGCATATTTAAAACAAGATTTTAGTGGGTTCAAAATCCCAAAATAATGGTAGCACCCCATGAACCCACCAAGTGAAAAATTCCTTCAACTTTAAAGCACAAAATTCCCTATCTTACCTCACTAAAACTCTTACCCTTTTACCTCAAATTCCGATGATATCGAATATAATCACATCAAAAACTGCAAACACCTTCTCATTCCTCATGCTCACTTGATGAAATCCAATCCAAAAATGCAACCTACAAATCCAAACAAGTAGAAATGTGAAAGAAACAAAACTAAAAGAAGGAAAAATAAGAAAAATTCAAAAATCAAAAAGAAAAGTTTGAAATCTCTAGGTTGCCTCCCGGAAAGCGCTTACTTATGGTCCTAAGCTCAACCCTTCCTCCAAATCATGGAGGGTCAAAGAATCCCACCTTCTTCAAGGTAGCGGAAAGAGAAAATTCCTTTTCAACTTCTAGCAACCTCTTGTTGTTGCTTGATGAAACTTCCTTCAAAGACTTTTCAATTGAAATTTTTTCTTTCCGTAACTTCTTTCTCTCTCTCTTATTCTTAGAATCACGAGATTTTTTCTTTAGCTTGTTTTTCATTGTAGATGGTTCCTCATCATCCATACTCATGGAAACATCCCCTTTATCTTGAGGATAAAGCTCAAACCAATGAGGAATTTCAACTTCCTCCTCGTCCATAAGCTTGGGAATCATCATTTTCTCTTCACTAACCTTCTTTCCATCAAAACTTGAAAGAGCATAATCACAATTCTCAAGAACATCATTAGTTGAAGAATTAATCATGCACACATTATCAATAGAGCGAGGGGAATTAGCACACATAATTCCTTGCACAAGAGACAAAGACTCATGCATTGGTTTCAACTCAAAGCTTTCCTCTTTCTTACCAACTCTCAAGGTAATACGACCTCCTTTTACATCTATTAAGGCTCCCGAAGTGGCTAAGAAAGGTCTTCCTAAAATGATAGGGATATGGTCATCTTCCGCAATCTCAAGCACAATGAAATCAACGGGAATAGTGAACCCTCCTATCTCAAGAGGAACATCCTCAACTCTCCCCTTTGGAATCATAATAGTCCGATCGGCCAATTGAAGGGTTATGTTAGATGGGAGGAGCTCACCTAGCTTGAGTTTCTTGAAAATGGAATAAGGCATGACTCTCACACTAGCTCCAAGATCACAAAAGGCATTATCAAACATTTTCCCTTTGATCTCACATGGAATAGAGAAATTACCCGGATCCTCCATTTTCTTGGGCAACTCATTATGAATGAAAGCACTACAAAAACTCCCAACTTCAACCGAATCAACCTCATTACACATTCTCTTCCCGCTCAAAATCTCCTTAAGGTACTTAGAGTACCTAGGCATTTGGGTAATTGCATCGGTGAAGGGGATAGAAAGGTTAACTTCCTTGAGCATAGCAAGAAATTTTCCAAATTGCTCATCAATTTTGTGCCTCAAGATTTTTGTGGGTATGGAAGGTCGGGTCTCCACACTTCCTCACGCTCTTTCTCACTACTCCTCTTTTTCTCTTGCACCTCCTCATAACTCACACTCTTAGACACAACCTTCTCAACTTCCTCTCTTGGGTCACTCCTCTCCTCATCCTCCTCAATGGACCTTGAAACTCCCTCATTAAGAACTCTCTCACTCCTAGTGGTGATAGAATACACGGGTTTCTTAGGTTCCACTCCTTGAGAAGGCAAAGAGGATGTACTAGCACAATCCTTTAGAGTGTTGGCTAGTTGAGTTATTTGTGTCTCAAGCATTTTGTTATGAGTCATCATCTCATTAAATTTCTTGTCACTCACCGCCATATATTTGTTGATGATCTTGGTTTGGTTATCATTCATTTCTTCCAAATTTGTCTTAAATGATGATGGTTGGGAATAAGAATTTTCACCATTGCCTTGAGGCTTTGGAGCAAAACCGGGTGGGGGTCCCCTTTGGTTGTTGTTTTGAAAAAAACTTCCCCGATTTTGGTTATTGTTCCAATTGCCTCGGCCTTGACTATTGCCACCATTATGGTAATGGTTTCCAAATCCTTGAGATTGACTTTGGTTTCCATACCCATGGCTTGGGTTTTGATTACTATAACCTTGGTTGTTATAGTTACCTCGGAAACCTTGGTTTCCTTGGTTCCTATAATCTCCATTGTTGTAGTTATCGAAACCACCTTGGGGATGAGAATTCTATTGCCAAAATTCTTAGGTCCATCAAACCTTTGAACACCATTGGCATTAGACACAAAGTTCACATGTTCACATTCATTAGTTTCAACATCATCACATCCATCAACAAAAGTTTGAGAACGCATGGAAGAATCATGATCATAAGATCCACAAGAATCACAAAATAGACAACCACTTGGCATGTTATTGGAAGTAGAAGGAGAAGAGTTAGAAAGTGTACCTCTCCCTTTGGATTGGGAGGGAAGACTCAATGAATTCGTAGAAACACTCTCAAGATTTGCTTTGATCGATGTCACTTTCTTCCCTAGATTTGAAATTTGGGAGGACAAGTTGTTAATCGCGTTGAGATGATCCACCGAATAAACCGTCGAGCCACTATTGCTCGTAGACTCCCTCTCTCCTTCTTGCCAATCTCTATAGTATCTCACCACATCCTCAATTATGTCAACTACTTTTTCTTCCATCCTATTCATTATAGGACCTCCGACTCCTCCATCTAGGCATAACTTACCTTGGGCACTCAAGCCTCCATAGAAAATTTGTATCACTTGATAGGTAGGAATTCCATGATGTGGGCACTCTCTTTGGTACTCCTTGTACCTCTCCCATGCTTAATAGAGGTTCTCATTAGGCCTGCCTCGCGTCTTCTTTTGTGGGTAAAAGCGAGACAAGAAAGCTTTTGTGACTTCATCCCACGTCCTAAGGGAATTGGGCTTAACCTCCTTATCCAACCACTCTAAGGCACGACAATAAGAGAAAAGGGAAACAGCTTTAGCCGAATGAACTTTTGAGAAATGCCGTCCACCTTGATAGTATTACAATACTTCTCAAATTCCTTTAGGTGATTCAACGGTCTCTCACTCTTGGCTCCACTAAATTGCCTCCGTTCTATCAAAGTAATCATGGCCGGTCTTATTTCAAAATCGTTCGTCGGTGTTGTAGGTGGAGCAATGCCTCTCTCAAACTTATAAGCACCGGGAATTCCCAACTCCTTCAAAGCTACTCTTGGATTCTCTCCCATGACTTGCTCTTCTTCTTCCTCAAACTCTTCTTCACTTGAGGAACTTAGGCTCAAAGATCGGTTGGCTATCCTTCTTTGTGAAAGAGTTCTTTCAATTTCCGGATCCAAAGGAACTAGAGACCTATCACGAGTTCTACTATGCATGCAAAAACTTAAAAGAAATTGTTAGTAACGCGGCTACAAGTGTATCCTAAAAGAAAGAAGAAAAATCTTTTTGTGTTTTTGAATAAGATGGAATAGACTCAACAACAATACACAATCACAACACCATTCCCCGGCAACAACGCCATTTTGGCGTGGGTCGAGACTAGGTCGTTGAAACTAACCCTTACCCAAGGCCAAACAAAATTTGTAATCTCTGAACACACCCTTACACAAGTATAATGGTAAGTTGAGGGTCGAACCACTAAGGAACGGTGGGTGATTATCTATTGCCTAAGTCAAGCTACTCCGAAATGGTAGGGTGTAGGTATGTAAACTAGGACAAGGATGACTAAACAACGAATTGAAATCAAGTATGTAAAATGCTAGGGCTAGGATCCACATGCAATCGTAACGGATTCAACTAATTGGGAGATTAAAGTGACTAAGTCAAGCAATGTGAGGGAAGACCAATCATGCAACCAAAAGAGCATATCAAGCTATTGTAGACACCCATTTGTGTCTCCCCAAAACAAAACCCGGTGATGAGTGCCTTTCACGTCGAATCATCGAATGAAGCGAAAGTGTGGAAAGTTTAGTGTTGCGGATAGTTTTAATTTCTTTTCTCTTCTCTCTGTTTTTGAAAGCTTATTTTAAGAAAACAGCCAATCCAGTTTGGTTGGTCCATGATATGGGTCCAATAGTAGTGTAGTTGGATGGGGCTTGACAAGAGCTTTCCAACGATATATTATAAGCCCAATTCCGATGAATATTGAGGAAGTTATGGCCAATTTACTAAACTGGGCCCGGTTTGAGCTTTATATGCGGCCCAATGATCTAGGGGAGGGCCTAATATGATTTATCATTCCTAATGCAATTAGGAATGGTTTTAGTCTTCTAGATTCTTCTAGAAGGTTCTTTTCATTCCTAATTTAATTAGCATTGATAAATTGACTTTTGTTGACTTTTCAGAGTTTTAATTAAAATCAAAGTGCATTTTTGAGGAAAAGATACGATTTTATCCTTCAGTACGACAAATTTATCTGGTTTTTCGAAAATGCGTCAAAAACAGGACTAGCGCCTGACGCCAGGCATTGGCGCCTGGCGCTGGCGCCTGGCGCCAGCTATTGGCGCCTGGCGCTGGCGCCTGGCGCCAATCAGCTGGAGTTGGCGCCAGCTCTGTTTCAGGTGCGCCAATGCTCTGTTTTGTTAATTTTATCTTTTTGGCTGATTTTCTCTATAAATAACGTATTAAAAACTCCGTTTTCATTCACCAATTCTCATCAATAACCAATTCTCATCAACATTCTTATTCATTCACCTACAACCAGTTTTCAATTCTCTCTCACTCTCTCATTCATTCACCATCTCTTTTTCTCTCTTTTCTAAACTTGCTTTTACATACAAAATTCCGCATTCATTAGATCTAGAAACACCTAGCCATATTCGAAGTTGTCTTCGCCCTAGAATGTGAAAGGTTTAATTTCTGAGGGTTTGGTCCCAAATCTCTCTTTCAATTATTTAATTTAATTGTTTGTTTATTATTTTCCTTGAAGTTACTAACGTGTGTATTTTGTTATTAGAAAGAGGTACGAGGCATCAAAGTAAGTACTTTAATGATTTATTGATGTTATGATGTAGAAATTATGTTTATATTGTTATTATGATATTCCTAGTATCATGTCTAGGGTAATTTTAATATTAAATATGATTATTATGATGCTTCCTATGTTCTTCCTAATATCTATGATTGTTTGTATCATGTTAGGGTTAAAGCTTTGATTTTTATTGCTTAGTGACATGCTAGGGTTTGTTATTAATCTTGTTAGTATCATGCCTAGGATCTTGCTATTATTATGCTTTAATGTTAACATGAACATGATTATGAATAATATTATTATTATTATGATTAAGATGATTATTATTATGATTAATATAATTGTTATTATGATCATGATTATTATTATTATTTTGATGATAATTTATTATGTTGCTTGATATTTATTGTTATTGCTTGATCACACCTTTTATGCATGTTGAAAGGGAATTTTTACTTGTAATCACGGTTAATAAGATAATTAATAATCTTGTTAGGGTTAATATGATTATAATTTCAAGTGATCGCCAATAATAGATTTATTTGTGCATTAAATTCAACCAACATAGATAAACAGGTTTAGGTTTAATCCTATTGATTGCATGTTAATTAGAAAGCACACATGAATACGATCAGAATAAAGTAGAGGCCTATTATTAGGGCAGGTTCAATCTCTTTTAGGTTGGATTTGTACCTTCATCCCCGAACCCTTATTTGGTTCTAGAACTTATGGAGTTGACGATCTCTTGGATCGTTAAGGGGTGTAACCTTCACCCTGTGAACGGTTTACAAGTTCCTAAAACTTGTTGACGACACTTTTTCTCTATCTTCTTCCCTATTGGACGCCACCGTACTTTAGTGTATGATCACAGTGGGGTTCAAGCAAGGGGTTAACACTTGAAATTTATTCCCTACAGTTTTTAGCAACTCCACTGGGGAGGATTTCTATTTTAATTCCTGAAATTTATTTCGGCAATGATTTAGAATGAGTGGATGAGACTCGAAACGTTCTAAGTATTTCATGTGCGTAATTTTGATTAAAATTATTGTCATATGCATAAAAAAGATCTCATTGGAAAGACCATCATAATGAGTTAAAAACATAGGATTTTACACGTAGGAAATTTGAGAAATATCTTTCACAACTAGGACCGAAATAACACCGCACGAAACTGGAAAATTTTATCGAGCACAGAAAGCTGCTGAGGCATGTGGGAAGTAGCGCCGGACTTTTAGCCGTAGCGCCAGACGCCAGCATTGGCGCCAGGCGCTATAGCTAAAAACTGGCGCCAGTCTCTGTTTGCTGGTGCCAATTTCCCCCAATACTGAGCCAGAAATATGCGTTCTAATTTCGACCGGTTTTTCGTATTGTTTGCTCGATCCTTCAACCTGATTGAATTTTTTTCTCACTTTTCTGAAACCCATATGTGTTATACATATAGACATAACCCTCTGGGAATTCATGCTCCATCTACCTGATTGAACGCTCTGTGCAACAAAGGGTACATCCGAGATTGTTGAATTCACCAAACCATGGAAGCGAGTTTTTTCTAAAACTCGCGGTGTCCCATCCACTCGCGCCAACCCTTCACGGTTATTCTTCCGCGCGGTGCATCCGGACAATTAACCATGGACCCTCTATTGACTAAACCATATCCCGAACTTTAGAGAACTAGAGCCATGGTTAGGTTGCAAACTCATTGCATCATATTGTGCCTACTTGACTAATTGTGCATTATTTGTTGTGCATATTTTCTATGTTTTCTTAACCGTATGTTTGACTTGTGTTGAGATTAAATAAATTAATGACTTAAAGAATTTTGCCTAATTAATTAATTAATTAATTAATTAATTAATTTGAGTTAATAAAGTCTAATATTTAATCAGAATTGACCTAGTACGACTTTAGGCATACCCCAGTAGATTAATAACACCGAAAACAGTCCCAGATTGAAGCTCCAACATTGGCGCCAAGGTTTGGACTGTAGCGCCACCTTGTGGAGCGTGGCGCCTGGCGACAGCTCTGTCGTCTGGCGCCAAGCTACACAGTGTGACGCCAGTTCTGTCGTTTGGCCGACAGTTCAGATTATTGGTCGAGTCATCACCTAGTGTCTAATTAACCAGTTTGATAATTAATTCGGTTAATTTTCGCTGTCAATAATACCTTGTCGAGTCGTTAATTAAGTCTAGTCACATAGTCTAGCCACATGGTCATGACACGAGTCTTAACATGTCACCTACACTCACTAGTCTTAGCACACACTTTGAGTACATATCACCATGACCATGTCTTAGGTTCATGCATGAGTCGGTCTTTTCCGTCATTTGAGTTGGGGGGTACATTCTATTCCTAATTTTCCATACCCCTCCGTCTACATCATTTTCCTTCACATTCTATTCCAATCTTTCTTCACCTCCTCCATCCATCGCATGTTGAATAAAGTTTAAGTCAAATAATTAACAATGAATATCCCCAAATTCCTTTTCCACAGTACTTGGTCGAGGAGAGAAGGGCGATTAATCAAGGACAACCTCTTTATTCAAGTCTCACTTTTTGATAAACCGATTCGTCAAAAGAGGAAGGCTAAAAAGATAATGGCAAGTCAAGAAGAAGTCAATGAGCTTAGGAACCAATTGGTTACCGTAACTGAGACACTGAAGCTCCTCACACTTATGATTGATGATCCCGTGAAGCAACAACAAATGAACCTCATGCAAGAAAGTTTGAGAAAGCTATCTAGTGACTATAAATTTCAGGGCATGAGTTCACAAGGGGTCTCGCTGGACAAGGAACTTCTTCCGCATAAGTTCAACGCCACTGACATCCCTAAATTCAAGGCAACAGATAACCTTTACTTCCATCTAAGAGCTTTCAAAACTATAATGAACATTAAGGGTATCGATAAGAAGGTTTTCCCCTCTCTATTCTCACTATCTCTTGAGACTGTTTTTTCCAACAATGGTACTTCTCCCTTGACAAAGAGAAAACCTCTACCTGGGAATCGATAGTAAACGCTTTCACTGATAGGTACAAGTGCAATATTCAAGTTGAAACCGATCATAGACAACTTGAGATGCTAAGATAAAAAGAGAATGAAGGCTTTACTTCTTTCTTTAATAAGTGGAGGGAAACTTCCGCTAAGATGATTGAGGTCCCCACTGAAAAGGAGTCTGTGAGGATGTTTATCAAGAATCTCTAAGAGAAGTATTCGAAGCATTTAAAATATCAACACAATCTGAATACTTTCAAGGCCGTTTATGACATCGGAATTGAAATTGAAGATGACCTCGCAAAGCAAAAAGCTACTAACAATAGTAACCACGGTGGCTGGAAAGGAAAGAAGAACGACAATCCTTCTTCTTTCGAAAACGCCCACTCTAGTAACAATGTTAGTACCTTTGATCTCAGTGAAGTTTTAGCCACAGATAACCAAGAATCTAAGAAGCAACTAAGGAAAGACTTCACCCCCATTGGGATGAGCTACGATACTGCCTTCGATCGACTCCATGCCAAAGGACTCATTACTCCCATTAGACCTATTCAAGATCCCGCACCTGAAAAGAGATTGCCTAGTTAGAATCCAGACGAACACTGCAAGTACCATCAAGGTAGGGGTCATACTACTGAGAGCTGTTGGAAGCTAAAGGATGCTATCTAACATTTGATTGATAATAACAAGCTTCCCATGCCTCCAGTTAACAAGAAGAGCGAGTGATGATAAAGGAAACAACACAAGACAAGAGGCGAGCTTCAACGACAAGATTTCGTGACCTTTTTTTCTTTTTTTATTTACCCTTTTCCCAATAAGTCTAGCATAAGCACCTTTCTTTTCTCCTTAGATTTATTTTGTAGGATCATTATTTATTTTCTTTTAATAAAATGAGCATTTATTTCCTTATATATGATCATTTCATTACATTGCATTAAAAAAAATATATCCATGTCGAATTAAGCACAAGGTATACCAATGATTTGAGGCACCCCTTGTAGCCACATCATATCTCATTTCACCCTTCAATTATACATCCTTTCTTCATAAACCACTTTGAGCCTCGTCTAACGATAGGCCCTTCTTTTTTCAACCTACATTTACCTAACCTTGGGATGGGATGGTGTGCAACTTATGAAATCCTAAAAAAAAACTTGAGTGACTTCAAAAGATTAAAATAGCAAAAAAAATAAGCAAAAAATAAATAAATAAAGTGTAAAAAAGGGCAAGTGTTCCAATGTCTTTGATATGAAAATGTCTTTGATAAGAACACGTCTCAGATTGCGTCTCTTATCGAGTGCTCGGTACCGTGCCTGAGAAACATGAATGCCAAGTGAGTGATAGACCGCATGATCGGGATTGCCCACACTTATAAAAATAAAATAGATGCTTAAGCAAAAGATAAAAAAGAGCTAAAAAAGAGTAGAAACTCAAGCATAAATATAAAGATTCAAAAGCAAGGTTGCACACCTTGGGGGCTTATCTAGGGTCTTGAGCCTTTATCCCTTCTTCTTTAAACCTTTAGCTTAACCACGTTACAACCCTTTAAAAGACCTTTTTGAGGTATACACACTTGTGCGAGGTTCGGCTAGAGCTACGTTCGGCCTGATTCCTAACTGATACGTAAGCAACCTCACATCGAGGTGCGACCGTAATAAACATGCATTCACATTCACATTCACATTCACACACTTTCACCATGATCATATCAAGGGATCTCCAATGCTCATCCCTATTCACTTAGAGCTAGACTTGGGGGCTTGATCCCTACATCATTAGCTTACCTAGCCTAAGAGTCACCACCATTTGACTCTTGTCAATATATTTTTTCCACACACTTAGCTCTTGTGGCTTAGCTTTAGTGTCACTATCACACACATCACAGATACATGACCAAATATACTTCCCTTAGGAACCCTTTGTCATGAAATCTTAACATAACGCTGAAGCATGCCTTGTCATATCAACATCACTCATCAATCACTCATAATTGTCATTTCATCACGAAGTATGAAGTGCTTAGCCTCCGTGCCTAAGTTACCCAAATGCTTTCATCATTGAGTCAACAGTTGAGATAGCCTAGGATGGATTAATCCTTGCACCTTGAGAGATAGTATCAAATGACATTTGACTAAGCTCATTCAATATGCACCTTCAAACACTTCGATTCTTTTTCGCGTCTTTCTTTTTCGGGAGAAAGTCGGTACGTACCCTCCACAAAAATGACGGAAAATTTTTGCTTTTTGCATTTTCGAGTCGCACGATCACATTACGATGCACACACGAGCCATGTACACATTGAGTCACGTCGTGTCATATCACTTTGATTTGAGTCTAACACATGTGTCAAACACATCGAGTCGAGTCAACCTCGAGTCAATCACAGTGAGTCAAGTTTATGCCTTGAGTCGTGTCAAGTCAATAAGTCAAGAGACATTAAACCTTAGGTCAACCCTAAGATGATTAAAGAGATTGGCAAAGTTCTATAGTCAAAAATAAATATAGGTGCAGCAGAATGGGGAAGACACTACTCCAATTCCTGGCGCTAAAGATATCTCAGCAGTGACAGAACAGCAATTTCGGGTTCCTTGGTACGCCAGTTAGCCCCTATAAGCAATTTGACATGATTGAGTAGTCGATTTTGTTAGTTGAGACGAACACTACAAGAGGGGGGGTGAATTGTAGGTGAGTTCCTAGTGACTACTTTTTCAAATATAAAACAGAATAAAATAGGAACTTGCAATGCACACAGGATTTTACGAGGAAACCTTCTAGTGCCCAACTAGAAGTAAAACCTCGACCCTACCTTAGGGATTTCGAACACAAACAATTTCACTATAATAGGGCAAACACCAAGTTACAACCTATTATAATCAAACCTCTACTCACAAGATTCTATTCTACCCAGTCAAAGTCCCACACTCAGACTTTCTCTCGTACTCCCTAAGCACAAATCTTCTCAACTTCTCAACAGAAGCTCTCTCTATATGCAATGATAACAAAAACACTCTCACCCAAATAACCCAAACCAATTACAAGTAAAGACACCTAGTATGTGATCGGCAAGCTATGCATGAAACCCGAAACTAATATGACAAGATGATAAGCTTGGCAAACTTACACAATTAAAGCTCTGTAAATTCTTCACGCATAAAACTCACAAAAAACCTAAACTCCTTTTTTATCTACTATTTATACAAGTATTACTTGTATAGCAAGTAGGTTTCCTTAAAGATAAACAAGTTAAACTTAACTTATCTTTATACACGGTTTTTATGTAAATCATTTAGAAGAAAATCTTTTCCGAAAAATAAGATAGAAAGATTGAGTTAAAAAGCATAATATCTTTTTAACAAACTGATTTTAAGAAATAAACATTTAAAGAAAATATTTTTCGAATTCTATCTTTTATCTTTTCCGATTTTAATTTATTTGCCAAGCTAACTTGCCACGCTTCTAATAAACTTCATGCATATCCTACTTAACATATTTAACAATGAATCTATAAGATAAAATCTTAAATAAATCATTGCTGCTCCGCGCTCCTGTACTGGTAGGTTTACTTGGGCTCCACGCTTACTAAGTTCCTCCAAATATCTTAGCCAGCCATGTTCAAGTTCCTGTAAAGGAAAGTTCCTGTTAGGGAACTCAGTTCCTGTGAGGGAACACTTCTTCTGTTTCGAATAACCTTCTTGAATAAAGAACTTCTTCAAGTCTTCTTAGTTTCAGTTACTTCTTTCATCTCCAAGATCAATTTCACCTTAACTAAACAAACACTTGAAAAACCTTTATTAAATGAGTTTGCTGTAGTTTAAGTTCCTCATCATCAAAACCTTTAAACATCAACAATTTTCCCCTTTTTGATGATGACAAACTTAAGCAAACTCTAGAGAAAGTTAAAACAAAATAGAAGGACGTATTTTTGTATTTTTGATTTATAAACAAAAAGTAAGCACACAACTGAATTAAAAACAGAAAACAAAAATAACTAAGACAGAAAGTAAACTAATAATCTATCAGCATCATATCAAAAGAAAGTTCTGATACTTTATCAACTGGAACCCAGAACAACTTCAGCCTCCATGTTTGCTTCTTCTTTTCCCCCTTTTGGCATTATAAAAAGTCCTGCTTTTTCAAGTGTATTAAGCATCTATCCACAGCCCCACAAGCAATTCATCGAGTGTGGGAAACTAAAGGCAGCGCTGCTAAACAACCTCAAGTAAGTTCTACCCTTCAGCATAAGTGTTCAAAATACACATAAACACACAAGTATAAGCAGAGTTCCAACATTTCATTAAAGACCAAAAAGATTTATCATCTAGTTGAACCATTTAGAAAATTTACAAACAAAATTAATTGTTCAAATACTAAAAACAGAAATTAAAATTGTTCATGACTGAAATAGAGAAAATAGGCTAGGCTGAATATGGAATAGGGCAAGCTAGGTTTCAAGGAACTCCAGAATTTTCTTGAAGTCTTCCTTTGTCTGTTGTGCAGAGGTCTCCAAATTTTCTTCAACACCCTTGAGTTTCACCAGGAACTCCTCCTTCTGTTCCTGTAGAGCCTTGTTCCGTTCTTGCTCTTGAAACTCCTTTTGCTCTTGAAGTTCCTTGTTTTGTTTTAGCACCATCATCCTGAGTTCCTTTAACTCCTTCCCCTGCTCCTGTACAAACTTTTCCAGGGTCATCACCTGAAGCTTTCCAGCAAAATCCTTCATTTGACTTTCAACCCTTTCCATTCTATCCACTAACTCGGCAACTTGCCCATTGAGGATATCTTCCTCAGCATCCAACTCTAGTGGCTGTTCCATACTGGTTTGAGGAACAGCACTGGCAGAAATCCTCCTGCTCTTTCTCACAGGCTGCTCAGATACAACCTTTTCCTTCCTCTTCCCTGTCACTTTCTCTTTCTTTTTCTCTCCCTTCTCTATTTTCTGAATTTTTCCTTGCACCACTTCCAAACTTAACCCAGTCAGGGTTTCCTCATTAATCACATTTTCTGGCTTTTCATCCAAAGCCCCATATTTACCCTTCAGAACTACTCCAGCATTCTCAAATACAGTGGACAAAATGGCTCCATACCCCACTTTTGTCCTACTGGGAACACAGTGTGCTAAGTGCTGGTACATTAAAGAAGAGAAAATGGACCTTAATCTTCTTTGAAATACAGAAAATTACTGCCATATCCATCAAGCATGATTCCCCCTTTTTAGCAGTCCTAGGCAGAATAGTCTTCTTTACCAAATTAAACAACAGCTTGTTTAAGGGACTAAGATCATTATGACTCATGACCTTCTTCCCTCTCTGACCACCTAAGGCCTCAACAATATCACCAGTCAAATAGCTACCTACATTTACACTTCCCTTTCCCTTAATATAAGTGTCATACCCCCCAGTAGGAGTTTTCAGAATTTTACCAAGGGTTTCAGTGTTCAATTCGATTTTTACTCCATTAACGACACTTGAAATTATCCCTAATTTTGCTTGAAAATTTTGGCAAAATTCAGTCATAGCTACAGGGTACATATAATTTGCTGACACTCTTGACAACAGAAATTCCCAACCTTGAAACTTAATTAAATCAAGAAATTCGAGAAATCTTGCTTTTCTACACCAAACAACATCAATGCGATGACCAACTACATACCTTCCAGCCTGTGACTCAAGTTCCACTTGATCGGTCACTTCCTCTTCTTCATCTTCCTTTTCAGATTCTTCCTTTTTTGAATTGTTCTCCTCCTCTTTCTCTTCTTATTCTCCCTCACTCATCTCTTCTTCTACTTTGTTCTCCTCTGTTGTCTCGTTTGAGTTTTTCCCTTGAGCAAACTCGTCAACTTCCTCAATTTGCTCTTCAAGAGATTTTTCACTTTGTTTCCTTTCTTTCCACTCTTTTAGTCGTTGAAGAATGCTTGAAACCGAAGAATCTCCTTTCTCGCTTTTACTTTCAACTTCTTTTGGTTTCGGAGGAGATTTCCTAGGGTTTTCGGGAGTTTTGTTTGACATAGAAGATGATTTGTAGTTTACCATGGCTAAGGGAGAAGTTTCTTCTTGAATTGTGTTTTAAGAGTGTTGTGATTCTTCTGAGGAAATAAATTCAGCAATGATCACCATTGATGCTTTAGGAAAGGTTTTTATGCAAGGTTGAAAAAGATTTTACTGGGAAGGGTTTAATTTGATTTGACAGTGAGGTGAAAGAAGTGGGTGAAATCAGCTTTTATAATTAATGAAGCGGTGTGAGGGAATTTAGGAAGTTTCACTGTTCAGTCATTAATTGAACAATTTCAATTAATTTTTCAAATTTCAAATTACTGGATGATTCTTTCAAAAACTTAACTTTCCAAATTCAGTTTATCTTAAACGAAGTTTCTATAAAACACAATTGGAACACGCTTTTTACATATGTGCAATGTACAAATTTAATAACCTATACCGTTGAGCAAGTTAATGAACTTACCTTTGGTAGTTACAACGGTGACACTTTAGCTATGTTTATCACACCAAGGTTGTGGTAGAAGCTCTTTTTGCTTTATTTACATTATTTTTGACTTTGCCATATCTTGGAACTTCAGAGGCTAGTACTTCAGCTTGATCATCCCAAGTTCCAGTCTCAATTTCTCAAATCTTTCTCTGTTCAAGGGCTTGGTTAGAATATCTGCAATTTGATTTATAGTTTGACAAAATTCTAACTTTATGTTCCCTTGCTCCACATTGTCTTTTAGAAAGTGATGCCTAATGTGGATGTGTTTTACCTTTGAGTGTTGAACTGGATCCTTAGAAATACATATAGCACTAGTATTATCATAGTAAATAGGTACACATTCAAAAATAATTCCAAAATCTCTGACCTGTTGTTTTATCCATAGAACTTGTGAGCAACATGCTGCCGCTGCCACATATTCAGCTTCTACAGTAGATAAAGCAACTGTGTTTTGCTTCTTAGAACCCCAAGAAACTAAACAGGGACCTAAAAATTGTACCATACCTGAAGTTCTTTTTCTATTAATCAAATCACCTGCATAGTCAGCATCAGTAAAACTATTTAAATCAAAAGAATCACTTCTGGGATAGAAGAGACTCAAATCATCAGTTCCTTTCAAGTATCTTAGAATTCTTTGTACTGCTGTCAGGTGAGACTCCTTTGGATTTGCTTGGAACCTAGCACACAAACCTACACTAAAAGATATGTCAGGTCTGCTAGCTGTTAAGTAGAGTAGTGAGCCTATCATACCTCGATACATAGATTGATCAATGCAAGTTCCAGATGGATCTTCATCTAATCTAGTGGAAATTCCCATAGGAGTATTATTGGTTTTTGCATTTTCCAACTTGTATTTCTTGATCAGTTCCTTAATATATTTTTGCTGATGAATCATGATTCCCTCTTCAGTTTGCTTGATTTGCAAGCCAAGGAAGAAATTTAATTCTCCAGTCATGCTCATTTCAAATTCTCCACTCATAAGGTCAGCAAAATACTTGCATAAAGATTCATTAGTTGCACCAAATAAAATATCATCAACATAAATTTGTACAACTAAGATATCAGTTCCATTTGACTTTAAAAACAAAGTTTTATCAATTTTGCCACGTTTAAAACCATTAGCCAAAAGGAACTTAGATAATCTTTCATACCATGCTCTAGGAGCTTGCTTTAACCCATAAAGAGCTTTGTCAAGCTTATAGACATGGTTTGGGAACTCTGGATTTTCAAACCCAGGAGGCTGTTCCACATAGACTTCCTCATTTAAATATCCATTTAAGAAAGCACATTTAACATCCATTTGGTACAGCCTAAATCCCATATAAGCAACAAAGGCAATAAGTAAACTAATAGCCTCTAACCTGGCTACTGGAGCAAATGTCTCTTCATAGTCTATTCCTTCCTGCTGGTTGAAACCTTGTACAACTAGTCTTGCTTTGTTCCTGACAATAATACCATGTTCATCTAGTTTGTTTCTGAATACCCATTTTAGTCCAATGGACTTATTATCTTTTGGTCTAGGTTCTAGATGCCAAACTTTATTTCTTTCAAATTCATTTAATTCAGCCTGCATAGCATTAATCCAGTCAGCGTCAGTTAGAGCTTCAACATAATTCTTAGGTTCCATGGAGGAAAGGAATGCACTGAATGCACAAAAGTTCCTAAGCTGAGATCTGGTTTGAGTTCCTTTTGTGATATCACTCATGATTATATCAACTGGATGTGAATTCTGATATTTCCAGGGCCTTGGAGTGAAATCCTTGATTGGATACAATTTTTCTTCATCATTGTTGACTGGTTCTTCTATAGGAACTTGTTCATGGAACTCAGTTTGAACTTCTTCAGGTGTTTCCACATTCTGGTCTTCATTATGGACATCAGTCTGTTCTTGAAGTGGAGTTCCTGGTGCATTCTCCATCTCAGGTTCAGCATTTGCTTCAGGATTCGTTACTTCAGCAATTTCAACTTGTTGCTTCTACTGTGATGCTGGTTCCTCATCTGGTTTCTGCTTACGCACAAGTCCAATTTCGAAATCATCATCACAATCATGTACATCAACCAAATGTTCAGTTTCATCAAATATAATATGTACAGACTCCTCAACACACATAGTCCTTTTATTATAGACTCTGTAAGCTTTACTATTCGAGGCATATCCTAGGAATACTGCCTCATCACTACGTTTATCAAATTTACCTAAGTTCCTTTTACCATTATTGTGAACAAAGCATTTACATCCAAAAGATCTAAAATAGGAAATATTAGGCTTTCTCCCTTTCATAAGTTCATAGGGAGTTTTATTGGTGATGGCCCTAACAGATACTTTGTTAAGTATATAACATGCTGTGTTTACTGCTTCAGCCCAGAAGTTCCTAGGCAGCCTGCTTGATATCAGCATTGTCCTTGCCATGTCTTCAAGGCTCCTATTCTTGCATTCCACCACTCCATTTTGTTGTGGAGTTCTTGGGGCAGAGAAGTTGTGATCCATACCATGCTCAGTACAAAATTCATCAAATTTTGAATTCTCGAATTCTGTTCCATGATCTGATCTAGGATATATCAATTGATTTCCTGTTCTTCTGTGTTCTTTCTTTACAAAAGCAACAAACTCATCAAACGTTTCATCCTTACTTACAAGAAAGAAAACCCAAGTGAACCTTGAAAAATCATCAACAATAACCATTACATATTTCTTACCACTTCTACTTTGGATTCTCATTGGACCACAGAGATCCATATGAATGAGTTCTAAAGGTCTTTTGGTACTTACCATCTTTTTGGACTTGAAGGAAATTCGGGTCTGTTTTCCTCTAGCACAAGCTTCACACACTTTGTCATACAGGAACTTAATGCAAGGAAGTCCTTCCACTAAGTTCTTAGATCTTATTTTATCAAGTAAAGAAAAGCTTGCATGGCCAAACCTTCTGTGCCATAAAAGAGGATCATCCTCAATAACACTAAGACATGTTAAACTACTGTTAGGAACCTCATTAAGATCCAAAATATATGTGTTCCCTTTACGAGTTCCTTCCAAAATAATGTTCCCAATGTCATTGTGGATGATTCTACACTTATTAGAAGTAAAGCTAACAGAATTACCTTTGTCACAAAACTGTGAAATGCTTAACAAATTGTGTTTGAGGCCCTCGACTAAAAATACATTATCAATGGCATGGGAACGTGACCTTCCTATCTTTCCAATAGCAATTATATCACCTTTCATATTATCACCAAAGGTCACTGTTCCACCATAGTAGGCATCCAGTGAGAGAAATCTAGATTTATCTCCAGTCATGTGCTTAGAACAACCACTGTCGAGGTACCAAGTGTTGTTCCCCCTCACTGGAACCTGCAAGAAGAATTAAACGTTAGAGTCAGGAACCCAGGTTTCCTTGGGTTCCTGTGTAACAGGAGTTGATTCATTTTTCTTGATCCAGATTTGTTCTACATGTTTGACATTCTTCTGTGTGCTTTGTTTTTTCTTAGGACACTTAACCTGCTTATGTCCTGTATTGCCACAGAAATAACAAACCATGCTACTAGGCAAGTTGACATACTTCTTTTCTTTCTGGAACTTGTTTTTAAAACCTAAACATTCAGTCTTCTTGGTTTGAGCCTTAGTAATCCAATCAGGAACTCTATACTCTATTGGTTGCTTACCTTTCCTAGCTCTCTCAAGTTCCCCCTCAAGACGTGCCTTATCCATTTTTAAATCTTCCAAATCATGTTTTAATTTTTCAAAATTCGGATAATCAGTAGGTGGAGGAACTTCAGAGTTAGGAGTATCAACACTAAGTTTTAACAAAGACAATTCCACATTCAGGAGTATGTTATCTTGTTTCAGATTCTCTATAGTCTCTTTTGAATTTTTATTATCATCAAACATACTAAAGAACCTGTATTGAATGTCAAACTTCATGTTATCAACCCATTCACTGTTCTCTTTGTAAGTAACTAAGGCTTTATCACTTTGCTGTTTGGATCTATGTAATTCCTTTAAATCTTCTTGAATTTCCAAAACAGTATTTATTAGATTCTCTTTAGAAAGATGTTTTAATTGATTGTAAGAGAACCATACCTCAGACTCAAGCTCCTTTAGTTTGGCAGCTTCATCAGTTTTTTCCATCAAACATAAATGAGCAATTTTTTCTAATGGTTGGTCCTCCTCTTCTTCTGAATCTGTATCTCCCCAAGCAGCTAGCATAGCTTTATTCACATTGTCCTCGGTGAAGTAAGGCTTATAGACTTTTGACTCTTTGGATTGCTCTTTGCCTTTTGTCTTTCCTTTCTCCATCCTGTACAGGGCAATCCTTAATGAAGTGATCTTTTGACCCACACCTGAAGCACGTTGTCTGGAACTTGTGAACTTCTTGTTCCTGTCGAAATTCTTATTATTCATCATCTTTTTAAATTTCCTCACTAGCATAGCCATCTCTTCCTCATCAAATTCCGATAATTCTGAATCTTGAGCCTTAAGTGCAAGGATTTTACTTCTGGAACTTTCAGTATTGGAACTCAGATGAAGTTCATGTGTCATCAATGATCCAGCTAGTTGTTCCATATTAAACTTGGTGAAATCCTTAGCTTCCTGCATAGTAGTAACCTTGGATCTCCAGCGTTCATCTTGTGGTAGACTTCTTAAGATCTTCCTTGCCTGTTCATTAATAGGAATATGCCTGCCAAGGGAGTTCAGTTCATTAATAATATCATTGAATCTGGTAAACATCTCTTCTATGGTTTCTTTAGATTGCATTTCAAACCTTTCATACCTAGACATCAATAAATCTATTTTAGAACGTTTTACCTCGTTAGTACCTTCATGAGTTACCTGTAGCAAATCCCAAATCTGTTTGGCAGACTTGCATCCCATGATACGGTTATGTTCATGGGGTCCAAGTCCACATTGCAAATACTTTATTGTTAAAGCATTCAGTTCAAGTTTCTGATAATCTTCTTTTTCATAATCAAAAATAGATTTAGAAACTACCTCATGTTTGTCATTGGTTGCAGTTATTTCAAAATCACCGGTTTCAATAACACGCCAAACCTGGTAATTTTCAGCCTTGATGAAGATCTCCATCCTGTTCTTCCAGTAGGCATAGAACTTACCATTGAACATAGGTGGACGTTGGGTTAAGTACCCTTCTTCAAGTTTCTCCTTGTCATTCATCTCTGCAGGAACTTACTCAGCAAAGTTATCTGCTTGCAAGTGAGAACCTTGCTCTGATACCAATTGTTAGTTGAGACGAACACTACAAGAGGGGAGGGTGAATTGTAGGTGAGTTCCTAGTGACTACTTTTTCAAATATAAAACAGAATAAAATAGGAACTTGCAATGCACACAGGATTTTACGAGGAAACCTTCTAGTGCCCAACTAAAAGTAAAACCTCGACCCTACCTTAGGGATTTCGAACACAAACAATTTCACTATAATAGGGCAAACACCAAGTTACAACCTATTATAATCAAACCTCTACTCACAAGTTCCTGAACGAACTTGCTACAGAATAAGATTCTATTCTACCCAGTCTAAGTCCCACACTCAGACTTTCTCTCGTACTCCCTAAGCACAGATCTTCTCAACTTCTCAACAGAAGCTCTCTCTGTATGCAATGATAACAAAAACACTCTCACCCAAATAACCCAAACCAATTACAAGTAAAGACACCTAGTATATGATCGGCAAGCTATGCATGAAACCCGAAACTAATATGACAAGATGATAAGCTGCAAACTTACACAATTAAAGCTCTGTAAATTCTTCACGCATAAAACTCACAAAAAACCTAAACTCCTTTTTTCTCTACTATTTATACAAGTATTACTTGTATAGCAAGTAGGTTTCCTTAAAGATAAATAAGTTAAACTTAACTTATCTTTATACACGGTTTTTATGTAAATCATTTAGAAGAAAATCTTTTCCGAAAAATAAGATAGAAATATTGAGTTAAAAAGCATAATATCTTTTTAACAAACTGATTTTAAGAAATAAACATTTAAAGAAAATATTTTTCGAATTCTATCTTTTATCTTTTCCGATTTTAATTTATTTGCCAAGCTAACTTGCCACGCTTCTAATAAACTTCATGCATATCCTACTTAACATATTTAACAATGAATCTATAAGATAAAATCTTAAATAAATCATTGCTGCTCCGCGCTCCTGTACTGGTAGGTTTACTTGGGCTCCACGCTTACTAAGTTCCTCCAAATATCTTAGCCAGCCATCTTCAAGTTCCTGTAAAGGAACGTTCCTGTTAGGGAACTCAGTTCCTGTGAGGGAACACTTCTTCTGTTTCGAATAACCTTCTTGAATAAAGAACTTCTTCAAGTCTTCTTAGTTTCAGTTACTTCTTTCATCTCCAAGATCAATTTCACCTAAACTAAACAAACACTTGAAAAACCTTTATTAAATGAGTTTGCTGTAGTTTAAGTTCCTCATCATAAAAACCTTTAAACATCAACAATTTCCCCCTTTTTGATGATGACAAACTTAAGCAAACTCTAGAGAAAGTTAAAACAAAATAGAAGGACGTATTTTTGTATTTTTGATTTATAAACAAAAAGTAAGCACACAACTGAATTAAAAACAGAAAACAAAAATAACTAAGACAGAAAGTAAACTAATAATCTATCAGCATCATATCAGAAGAAAGTTCTGATACTTTATCAACTGGAACCCAGAACAACTTCAGCCTCCATGTTTGCTTCTTCTTTTCCCCCTTTTAGCATTATCAAAAAGTCCTGCTTTTTCAAGTGTATTAAGCATCTATCCACAGCCCCACAAGCAATTCATCGAGTGTGGGAAACTAAAGGCAGCGCTGCTAAACAACCTCAAGTAAGTTCTACCCTTCAGCATAAGTGTTCAAAATACACATAAACACACAAGTATAAGCAGAGTTCCAACATTTCATTAAAGACCAAAAAATTTATCATCCAGTTGAACAATTTAGAAAATTACAAACAAAATTAATTGTTCAAATACTAAAAACAGAAATTAAAATTGTTCATGACTGAAACAGAGAAAATAGGCTAGGCTGAATATGAAATAAGGCAGGCTAGGTTTCAAGGAACTCCAGAATTTTCTTGAAGTCCTCCTTTGTCTGTTGTGCAGAGGTCTCCAAATTTTCTTCAACACCCTTAGTTTCACCAGGAACTCCTCCTTATGTTCCTATAGAGCCTTGTTCAGTTCTTGCTCTTGAAACTCCTTTTGCTCTTGAAGTTCCTTGTTTTGTTTTAGCACCATCATCCTGAGTTCCTTTAACTCTTTCGAATCCACAACACTAAGCATTCCTAAAACCAAACTCAACTAACAAGATAGGCCAATCAAGTCTTAACGATGGGAAGTAGACTACTAACTCGAGTTTGTCTTTTGATTGGTCCAAGAAAGTATTAAGGCACAAGCAATTGAGATTTCTCACCTAATTGTTCCAACTAAGACTACGATATCACTCAAACAAGGAACCGTAATCAAGAGGAATTTAGCATAATCATATAAGAAAAGGCTCACAACTAGACTTCATCTCTCAAATGCAAGCATAAAAGTGAATACATGAGCAATAAGTGGCCATCCAATTACACATGCAATTAACCAATTATTTAACAATCAATTATCAACCCAAAATGAACATGCAAGCACAAACATCAATCAAGTCATGGCTTTGTTGGGTCTTCACCCAACCCCTAGCTAATTAACTACTCACTAATCATGGTGAAGAACATTATAACAACAAGTTCTAGTTCTAGCATTAAATTAACAAGTTGAGAAAATTAGTAAGAACAAGGTAGATTGAACATGCAACAACAATTTAACAAGATTAAGGAAAAAATTTAAGAACAAGAGATAGAGAAAAGAGATTACTAATGAATCTTCAAAGTTGAGGAAATGTTGAATTCAAAAAGAACAAACTTCAATTAATTTTTACAATGATTGAGTTTTGAGGAAAACTAAACTAATTAAAGAGGGTTTAGAGAAACTAAGGGCCTAAGAAAACTAAAAGGAATTTAGAGAGTAGAAGGTCTGTACAAATGAGCCCCCAAAAACTATTTATAACCGCCAATTACATAGTAAACTCCGCAATATAGAAAGCTCGCAGGACCTATCGAGCGCGGCCTCTCCAAGGCCTGAAGAGGTTTCTCCTAAGGACTGGAGAGGCCGCTCCATGTCTTGGAGAGGCCGCTCCAAACTGGGAGAAATTGGGGCAGAATATTCCGTAGCAGGGTGGAGAGGGCTCTCCAAAAAGGTTGAGAAGCCGCTCCTTAGGTGGAGAGGTCGCTCCCCTATGTTGAAGATCGAGGCCTCTCCTAGCGAAATTTCTTGAATCTGCCAAGGGAGGCAGGAACTTTTGCATCAAGGTGGAGAGGCATCTCCGCTGACATGGAGAAGTCTATCTAGGTGGAGAGGCCGCGCCAAGATCAGGAGAGGCCGCTCCTCCTTATTTCCTCACTTTGCAATAATATGGCAGGAACTTTTGGTGGAGCTTGGAGAGGCCTCTCCAAGGACCAGGAGAGGCCTTTCCTATGGAGAGGCCGCGCCACTCTATGGAGAGGCCTCTCCACTGCACATTTCTCTTTCTTCTTGACTTGGCTCCTTTGCCTTGGCTTCTTTCCATCATCTTCTTGATTCTAACCTTGGTTCATCATCCATAGGCTTCAATTGGTCATCTTTGGACCTAAAATCTCAACAAAAATACTAACAACCCATGAAGCATAGGATACACAAAAATTGCATAATAGTCCAATGAATAATGAACAAAGGCATTCCTCGCGTATTCAATGTTAAAAACCACTATATAATCATACAAAATAGCATGCTATCAATCCGTCGGAAAATATAACATTTCCGACAGATTTTCTGTCGGAAGTAAAGAATTTTCCGACGGATTTTAATGTCCATCGGAACCGTTCCGTCGGAAATAACCTGTTTTCTAGTAGTGTGCCTGATATGTCCATTTTATATAGTATTTTACCCCCGTCCCTTGGTCATAATTAGTAGTGTTTTTGGCTCTTTAGAGCCACTTTTATTACTAATTGGTGTTTTCTAGTGTTTTTGTAGATTTGGTTGACTTTTGTAGGGATTTGCACTTTCGGAGCATTTTCTCGGGATTTTATAGAGAAACTACGAGCATTGGAGATGCACGACCGTCCTTCATAGTCCAAGGCCGGTTAGAGCCATCGAATCGGTGATTAAGAGCTCTGTGATACCAGGGCATTTGGACAGAGTATTCAAGACCCGAAGAGGAAATACGGTTTGGCCCGAAGAATTGGAGCCCAATCGAAGTCCAAAGAGTGGTCCAAGAGTGTCGCCCGGCCATTAGAGGTCCCGCTCGAAGGCGCGCCTGGCCGGGCGGGGGAAGCGAAGCTAGCGCCCGAACTCGTGCCCGGCCGGGCTCAAGAGGCATACCTGAGAGGAAAAATGCGGGCCCGATTGGGCGGTGCCTCAACCGATCTGGCGCGTGTTATTATTAGGCGGTTTAATCGTCTTTTAAGTTTGTTTTAGTTTAGGATTCTTACTTAATATAAATACTTTTCCGTTAAGCGAGTTTAGTAGCTTCTTTTACTCTTTTTTAATTCCTCTCTAAGATTTTCTCTCTCTACTTAGCTTTTAGAATATTTTCTCTCTCTCATACTTTGTTCTTAACTCTACTCTTAATTCAATATTATTTTGGTAACGATTTCTTTTCTCTTAATCTCAGTTATTTATTTATTCCTTTGATCATGTCTTATTTTATTGCTTTGATTAGTTTAGATTTAATTATGCGTGAGTAGTTTCCTTTCTAGGTTTATGGGGATCCATAAATAATATGAAGGGGTAATTTATTATTGTTGATTATCAATGCTAGATTAATTTCCTATTGATTGATTTAATGCTCTGTGAACTAGATTAGGCCTGATCTTTTATGCATGAGTTTGACAACATTGATTCGAGATTCGAGAGATGAGAATTGATGTTTAGGTCTAGTTTCAATAGACAGGTTAATTTATAAATGGTTAAGTCGAGATTCGAGAGATGAGATTTAATACCGGTAAATTAATTATGTGATTGTAATACGTAGCGAAAGCCCTTTATGATCTGATTAATTATGCATTAATGATTGATTATTATGTTTTACCCTGGAATGTTATTTATTGGTGAACCTATGCCTAGGCCTTTTATTCATTGTTTTCTCTTTACTCTTAATCTCCGTAGTTTAGTTTTATATCCATATTATTAAATTGTTACTTGATAATTTAGATTGCTTTAATTAATTAGGAATAGAAAGACCAGTTTCCCTGTGGATTCGACCCTACTTACCCATCTGCATTAGTTAGAGGATTTAGGAATTATTTTTGATTGGGCGCTTACGACTTTAGCCTGTCAGTGCCCAGAATTGATGTTTGGACAGAGAAGAAAATTAGTGCAGCAATTCATTCGAATTTGAGGCTAACTTTAGATTATGGAAAATTAAAAGTAAGTACCAAACCAATCTGCCCCTATATTCCCTTTTATTTTATTTTTTTACAATGTAATCCATTTGTTGTTGTTATTCGTTAGCTTGTTGATGTAGCCTATGGGGAAAGCCATCCATGGATTGCAAGGGACTGTGCGGATTCATTAGAAGTGAGGGTTGGAAATGAGGTAATATTTAAGAATAAAGCTGCCAACATTGCTAGAATAATAAAGAGTAGTAATTAGTTAGTACTCTGTATATCTCTCCAAGAGTCAAAACGAATCGTTTATCTGTACGACTTTTAATGATTGGTATGTTTGTACTTGATTACCCAATATGTGGGCCAATATGTGGATTGTGAAATGTGAAATTAGTCTTCATAATTGTGTTTGTTATTTTAAATTGCATAATTTAAGAATTATGTGACATCTTTTGTTCTGTTTGTGATTTATTGACTGTTACTGTAGGTTTTGAAAAGGTTGAAGCCATATTTTGAGAAAATAGAGACAACTCTGAATGCTGAGAATAGGGGGTTTGTGAGGCATGCCCCTAAGTAGAGGTCACGTGTGAAAAGGTCACTTGATCTAAATTTGAGCATTTCTAAGGAGGAACGGGAACTTTTTCCAGCTGATGTGAACACCGGGAAGCTTGAAGAGATGTATAGACAGTTGAAGGCAGTGGTGGGTATAGACAATTCAAATGTCTCGATAGGACATGTGATTCATGAAGTGACCTCCGTGGTGTCTGAAAAATTTGGTATTATAGGTGATCAGCTTGATGGTCAGATGGAACCACAGGCACAAAGCACTGAAGCAGCTCCCTCTGTTGGAGTTAGGAATAATGTTGGAGTGAATGAGTTGCAACCTGAGATTAGTGGTGATAAGGTTTAAGGAGATGGGTTGGAGTCTGGTAAGGATGCAAGTGTTGTGAATCTTGAAGTGGATAAGTAAGTACCTGCTGAAGGGGGTGGCAAAATGGATATGGAAGTGACCGGTGAAGTGCAAAATCTTGAGAAGGAAGTGAATGGGAACTCGGGACAAGTGGATGATGGAGTGGATGGAAGTGTTGGACAAGGGGAGAGTCAAAGGGATTGAAGTGTTTGGAAGCGGCCCTTGAAGCCGTCCTGCAAGCTAATTTCTTCTTATTACATTTGTAATCGAAAAATTCATACATTAGGGTATACAGACACGGACCTCATCAAATACTGTAGAATATGGTCTTCTGAAAGCGGCAGGTGAGTGGTAACTATGATGATTTAAATCTAATATATTGTTGTATGTGAATAATTGAAAGGTTGTAATATATGTCAATAATTGAAATCTAATATATGATTTAACCTAATATAATGGTGTATATGAATAATTGAAAGGATCTAATAATTGAAAGGTTCTAATATATGTCAATAATATGGAAATAATTGAAAGGTTGTTGACATAAATTTTAATTTTTTTGTTTAAATGAAATGAAGTATATAAATTACTGCCAGTTGAGTTTTTTTTATTTTTTTCCAGTAGTGGTCCAATGATGTTGCGATGTGATGGAGAATTTGCTTTTTGGGATGATTGCCATGATGTTCTTCACTGTCGAAGGAAAGTCGGTACTCAGTACGTTAGTGTTGTATCAAAGTTGTACACAAATGAATGGGCTATTAAGTATGAAGTCCACAATAAACGTATCATGATGCATCCTGCATACAGGGTATGTGAAATGATAATTTTGATATGTTTATGCAATCATGTAGTTCTTAGAGGTTTAATGGTTCTATGTCTATGTTTTATGTTTAAACCAAATGTTCAGATTAAGTTGATATGTGGCATGGACACTACCTCTATCCTTGCGAAAAAACACGGCCATCCTCTGCGCGGTTTAGCTGCCAGTCAACTAGTTGTGGTGAGTTTGAGAGTGTAGGTTTTTTAATATTCCAACTTATCACGTGTGGTGACGTACTGTACTTTGATAATTCATATCACATATGCAGATCTTTATGCCATTTCTGAAGGAGGATCATTGGTGGTGTGCCGCATTTTCTTTCAAGGAAGAGAAGATTTAGGTCATTGACTCGATGTTCTCTAATGCTGTGGAAGAACACCCAGAATTTCTAACTAAACTGGTGTGAGGTTATTAGTTTGTTTTGGGAAGTTCATAGTATAGTATTACACGTTTATTTCAAATTTATGTCTTGTTTTAGGTGAATATACTCGTATATGTGTAATGTTACTGATTGAGTTGAGTTTGCTGAATATGATGGAAGTCATGAAAATGTTCAAGAGTAAATAAGGGGTTTAATTTATGCCTTGAATGATTCATAAGCAATAATATGGACCAAATCAAATTTAATAAAGTACATTATGTGTTTGTATCTAAACAGCGACTGGATCCGAATCCAAAAAATCTGAGTTCGAATTCGATCCGACTCGTAATTTTCGGATCCGGATCTAGTTCGTTTATATGGACCTTCGAAATAATCCGAAATTTTTTTTGATTTTTTTTTTGTAATGTTATATACCTATAATTGCTTGTATTGTCATACTTCCTCCGTTTTCTTTTACTTGCAACACTTCCCTAAAAAGGAAATGTCACAATACTTGCAACACACTATAAAAGGAAGTTACTTTAGGGAAAAAATATACTATATCCATTATTTAAAGCACATGGCCCACTAAATTACACTCCTAACAACCACTCATCCTATTTTAAAGTTTATTAGATCATGTAAACCCCACCTTTCTTAATTACCGCGCTAAAGGGTGTGTTGCATCTAAAAGAAAACGGAGGAAGTACAAAATAAAGTTTAAACATAACATATATAAATTATGAACTAAAGGTGTGTTTGGATTGAAGGAAATGGAGGGAAAGGAAGGGAAGAGAAATGGATAGACGGAGTATCTTTCATTTGGATAGCAAATGAGGAAGGGAGGGAATTAGAGGGGAGAGAAATGGAATGATTAAATTGTAGGAAATTGATCCCTCCAACAATGGAGAGATTTGGAAGAAAAACTCACCATTCTTTCCTCCCCTCCTCTTCTCCTCCTCCCTCCCCTTCTTTTCCGTCCTCTTTCTTTATCCAAACAAACAATAAGTTACATAACAAAATTTTGCTACAAAACAAGCAAATAATTATCCCAATTTATAAAGCATATGCTCATACTCTCAAATTCGAACTCGGATCGAACTCTGTCGGACTTTGCGTTGGGTCCAAGTTCGATCGCCTCCTATTCGGATTTGGATTCGGACTAATTTTAAACGGATTCGAATCGGATTTTTTTTTCTTTGGATCGAATCGGATTTGAATCGAACTCGGATTAAATTGTCATCCCTAGTGAAGGTCCATGATCAAAGATGGGCTGAGGGTTCCATGTCAGCATGGCCTATTGAGTCTATAGAAGTGGTTCAACAACCAGACATGTGTGTTTGAACTTAATTTTTTTTTGTTTTGATTTGTATTATTTAATGTCAAATTAAAGTATATGTATAATGTAAACCATTATATATTGAGTCTGAGGTATTTACTGTTACCAATTTTGATGTTCCCTAGTGGGGTGGTCATGCTAGCGTATATGCAATTATAAATCCGATTTCAGACTAGGTGGTAGATGTTTAGTCTCCTACCCCGTATATGCAATTATAAATCCAATTATTAAATGAATGGTCTTTGTTTAAAAATCACCTATGATTTTTGCACCAGGACGGAGGTGACATTAAATATGGTCGGATGCAGCTGCTTATTGAAGATCTCATATATGTTTGCAATGAGCGACGACATGAACTTGATGCCCTCACCAAAGGCACCAAAGGGATGTAGTTAGATGTAGTTGGAGGTTGTATGTAAATTTTTTAGGAACAAACTTTGCGTATTTTTGTTAACTATCTAGGCCATATATGTGTAGTATTAGTTAACTATTAAATGTGTAGTATATAATGAAGTGGATACCATCTAGGCCATATATGGTACTTTTGTTATACCAACTACTTATATAATGCAGTGGATACCAGGGCCATATATAATGCTAAAGGGGAGAGTGGTGCATACCATCCCAGGCCATATTGGTACTTTTATTTTACCATCATGTGAACTATTTATATAATGTAGTGGATATCATCCAGGCCATGTATAATGCTCAGGGGGAAAAGTAGTGCATACCATCCAGGCCATATAAATGGTACTTTTATCATACCATAATGTGAACTACTAATGGCATTCAAGGAGAACTTAATTATTTGTTTGAAAATATTGTATCTTTATTTCTTTAAATGATTCCGTGAGTTAGAATACGATTAGGGGAAATCAAAAATATGTATTCAATAAAAAAAACCTTACTAGTATACGGAAAACGCATTGTCGTATACTAGTAATGATTCCGTAACTTAGAATACGGTGCAGGTACTATTATTAACTTCAACATAGGGTCAATGTAATTTGTTCATATTAAAGACATGTACTATCTAAGTCCTCATTGATCAGATATATTGGTCATTATTTGTTGTTTCGTTGGTATTGTAGACATACAAGAGATGCAGTTTATAAGTTCACGTTGGTAACATGTAGTAATGTCCTGGTCCTATCTAAGGTTTTGTTGGTATACTTGTGTATTATTATATAAGAAACATGAATGAACACAGTTGTTCACAATTACATTGTATTTAATTATAAATGAATGTAGTCATTAGAATTTAATTTAATGCTACTTCAATGAGTATAAATAAGAGGTGAAGGAGGGTGTGTAAACCTGATATATGTAATTGAATTTATTTAATTAAATTTTTCAAATGGCAAATTCACTAAATATTTGTACTACACTTAAATCAACCCAATTATTACTATCTGCACGTATTCCTTACCATCCACCATATGTTATGTATTTGAAGCCTCTTCAGACTTGTGAGACTGAGTTCAATATAAACAAGACGTTATATTACAAAAAGTACGATGATATTGAAGTTGGTACTGCTTTTGGAGAAGTTGAGATCAGCGTTTCTTTGTTCTCATCTGCAATGTATTGAGAGCCTTTTCCAGGAAGGTTCATGCTCCTACCGTCAGCTGATCATAGAATCCTTTCTATTCATCACTTACCTTTGTTATGCGATTCTTATGGTATGCATAGGGGTTGGTGGGATTATCTTGAGTGGGAATTGCAAAACTTAGATGAGCGAGTTAGAATTATCCCTCAAAATTTATTACCTATTTTTATCCCAAAACACAGTACCAATTTGCTGAATTTCCTACATATGCCATACCAACAAAGACCTCTCTAGTCTTTGCTGGTTCATTCACTGATTCCATTCATGTCATGGAGTCGGCCACTGTGGGTGTGGTGGTGTTTCATGTCCAAGTATATTACACATATTTAGCAAAACGTCAACTGTGTTTCACGTTCACAAAATAAAAGTCGCTCCCACATCTCCATACTACAGCTCTACTCCTATCATACCGAAAGGTAAAAAAATAGTATGCTAGAATGCGAAAGGAATGAACCGCCCTTGTTTCGTCCGGCATTTCTACAAAATTCACCAACATCACTAACCTTCCATAATGGTAGTTACAGAGAGTCGTAACAAGGCACGAAGATCTGCTACTTATTAGACTGGCACTCCCCATGACTTACGAAATGGAGGTGTTTGGTCCCATAGCTTCACCGGAAGGTGTGGTTGTGTTTTGGTGTAAAGGTGGAGTTAACCCAACAGCCCATCCACTCAAACATCCGGATGAACTCGAGATGGTTCAGCACGTTGTTAATTTGTCGTTCCACGTAAGTGATTTGTTTCCTTTTTTTTAATACATTGCTTAATTGATACCAACATAGGTTTGTTGTTACTGTCAAGGCTGAATTGGTATCATCTTGTGTGGCTGAATGTTATTTGTCATGATTTGCAGGGACCTCGTGGTGCACACCAACAAGTAGGTCTATTAGAAAATTCTTAGCACTACTACAAAATTGTCCTAAGAGACCATATCAAAATGGCCAAAGAGACTACATTAGGGGTGGTCTCTAGCTCACAGGTCTATTTGGCTTAAGAGACCATTTCATCAAAAGTGGTCTCTTGTTTTAAAAACTAAGACCACTTATTTAAGATAGATGGTCTTAAATTTTGAAAATCTGAGATCACTTATTTAAAATAGATGGTCTTAGTTTTCCAAAAATTAAGACCACCTATTTCAAATAGATAGTCTCAATCTTTCAAAAACTGAGACCACCTATTTCAAATAAATGGTCTCTTTCTTCATTTTTTTTTTTAAAAAAAATTATTTGTATTTTAATATATACTTCACATATGATTTCAATCAAACAAAATACAATTCATTAATACGAAAATTATACACGTAGTTTATACAATACCAATCCCAAAAACTCATTAATACGAAGTACTTGAGTACAATCAATATTCTGTGCAAATTTATACAAAACTTGTACATAGTACTTAAAAAAAACTCAATAACGCTATAATCAACTAATCAAGGCCTTCTAATATCTTGTGCACCAACCTCACTTCAACCAAATAATTCAACAAGCAAAATCATTAATCTTCACTTTTTATCCTGAAAAATTTTCAAAGAGATTAAAAATTAGCACATAATTATTTAAAAAAAACATTTATACAAACTTATAACTAAAGTTACACTAACCCAGAAATTAAAATCAAAATTGAACGCCTCATTGTATATGATGCTTGGTTCGAAATATGAACAGTAGAACATAGATAACATTTTATGTCAAAAGCGTGAAATTGAGATATTCTTATGCCCAAAAAAGAAAAAAAAACCCTGGATGTGAACACTCCCAAAAATAACAAATCCAAAATCAAACTAAATTGTAAGGAATAAAAAGGAACAGAAAGGTGTACCTATTTATTGTTGTTCTATCAAAAAATATTTTAGAATATTATATAAAGACATGTTTACAATAAATCAGTAATGATAGAATATCTTGTCACACATAAAGCATCTGATGCTAATATATGTGAAATGACATGTTTTGTTGTATGATAGGTGTTCTTAACCTTGTGCATTTTGTTCCTTCAGGGATCTTTCATACAATAATGTTACACGGGTGATACCTGACTTTCTGGCTAAGACGCCATCTCTGCATACTATGTAAGTTTTTAAAGTTGCTGAACCAACTTCCCAAGACTTGAGATATGCATGAAGTTCGTTGACCTTAGCTTGTCTAATTCTTCTATAATAGAGACTTAAGAAGTAATATGCTCATTGTCCAGTTCCGATTAACACCAACCCAGATTCAAAAGTCAAACCCCATAAAGATTTACACCAACCCAAATTCAAAAATCAAAGAAATTTAAAATAAAAAACTCATCAAAACTTCAAGATCGTTTCTCAGAGGTATCGAGGTTGTCGGAGAGACAGTTCTTGCAGACCACCGTAGAGTGACAGTTCTAGTGAACATTGACCAGAAAACAAGCAGTTAAATGGAGACTAATGCCCAGAATTTATACCGCCCTTGCTTTGCCGAAAACACTCACATCGAAGCTGAGGTTTATTTTGTTGATGAAGCTATTAAGAGAAGAGAGAATAGGGATGAGAGAGATAAGAGGCAGATTTAAGAGGAGATGGGGAGGAATAATATTTGTTTGTGTTTTTTAGAGTTTGGGGGAGGGAAGAGAGAGAAGGAAGGAGATTTATCTATGGTCAATCTGTTTACACGTAATCAATCTGTGTAATATAATTTTTTTAAAGACCATATATACAAGAGAAGTGGTCTCTTCCTCTTTTTTAATCAAATAAATAAATAAAAATAGACCATTTATATAAGAGAAGTGGTCTCTGGTTTTTAATTAAATAAACAAATAAAAAGGGAGACAATTTATTTAAGAGAAGTGGTCTCTCCTTTTTCTTTTTATTAAATAAAAAAAACCAAGAGATCACTTATTTCTAATAAATGATCTCTAATAGAATTCTATCTCCCTAAGATAGTACTTAAGAGACCATTTATTTGAAATATTGGTCTCTTGAAACCAAGAGACCACATATTTAATTAATGGTTCTCTTATTTAAGGTCTCTTTGGGTAATTTTGTAGTAGTGTAGATGTGTAGGCTATCTAGTAAAATAAAACAAGACTTCCAAAAATTTGTAATCTTAAATTTTAAATTAAATTATGATAGTAATAGGTGGGATCTACGATTGTAATCCTAGATTATATTAGTAAAAAAACTCTTTTATTTTAATATGATTGTAATAATCATTAATAGAAACATGTTTATTAATTTTTCATAGTAATATAAATTAAATTAGTTGAAACATGTTTCACATTATATTGGAGTATGATGTTACATATTAGCAGATGAATACAATCCAGTTTATTAATATTACACATGAGTTAGTACATAAATTAAGAAAACAATGACGAACACCGTGATCATTTTTTTTTTATCATCCTAATACCAAGATTTATTTCTAAAACAATTCGAGCCATCTTGTCCATGCCTAACCATAAAAGTTTCCCCAAAACAATGTTTTCTGATCGGATTATGCTATCTTCTTCAACCCACTTGAAGAATGAACAATGGCGACATTTGTGGTATAAACGGCCCGGGTTAGTAGTGGTGTCTGAAACACGAATTTCCACAAACACATGCTTGCAATTAGGTAAGTTATCATCTCCACCCACGACACCGGTGTCTGCTGTTGCGGATGAGTATGCGCCCTTACCCCAGTGCTTCTGGAGGCCGAAACCCTAGACATTTTCACGAGGAGGAAAATATGAAGGCCAATTTTTTTTTTAATAAGTTGTATATGGTTTAATTGGCAAAGCCCCTATACATGGTTTATATTAATTTTTATATCAAGCTTCAAGAACCCTGAGTATGGCATGTAGAAATATCAGCAAAGTTGTATATGAAACAAGTTATTACAGAGTATAAAGCAACAAATTAAATTAATAAATACATATAACACTAAATCAAATAAAGAATAACTCCATGATATAACGACTTTAAAAAAAATATGACAAGATATTATAATTCTTCAAAAAAAAATATTATAATTTTTTAGGGAAAGCATTAAAATTTTACAAAGTGGGAGAAAAACATTCAAACTTGCAGCCTATTGTAGGTATACCCAGTTTTCGTTGGTTTTTTTTCAGAATATAGCAGCCTGTTGTAGGTATACCTAGTTTTCGTTGGTTATTTTTTCAGAATTCCCTCGAAATTGTTTACCACCGGGAATGGTAACAAGGATTTCGTGACAAAAATAAGCTTCAGAAGTAGTAGAAAGGCTAGAAACCACACTATTTGATTTAAGTATCTTTGATGATTTAGATTCGATATTGTGAAATATGATGGTGGAATTATATTGATCCCATAAAAAAATTTGGTCATCTCTTAATTTGCTAAGAAGTGAAATGGTACCGCGACATAAACCCCTTTTCAGCGGCCACTATTCTGAACTCCAAAGGGTTGTAATTTTTCTCCATGAGTCTTTCACCTTGTAATCTTTCATCACCCAAACTTGATATTCTTTATCCTTAAACACGAGCTTTTGATTTTCTTCCCTTAAAGTAGTTTTCGATTCACGTGTAATTATATACAAGCAATCATCAAAAACCCCTAGCTCATAAAAAAAATTATCATGTGTAATAGAAGTAGGCAACACAAATTTGCTCCGTTGTTCAGTCTGAATATCAAAAAAACTTATTACACCATCACCGAATAGGAAATGAAGTCGATATCCATCAACAACTGCAGCCGAAAAACACTTTATTTCATCACATGAAAGTGGATGTTCAAAGATCTCCAAGAATTGGTCATCAAGCTATATACAAAAACTTGACACAAAAATCCAACACCAACACATGTTGATATTAACATAACAATCTTGTAGTCGTTATTAACACCATCAAAAACAAATCCAGAATTTACTAAAAAAAACTTCCATTGTTATCTAGAAAGTAAAAACCTATTTCCTTGTAAACTCCAATAGATGGATTGAATATCACGTAATCTAAGCAAGAGTTGAGCTTGCATTGTATACAATGCAAGCCATTGCAAGATCCTACTAAAGTGTATTCAACACTACTTTTACCAGGATAACGATGTTCGAATCGTTGGACATGTGAAGGAGATGATAGAGAAGCTGAATCTAAAAAGTAAAGACTATGGTCATACAAATGGAGAATGTAAAGTTTTTCATCATGGGAAGATAATTTTAGGGTACGGAGATGAAAGTTGGTGAATTGTGGACTTGATATTACGGTTTTGAAATATTTGGATACACACTTTAAACGGAGGAGTGATTTAATAGGTAGTTTTAGAGGATATAGGGAATTACGTCTTCGGGAATTGCCAATTCAAGGGATATGCTGGGTTTTGTGGCCATCTTAGATGAAGCTCTCTAAGGTTTATATTTTTCACCAAAAGAAAAATAATACTCTGTATCATAAATTACAAAATACGGAGTAATAAATTTATAGAGGATGGACTAAGGAGTTTTGTATTTATGAACTATTTAGTTTCCTAATCTTTTATGCATTCTTGTAGACTTGTAGTTGTTTTAGGAATCTCCTTCGGATGGGTTTCCTAATAAATAAATAAATAAATAAATAAAATATTTAGTAATTATGGAAATAGTACTTTTAAATAAATTAGATGTATAATAAAACAAATATTTAGTACTTGTGGAAATAGTACTTTTAAATAAATTAGATGTATAATAAAACAAATATTTAGTACTTAGGGTAGCCTTTTATGCATATTTAAAGGGAATTTGTACTTGTAATCACGCTTAATAAGATAATTAATAATCTTGTTTAGGGATAATATGATTATAATTCAAGTGATCGCCAATAATAGATTTGTTTGTGCATTAATATTCAACCAACATAGAGAAACAGGTTTAGGGTTAATCTATTGATTGTATGTTAGTCAGAAAGCGCACATGAATACGAGAAGAATAAGATACTACCTTTATAATGAACCAGTTTCAAACTTTCATTGGGAAAGAAATTAATAGGGAGAGGGTGGGAAAATTACCTCCCAAAAATTTCTAATCCATTTCATGTCCAAGTGCATTGACATATGGTTGGTATTACAATGAACAATACGAAATACTGACTAGGCAACAGCTGGTAAAATTGATAAATGTAATGATATTATTTGCAAACAAAATGTTAGGGTACTCAAATGTTCAACCACAAAAGACTAAGAAAGATATGAAATTATGATTTCCATGAAAAGGCTATTTCGTAGGCTGAGCTAATGTCGATGTACCAGGAAAAGTTGAACACGTTATGCATCATAGCTGTGAAACACAATGTCAAGTGTTTACCTTCGAAGGTACGTAGTATATACCAAGAGATTTTAGGAAAGTATAAATTCTAAGGTCCGAAGGTACATACTACTATACCAACAAATGGTACAATAGTATCATTTAAGCAGCACATGATACCATCCAATAACCAATATATGAAAAGATTTTGTGTAAATCTTCTTTCAGTAACAGATACGTCTATAAATTCGACGGGAGTAGACGCTGCTGAAAAGATTATAATTAAAAACCCAGCTACTTATTATCATTCAAGCTTTAACACAATGTTAAGAAGAGTATTTGGCCACCGTGGTAAAAACAAACCCATCACCTCACAAGCCTCTATGAATGAACTTGTGGGTGGTCAAAAACATCAAGTATCATCCACGAGCTATGATATACTTCAAACCCCAACATTCCATGACAAAGCCAGAAGTTGACTATAATGACATGTATTTATTACAACGATGGCATTGATTACCAACTAGGGAGAGAGATCCCATCTAAGTATGTAAAAAAGGCATCAAGTCACAGGTTTATGATAGAGATGAGTTTGAGCGCGCCCAAGTGGATGGCAAATCCTGGCGGCGGAAGGCCTCTTGTGGCACATCACCCCTACCCACAAGATCATCTGAACTTGCATCTTGCTTTTTGGGATTTTATGGAGTGGTCATCGTCCAAATTGAAGGAAGTAAACTCCCCAAAGATGTTACCCGATGAACTCCTTGTTGTTATAGATCCAACTCCGGATCTAAATGTCAAAAATCCTTTTATATACAGCTTCCTAGAGTTCCTTGCCTCTTTATTCATTGCCTCATACACTAACTCCCTCCATGTGATGTGTGTGGACTCATTTGTACACTACTTATGATTTCAAATGACCTCCAAATGGTTTTGGTTTCATAAAGGAAAATATCACGAGTTAGACATCCACTTTAAGCGCCGAACATATAAATCGAACGACTATAGCTACATTCCTAAGGGCACAGTAGCGCTACATTGGAACGCCCTTGTTGTAGATCGTCCTTCTTACATACCACATTTCAAAGCCCTTTACAAAAACTTGCAGCCATGAGTTTGGGTTATAACTGAGTCTCGAGTTAGTAGAAACACGTTGGTAAGGATATTATCTGAACTTCTAGGGGTTACAGAGTTTCAGGTCTTGCACCACGGGGATGCAATGGAGGTGTTAGTTGTTTTGATGAGGGATAGTAGACTAATCCCCCGTTTTGCTGACTCCACTCGACTTAATAATTTTGACATATTTAGTGTCAACTTCAAAATGAGATAGGTGAGACACCATATAAACTAATTTGGAAATTTTATTTTACATTATATACGTACTAAAACAAATGTATTTTTTATGTAACGTTGAGTCACTGATAGGGATGTAAGAAGTTCGCTAGAGTACATTTCTAATGTAAGTTTGGTTCATCAAGTGCACTTGTTAATGTTATTTTCGGTAGTTATCTTAGTTTAATGACCTGCAACAGTTAATGTTATTTCCGTTAATTTGGAGTAATTTTATGTTATGTGTTAAAAAAATTTAAACAAATATTGGTACCATTGTAATATCATCTACTGTTTTGATGGTATGTACCTGGTTGCTTAGAATATCATCCTGATGTTCAATGGTATTGATTATAAACACCTTTCTGGGTTTAGTAATGGCAAAACAGATAGTAAAGGTAGAGAGTAGAGAGTAGATTGTAGACATTAGACAGTTGAGCATCTTCAACGGAGTAATGATGTTTCAAACATTGGGTAAATGAGGTGGCATAATTTACTCTCTTTTTTCCCTTTTTTTAAAATTAAAATTTATGTGCACATGCACTCATTAAACTCAGCAAAGAAACACAGCATACCCCCCCCCCCAAAAAAAAAAAAAAAAAAAAACAACCAAAACAGGGCAGCAAGATACAAGTCCAAAAATCATCATAATTAAATACCCGATCAAACATACTTCAAATGCAAAATAAAAAATTAGGGCACATACATATACTCAATAAGCATCATATAAAACCATTTCGGACTTAAAATTCTAGAGTTAACATGCTTAAATAAAATCATAACCACAGCAGCCCCAATTAAGGTTGTAGCAGTACCATTCACACTAAACACCCCAAAATCCAACCTTAAACATGAAACTAAGGTTAACCCATATTAGTACACACTCTAAAAACATAATAGGTCATGTTAACCATGAATTTGGGATTAGAAATTAGGCAAAACATATCATAGAAACTCTCTAATTACACACCATTCAGAAATGCAATTATCCAAGATTCAAGCAATGAGAGCACACCAAAAAACAAAAATTCTAATCGAATCCTGGGCTATATATCAAACAATACTAGACCAAGGAAGAGATTTTCATCGCAGCCAAGAGTTTAAGTTATCAACAACATGAGCTCTCCCCTTCGCCAACCTTGGTTGGAGGAAAAACATAAACTGACCAGCAAAGAAACACAGCATATCCCCCCCCCCCAAAAAAAAAATCACTGTAACGAATTGACCAATTCTAATATCAATTTTAAAAAGTCAGAAATGCAATAATCCAAACTAATCAATTATAAAAATAAAAAAAAATTAAAAAAAAAAATCAGAAACCCTAAGTTCTTAACCCCCATATTCAAACCCCTAATTAAATCGGAAACCCTAACTCCCTAATTTGATAAATTTAATGACAAATCAACAATTTCAAAGAAAATACACACTACTTGGCTAGTTAAATAACACAATAACTCAATTAAGCACAAAATCAACCCAACAAGTCAACAATTAGTGTTTAATACGAAATTAAAAACATAAAAATCATCAAAGTTACTGTAGGCGTCGTTTGAAGTGCGCCTACGTTAAAAGCATGTGTGAATATGCTTGGCACTCATAGGAAGTGGGAATTGACATAATACAATTAGGGACAAGGAAAGTAGGGAGCCGCCAACAAGTTTTTAAGGAACTTGTAAACCGTTCACGGATCATAAAAAGGCAACCACGAATAAGGGACAACAAAGGCAACAACGATTGACCCGTGAAGGTTACACCCCATTCATAATCCATGAGATTACTAACTCCATATGGTTCGGAGCCACGAAAGGAGGATCGGGGATGATGGTACGAAATAAGTCATGGAGTCACATTCGCTCGTATTGGCCTCTACTCGATTCTTATATTGAAAAGCATTCTTGTGATCCCAAAGGCATACAAACAAAATATTCAATTTGCTCAAAACTATTATTTAACTAAATTGGTTTAAGATTAATGCACACATAATTTTAAAATATTGGTGATCACTTCAATTAATAATAAGATTAAAAGGATCCTAAACCGGTTGTCCAAATTATCTTATTAGCCGTGATTTTCAATTACATATTCCCTTTAAACATGCAATACGGTGATCAATAATAGAATAACATTAATATTAAAACCAGATTAATCACAATTCCAACAACATAAAATCGTTAGAAAAATAATAAAAATAAAAGGAGCATGATCTTTACTTTGATTCTGTTTGTTTGCAACTACAAAATAATAAACGAGTTAGTAACTTCAAGGAAATAAATAAACAATAATTAAATTAAATAAAGTTGATTTTGGGGCCAAACCCTCAAACAGTTCTACCTTTCACGCCTTGGCTTAAGGACAGAACCTCAAGTAAAATATGGACTCCTTTGAGTGCTTGAAGAAGGAATTTTGAAGTGAAAAGGGTAGGCTAGTGTTTAGGCTAAAGCATAGAAGAGAGAAAATAAAATAATAGAATTACTCTGTGCCCCGTTCATCAGAAATGAGGGGTTATTTATAGGGAAAATGTGCTGAGGGAGCACACGGAACCCTAAAATGATAAAAACCCTAAAAAAGTATCCCGTGATACGGTCAAACTGTACCGTGACACGGGAAGCCCCACCGTCAGACGATACACATTCCCGTGACACGGTACACTTTTGGCGTGACGCGGGAAATTTTCAGAAAACGGGATAGAAAACGCGTCAAGGGTTAACGCGGAAAAGACACGGAATATCCTGTGTCACGGCAAACCTCCCGTGTCACGGGAAATCCCACCGTCAGATGGGAAGGATTCCCGTGACACGGTGGCAGTCTGCCGTGGTGCGGAAATTTCCAGTCCATTTTCCGTCTAAATACATTTTTAACCCTAATTTCCTTCGGCTTTTTTAAGTGCCGATTGATAATTTTGGGCCTTTTCTGACTTTTATTATTCGGGCTAAAATAAGAAAATAATTAAATAAAAATAAATAAAAGGTTTGGGCCAAAAATAAATAATAAAACAATAAAATAAAAAAGGTTTGGGCTGAAAATTAATTAATAAGTTTGGGCTGAAATTAAAACTATGCTTTTACCAAACATCAAGACTAATCCATGGATTGTTCAAAAATATGAATTTAATAAAATACGATTTTTTAAGCACTCTCGGGATTAAATACTGAATCCGACCAATAGTGGCGGTGAAAGGTTGTTCATCATCGGGTTTGGTTTTGGGGAGACATTTTTAGGTGTCTACAGAAGCCCCCACTTTGACTGAGTTTGTAGAAACGTTAGTTTCGAAAACGATAGTCAAAGTAGCCGATAGGGACGGAGAATGATTTAAGACGTTTTGCGATCTTAAATCACTCTGTATACGTCAGATACCTGCAGAAAAATGTTAGTTCCACAAATAAAAGAATAAAGGGATAGAATACGTATTTAGCACTAGTGTATCGGTGACAAACGAATTTGGCAGCTTCTTAAGCTTGAAGGAATCCACCGGATGACGTATGTTGAAATGCTTTCCATGCTTGAGGAAAACCGACAGATGAGTTTGGTAGCTTTCTAAGCCTGAAGAAACCTACCGGATGACACTTTCCATGCTTGAGGAAAGTCAACGTATGAATTTGGTGTCATTCTATGCTTGAAGAATTCTATCGATAATGCCTTCCATGCTTAAGGAAAGACGACTACTTGGCGGTTTTCTATACTTGAAGAAAAATCCACCGATAACGTTTTCCATGCTTGAGGAAAGCCGACTTGGCGGTTTTCTATACTTGAAGAAAAATCCACCGATAACGCTTTCCAAGCCTGAGGAAAGCCGACTTGGCGGTTTTCTATACTTGAAGAAAAATCCACCGATAACGCTTTCCAAGCCTGAGGAAAGCCGACTTGGTGATTTTCTATACTTGAAGAAAAATCCACCGATAACGCTTTCCAAGCCTGAGGAAAGCCGACGATTGCTGAAATTTGTAAGTCTATGATGGTTCGATTATCCCCGAACGTGGGCCGCAGATGTTTCACAATTTTAAGCCGATTATCTGACCGTATTAAGTGCTTAAAATGCCGAAAAATAGACTTTGATGTTTGCTAGGGGTAAAATGGTAATTTTAGTCCCCCTTAAATATCAGTTAGAATTTTCCGCGTAATTCTAGCGAAAAATAATCGCCCAATAAGCTCGAAAAATATTCAAACTGGTCAAAAATGTCAGGAATATTCGCTGACAATGCACAGAGTCTGTCGTGCCACGTCACCACTTTGCCGTGACACGGGAACTCCTCCCGTCAGACGGGACAAAATCCCGTGTCACGGGAATATTTTTTCTGCCTTTTTTTTTGTTGTTGAATTGGTCAACGTGAATCAGAGCGCCACGTCGGCAGTGTACCGTTACACAATAACGGTAACCGTGGCACAGTGAACGGGGTTTGTAACAGCTACTTTTTTGCTTTAAATTCACGTTTTTGCTTCACCATTTCGCCATTTCTCATCTGATTCTCACTCCAAAAAGTTCAAAAATTTTCCTTGGTTTGCCGTGTCTCGTCGAGTGCTCACCGGTGCTCAGTTTGTCTTCCCGTCGGCCGGTTTCCACCACCGTGTCGCGGCCTTCCTGCATTCTCTCTCTCTCCTCTTTTTTTAATTTTCTTGCTTTTTGCTGCGGGTTGCTGCTGCTAATTTTTGCTGCTGCTGTTGCTGTCTTCCTCCGGAGCTGCCGTCGGGGTCACCGGAGCTCCGTCGCCTTTTGAGCTTACCGTGACACGGGACAGCCTCGCCGTGTCACAGATTCTGCTGACCGTGTCGCGGCGTTCTGTTGGTGGCCGGAGCTTTTTTCGAGCTTTTGGAGTTCGAATTTTCACCAATTTTGCTGTAATTTCTTGCTATCTTCCTCACTTTCGACCCTCTACGAGCATTCGTGTAAGTTTCCTTTGATTTTTGTCTTGAATTTTGCTTCACATAAGTAATTTCATGAAAAACCCTTAAAACCAATTTGGGGATTTTTGATTTTGAGGTTTTATGTTGAAATTCTTGCCATGATTTTACTTGTATATGTATGTATGTGTGTTTGTGAGAAATTTGAGACAAAAATTACATGATTTGATGGAGAATTGAGCAAATCACCATTTTTGGGTACTACTTTGTCAAATGATGTTCATGTTATTTCTTTTGTACTTGAAATGGTGAAAAAAACGGTGGTGAAGTGTTTCATGATGTGTTGATTCATTGTTTTTGTGCAACTTCGAAACATATTTTGCGTATGTACCATATCGTGATGGAGAACATAGTATCATGCGGCTAGGAGAACTGTAGTATTAGTTTGTCATGGATAAACTAAATACCATAATTTTGCCAATTTTTAGCCTGGAGGTAAAAATTTAGCGTATAATTCAATAAATAACTAAATAACTTAGGAAATGATGCTAAGTATTTAGATTTTTATAATAGCATGCCTAGGCGACGAGATTGCGATCTTTCTACCCTCGGCCGGCGTCGGGCTTTTCGGGAGGACACTCCCACCATTCCTGAGGGTATGGACGACGATGCTTTAGAGTCCGAGCCTCGGGCATCCGCGAGTAGAGGTAGATAGGTTCCACCTCCGTGGGCTCCAGACCAGTTGGTTTTCTGCCGTGAAAACCATGTCTCTCATCGCTCACTCTCCGGCATAGTCGATGGCACGCTTCGCCACCACGGTTCTGGAGCCGGCGATTTGATCCCTCGACTTCACCAGATCATTACGAGGGATCCTGCTACGAACGCCCTATGGGAATCGGCTGGTTTAGTAGATTTCTATACGGCAGTTGTAGGGTTTCGCAGCCCCCGGGGTTGCGGTGCGACGGTCGTTCTCGCATTGTTGGAGTATTTCTGGGATACTACCAACACTTTTCATTTTGCTTGGGGGGAGATGACGGTGACCCCCCTACACTTCAGTATGATCAGCGGGTTGCGCTTCACCGACCGGGCTGTAGCTCAGATGTCTGATCTGTCTTGGGGATCGGCTGAGACAGCTGATTTTTTGGATCCGATCGTTCAGTACATCAGGTCCCGACCAGAGTCTCGAGGTGGTCCTAGGAGCGGACGATCGGAGCTGGCTTCAGTTTTAGCTCGTGGCTTCGACATGGAGGATACGACGGCTGAGCAGCGAGTGCGGATTTTCATCCTGATCCTGATTTATATGACCCTTTCTCCCGATAGGAGTTCACGTGTACTCCTTTACTACCTCCCCGCTCTGGTCAGGATCCATGAGATAGGATCCTATAGCTGCGCCAGCCTTGGATACGCCGATCTCCTCTTATCACTACATCATGGCTGTCGGCAGCTGAATGACGAGTCTCCCATCACTGTCTATGGTCTGTGGAGAGTCGTAGAGGTGATGATATTTTCCCTTTTGTTTCACTTTAACTTGTTCGACTCATGTGCTAAAGATTACTTTTCATCGCAGCTATGGTTCTACGAGTACTTCCCAGGCTTGGCTCCTCGCCGGCGTCGTGGAGCGGTCCATGATTTCCCTGTCAGGGCCAGCTGGCGTGATCGAGGAGAGTCGCGGATGGAGTCTGTCCCTGCACTGAGTGGGTTGCTACGCTGAGGCACCTCTTCTATCGGCGTAAGAATCAGTTTTGTTGCTGTTATTTTCCCTCTGACGTTGTTTCTGTTGTTTCACGCCGACTTTTTATGTTTTTCAGGTTGCCATTGATGTCCAATATCGTCCTTGGGCCAGGATGACTGATCTACCTGAGGCCTTGCGTCTTTCTGCGTACCGCACCATTTTGGTTGGTACCGGACGCTTTGTCTGGTATTGGGGGAGTGAGTCGTTCGTCAGCATAGTGGCGATCGTTTTGTGGTGCCCTCATCTCCACCAGAGTCGATGCTGGACTCACGCTTGATCAGAGAGTTGATCAACAGGGGAGAGCGCTATACTTTTCCATGGCAGGAGCTTGTACACATGGAGAGTGACTATGCGCGGGATTTTCTTCCCTCTCTGGCTCATCCACCCCGTCTTCCTGAGGTATGATTTCTTTTGAGGATCTTCTTTATTAATCTCTGTTTTAAATAGTCGAATAACTTGATTATTCGATCATATTTTCAGACGACTATTCACCCTGTGGGGAGGATCGAGATTCCTCCTTAGTCTGTTCGCTATCCAGGGCCGATTGGTATCACAGAGGACCATATTGCTGACGCGCCAGAGGGTTACATACAGGCGCATGAGTCTCTGCCCGAGGTCTTTGAGCCAGTGAGTTCTCTTGGATGCATTATTCATCCTTTTAACACTGTTTGTTACTGGCTTTTCTTTGTTTTATCCTCAGCCTAACCGTGGTTTGGTGCCGAGTTGCTGTCGGAGCTCTAGCGACGTTCTTGAGGTATCATTCATTTTTATTTCTACCATTTGTTTTATTTTGCATTGTTGACACCTTTTGGTTTTGTATCTTTCACGAGCAACGGAGGTCCCGCTCGCGCTCGAGGCACAGAGGCTCGGACGAGGAGGAGCTTGGTCGTGGTAGACGATCTCCTAAGATTCACCGACGTTTTCATTCTCAGCGAGAGCCTCAGGTTACTCAGCCATTTCAGGAGGCTCAGTGGCAGCAGTCTCATTCTTCTCAGCGCTTTCCGGGCCAGAGTCAGGGGCAGCGTCAGTTGTTTTCACAGCCTCCACAACCTGAGCTTGGGTCTATTTCGACTCCCTTGGATCCTGGTTTATTTTCAGCTCCATTGTCAGGGATTCCTCCACCAGTGTCGGGCTTGTTCTCAGTCCCGATTCCAGTGTCTTTGGGCCAGTCTACACCGTTTTCCGGCTGGACGGGTCCTGCCTTGAGCTTGACTACTACTGGGGTTACAGGGACTAGTAGGGACACTACTCCCCGTACTCAGATGGTGGAGGGACTCTTCGGTTCGCCATTCCCATATGCGCAGGGTGGAGATGATACTGATTCTGGCTCTAGAGACTTTTGACCGAGGGTTTTTATTTGTACATACTATGATGACACTTGACATGTTTATTTATTACGACTCTTTTTTACATTATTCACAGTTTATGTATTTATTAATGTGTGTTAGTGTGTGTTTGAGACTCCTTGTGTGTGATTATGTATTTATTAATGACGCGACGAAAAAAAAAACATAAGTGGAGTAATGGAGGGTACCGACCTTCCCCAAAAGAAAAAGAAATAAAAAGACAAGCAAAATAAAATTACCTTCCCCAAAAGAAAATTAAAAGAAATAAAAAGACAAAAAATAAATAAAGTGATGAAGAAATAAAATCTTAAAGTGGTGAATAAATAAATAAATAAAATAAAGATAATAATAATAAGAAGAATATAAAAAAAAAAGTGAGAATTTTATTAGAAATAAAACTCTCAGATAAACGGTGAAGATAAAATACTATAAAAAATCCGGATAGATACGGGAAAAGATGAAAAAAAAAAAAACGCGTGAAGTACCGTGACACGGCACTGTGCACCGTGTCACGGTAGAACTTGCCGTGTCACGGCAAAAGTTCCCATGACACGGTGGAACTTCCCTTGTCACGGGACGCATATTACTCAGCGGTTTGTTTTACGCGTATAAAAAGATAAATTCTGGGCAGTGTCGAGCGCTTTTGCTATAAAATAAGACCAATTTATTCATGATATGCATAATTACGAAACACAAAATAATTTAGAATTTCATATTTCAATAATCATGTCTCAGAATTTTGATAATACATTGCGTGACTGGTCTTATTCTTTGACCAATGCTGAGAAAAGAGAGTTAGAATTATTTCATGTCAGGGGTTTGCTAGCCCTGCGACATGTAGCTATTGAACATGATTTTCTTAGGGCAACATTAGATTATTGGAGTCCAAAAACGTACTGTTTCAAATTTGATTATGATGAAATCTGTCCCCTGCCGGAGGAATTTGGTGCAATCTTTGGATTTCCTGCTAGAAACCTTATTGCCATGCCTACCTTACGTGAATATTATTACCAAGATTTTCGAACGCCATCTGAATCTAACAGATCCCGATTTAAATAGAATTGTTTGTGGTAATGAAGTAGACTTAGAAAAACTTGCTAATTTATATTTTAATCGCCCTATCTCTGAGTCTTATCATGTATATCGTAGAAGGGCATATATTTTTTCGCATGTTTAGCAAGCTCTTATTTGCAAACGGTAGGGTAGGACATGCTTGTCTAGCGTCTGTGCTTGAACATGTCGAATCTGGAAGATCTCCTATGCCGACGTGCCTTGGAGAGACATTTTGTGGCCTTGACGAGGCAAAAGCTGACCGGAAAGCCATCAGGAAGGGCTCTCTGGTACTACTGCAGGTAAAAATACGCTCCGAGTAGCCCCCGTTACACAAAACAGGCACCGTGTCACGGTGGGTGTCTGCCGTGACACGGCAAAACCTGCCGTGTCATGGGAATCTGCTTGATAATTTTTTAAATAATAATAGCACATTTATTTCAGCCTTAAAAATAAAAATTACAATGACTTTTATTTTTTATTTATTTATCCGAGTCAAGGAGTCGGACGCAATGGAAGAACGAAAATAAAAACTCGAACAATGAATCCGCAACGAATGCGCCACTATTCTAAAAATAAAACGGAAAACTGAAATTCCACCGTGTCACGGTGAAAGGGTCCCGTGAAACGGTACAAATTCCCGCGTCACGGCAATTTTACCTTTTTTTTTTTTTTTTTTGCCGACAAAAGTGACGTGGCACGGGAACTTCTCCCGTCAGACGGGATAAAATCCCGTGTCACGGGAATTTCCCTTCCCCTTTTTTTTCGTTCAGGCCCACCGTGTCACAGTACCGTGACACGGTGGGATGTTCCGTGTCGCGGCAATTTTCCTTCTTTTTTTTTTTTTTTGGCCGTGACGCAATGCTGAACCGACGCGCATATTTGATCAACAGAGGGAGGATTTTTTTATTTTAAAGTGGTCGGGCCCCCTTGAGGGGTTGCCTACGTATCCTAAAAAGGAATCAGGCCAAACGTAGCTCTATTGGGTCATGAACCCATGTGACTAGGCATAGAATTTCTTGAGTTGATCCAAGTTGGTTAAATTATGGAAGCCGTTACCGTCCATGTCTACCAATTGTGCCGCTCCGCCAGACCGGATGGCTTTAACAATGTACGGGCCTGACCAGTTCGGTCTGAATTTTCCTCTTGGATCTAACACATTTTTACGAAGTGCCTTAAGCACTAGGTCACCCTCTTTGATATTTCTGGTCTTGACTTTTTTATTAAAATGTCGTGCCATACGCTGTTGGTAGGTTTGGACATGATGCAAAGCTGCCAAGCGTTTTTCATCAAGTAAGACCAGTTCATCGTATCTTGCTCTAATCCAGTCGACTTCATCTAGTTGGCTTTCCAATGCGATTCGAAGAGAAGGGATTTCGAGTTCGATTGGTTGTACAGCTTCAACTCCATAGACCAAAGAGAAAGGGGTAGCCCCCGTTGATGTACGAACAGAGGTTCGATAACCCCAAAGGGCGAAATGTAGCTTACTTGGCCAATCTTTGTAATTTTCTATCATCTTTTCGATGATAGTCTTCACATTTTTGTTGGCCGATTCGACTGCACCATTTGTTTCTGGTCTGTAAGGTGATGATTTGTGATGCTTGATATGATATTTATGTAATAATTCCGCGCATTCGGCTTGAAAATGTGTTCCATTATCACTGATCATCTCATGAGGTACCCCATAGCGGCATATGATATTTTTCTCAATGAATTGAGCTACGTGTTTTTGCCGTCAGCTTGGCATATGAGGCAGCCTCGACCCATTTGGTGAAGTAGTCGATTGCTACGAGAATGAATTCATGCCCCCCTTGTCCTGGTGGTGTTATTTTTCCAATGATGTCAATGCCCCAAGTGGAGAAAGGTCATGGAGAAGTATACGTGTAGAGAAGCGAAGGTGGAACATGCTGTAAGTTTACATAGACTTGACACTTCATACGTTTCTTGACGTATTCGTGACAATCTCTCTCCATAGTAGTCCAATAGTAACCTTGTCGTTGAATCTTTTGGACTAACATCTTTGCATTCATGTGTGTTCCACATATACCAGCATGAAGGTTTTCCATGGTTTTATGTGCTTCTTTCTTGGCTATGCATAAGAGATTTCTTCCCATTGCAGTTCTCTTGTGGAGTTCTCCCCTGATGAGCACATACTGTGAGGCCACGAGCCTCAAAGCACGGCGTGCCCTTTTATCAATATTAGGAGGGTATTCTCCTCTTGTCACATAATTAAGGATGTCCGTATACCATGGCTCTTCATCTTCTTCTTGTGGTTCTTGTTCATCGTCAAGTGCATGAACATAAGCCGGCTCATATCTTCTTTCTATGGTCAGTGGCATTCTGATTGTATCAGTTGGAATTCGCACCATTGATGCTAATTTAGCTAGTGCGTCGGCGAATTGGTTTTCTTCTCTTGGCAAATACGTATACTCCACTTCATCTAGTTGCTCCGTGAGAGTTTCTAAATGAACTTGATACGTAGCGAGACTTTCACTTCTCACTTTCCATCTCTTGGAGATTTGGTTAATGATTAGTGAAGAATCACCGTAGATTCTGAGTTTCTTAATTCCCAAGGCGACAGCTGTTTCTAACCCCAAAATGCATACTTCATATTCTGCGGCATTGTTGGTGACATCAAAGTCGAGCTTCATGGAAATTGGGATGTGCTCTTCATTGGGTGATACGAGCAAGACTCCTACACCACATCCCTTTTGGTTTGAAGCTCCATCGAAATAGAGCGTCCAGCTATCATCTTCGGTCATGAGTAAATCTTCGTCAGGGAAATCGTACTCATCTTCTTCTTTTTCAGCTTCTTCTAGCGGAAAGTCTGCTAAGAAGTCAGAAACTGCAGAACCTTTGATGGATTTTTGTGGCATAAATCTCAAGTCAAATTGAGCCAGATTGACTATCCACCTTGATAATCTGCCGTTGAGCGTTGCTTTCTCGAACAAGTATTTGAGAGGGTCCATCTTGGACACGACATGCACTGTATGAGTGAGCATGTAATGTCTTAGTTTCTGTGCGGCCCATACAAGTGCGAGACACAACTTCTCAAGTGGTGTGTATCGCGTCTCATATCCTTGAAGTTTCTTGCTCAAGTAATAGATTGCATTCTCCTTGCTTTCGATTTCTTGTGCTAGCATTACCCCCATAATTTCTCTTGTGACCATAAGGTAGAGTCGAAGAGGAAAGTCAAGTATTGCTGGCGCTAGCACGGGTGGGTTTGCCAAATACTCTTTGATTTTGTCGAAAGCCTTTTGGCAATCATCATCCCATGTGACTGGGACATTCTTCTTAAGCTTCTTGAATATAGGTTCACATATCGCTGTGAGCTTTGATATGAACCTACTTATATACTGCAACCTTCCAATGAAGCCTCGATTCTCCTTCTCATTTTTGGGTGGTGGCATGGCCATGATCGCTTTTACTTTCGAAGGATCTATTTCAATCCATCGAGAACTGATCACGTATCCAAGTAATTTTCCTGACGTGACTCCGAATGCACATTTTGCTGGATTTAATCTCATGTTGTACTTGCGGAGTCTTTCAAAGAACTTGCGAAGGGCAATAATATGGCCTGGGCGATCTTTAGACTTAACGATCATATCATCGACATAGACCTCCACCTCTTTGTGCATCATGTCATGTAACAATGCTGTAGCTGCTCTTTGGTAGGTGGCACCCGCGTTTTTCAACCCGAATGGCATTACCGTATAGCAATATGTACCCCATTGCATGATGAATGTGGTTTTCTCCATGTCTTCTTCGGCCATCAATACCTGATTATGTCTGGCGTAAGCATCCATGAATGACAGGAGTGCATGGTTTGTTGTATTATCGACCAGAATGTCAATGTGAGGTAGAGGGAACCCATCTTTTCGGCTTGCTTTATTGAGATCCCTGTAATCAACACACATTCTGACCCTTCCATCCTTCTTTGGAACTGGAACCACATTTTCTATCCATTCCGGATACTTGGATACTCTGATGAAACCTGCGGCCAATTGCTTCCTGATTTCTTCCTTGATTTTGAGAGCCACATCTGGTTTCATTCGGCGCAGCTTTTGTTTGACAGGCTTCATACCTGGAATGAGTGGTATTGTATGCTGAGCTATATCCCTGTCAATTCCTGGCATATCTTGGTATGACCAAGCAAATACTTCAACAAATTCACTAAGCAAGTTAATTAGCTCTTTACGTTCATCTTGACTTAGTGTTAATCCAATTTTTACTTCTTTAACAGTCGTATCATTGGAAATGTTAACTGTTTCTGTATCTTCAATAACTGCTGTTTTATTTTCGTGTTCTTCCATTGCTTTTATTATTTCTTTGTCATTTTTATCATTAGCAAAGCAATATTGATCAGGGCTAGGGGAATGGCACGCATAGTAAGCAAAGGTACTCATTTTATTGAATTCACTGGCTAATACATCAAGAGAGGCAAGGTCGGCTGCGACCTCACCAGAATTATTAGGACTAGAAAGAGAGTACTCAACAAGAGACTTAGGGTTGAACTCTATAGCAGAAAGAGGGTCGGCCTCAGACTCTAAGGACTCGTCTACAGACTTAGACTCTGACTCGCACTCGGACCCAGACGACTCAGACTCATCAAACATAGGACCCTCGCCAGCGGTTATTTCCAACTTCTCTCCACACGGCGTAGTGATCCTCAATGTCTTGCGCCATCCTCTTGAAATGTTGTCAGCTTGGACGATTAACTCGGAGGGGTCAAAATCCTTGTTGCTATGACAGCTTGAACGAGCTCGGAGTTATCATTGCAGACCGTCTTGGGCTCATTTTCTCCATTCCAAAAAGAAGGTTGATTCGTAGATCATCAGAGTTCAGGCTAGCTGGCTTCTCGGTTGTGAAGAGCTCTTCGTCTTCGTCAACGAAGTCACAATCGAGGAACACCTCGAATCTTGGTTCACGGATCCCATCATGGACGAATGGCTCAGGGAATTCATAGCATGGGAAGTCTTCCCCTTCTTTGATGTACTGGCCAATGAGGGTGAACGGATACGGATCCATGGCCATTTCCGTCTTCGTGATTCGAGCGTTATTGCGAGCCTTAATCTTCAATGCAGCTCGTTTCAGATCTTCTTTTGTTGGCTTGAATCCCAAGCCGAAAGTATCCTTCTTGAGCGCACCAAGATGGCCCCAAGATTCAGCCATTTTCTTCTTGAGTCCAAGGGCCATTCCAAGGAAATGACCTTGCTTCTTCAGAATGGCATTGAAACTGGTGTTTGAATAGGGATCGAAGTCAAGATGGCACTTTTCCTCCTCTTCGATCACGAGAACATCATCTAGTGAAAACCCCCAAAGATCTTCATCTTCTTCGTCATGTTCAACATGGACGATAGGAGTATCAATAACTTGAATGCGCATAGGAGAAGCATCGATAGTAATCGCAACCCCTCCAACTATGGCTTTCACTTTCTGGTGAAGCGATGACGGAATCGCCTTAAGCTCATGAAGCCAAGGGTGTCCTAACAACAAATTGAAAGAGGCCTTAATGTCCACCACCTGAAATTTGGTGCGACGTTCAATGGCCCCAGTAGTTATATTCAGTATGATAGTACCCACGGCTTGACGGCGAGTATTATCATAAGCGCGAATCCCTTGAGTGGAGGGAGTCAATTCTTCATTCTTTATGCCCAACTTCTTTGTAGTACGGAGTGGGCACACATTGATTACAAAGCCATTATCAACTAGGCTCATGGGAACATTCATCTGCCTACACACCACAGTGAGGTGTAAGGCCTTATTATGTTGACCCCCTTCCGGGGGCAGATCTTTATCAGAAAACGAAATCAGATTGCTAGTACTTGGCAACTCAGTAGTGAGAACGTTGACCAGCCTTGAGGAGTCATGTCATCATCAACTCCTATCTTCACCAGAGCATTCATCACAGCCTTTCGATGCTCGTGGGAAGTGGCCAAAAGCTTCCATACATTCATCTCCACCTTGGTCTTCTGCAGTTGTTTGACCACATCGCTGTTCACAGGATCGATGGGATCAACTATCGAATGTGATTGTGGTGGAGGTGGAGGTGGATTAGGTTGTTGCAACCGTCCACTTCTAGTGAGAACCTTGACCTCAAAGTCCCCCCAAACGTCTTCACTGGTTCCAAGAGATGAATAGGCTATATCCTTGAGATAGACGTCTTCATCATCACTATCCCAAATTCCATTCACTTCTTCAGTACTTGAGATAAATACAACTTCCGTTAGAGGTTCATTCACAGGTTGAATGAGTATCGACGGATCAAAGGAGACTTCATCTCCCATGATAGCCAAAGCATCAGAAAGAGGACCTGTTTAAATGTTAGGCTTCTTGCCCCCTGGAGGAACAGGAAGTTGATTAGCATCGATCAGATCTTGGATTGCATCCTTCAGCCTCCAACACTTCTCAGTATTATGACCCTTGCCTTGATGAAACTTGCAATAAGCATTGGGGTCATAGCTAGCGGTCCTATTCTCTGGCCGAGGTTCTGGAAATGGTCCGATTGGCATAATCAGTCCTTGACCATGCAAACGGTCATAAGCAGCATCATAAGTCATTCCCAAAGGCGTGTAAACCCTCCTTTGCCTTTGGAATCTTTGAGGAGGAGCATTAAGGGCCAGCACATCATTGATATTGATATTGTTGGTAGCATTATTCGGCTTAGAAGACGAAGAAGAAGGAGTGTCGTTCTTCTTGTTTTTCCAAGTGATGTTGTTATTGTTGCTACCAACAGACTTCATCAGTTCATCTTCGATATTGATTTCAATATCGTATACAGCGTCAAAGGTACTCAGAAGCAGAAACTTCAAGTGTTGCTTGTACTTATGAGTCAGATTGGCAATGAACAAGCGAACCATTTCTTTCTCCTTGGGGGGATCCACCAGGAGCGCAGTTGTTTCCCTCCACCTGCTTAAGTAAGTGGTGAAGCCTTCATTCTCTTTCTTTTTGAGAATGGAGAGTTCACGTTCAGAAGTCTTGGCCTGGATGTTACACTTGTAACGGTTCATGAAGCTTTCACCAACATCCTCCCAGGTCGCGACATGTTTGGATTCCAATGAATAGAACCACTGTTGACAGGCATGCTCTAAGGAAAGAGGGAACACCGTAGGGAAGAGTGTCACATCTACTCCCTTAAGAGCCATAGTTGCAGAAAAAGCCTTCAAATGGAAAAGCAGATTATCAGTAGGCTTGAATTTGGGAATGTCAGCAGTGGAAAACTTCTCAGGAAGCTTCTCTCTTATGGACGAAGAGGTGACAGGTTGTTCCACATAAGTGAACTCTTCAGAGATCTTGCTCATCTGTTCCTTAATCTTGTCCATTGCAGCAGTAGTGACATTGTTTTGATTGTCCTGTTCTACAGTACTGACTCTAGTGGTGAGTGTCTGCATCATGTCAGACAATCTTTCAATTGTCCTATTGAGGTTCTCGATGTCTTCCTTAGTGGCCATTGGTTGAAAGTAGACTGGAGATGGATTTTGTGGAGATGATTGAGGTGGTTTCCTTGTACGCCTCTTTGGTATAAGAGGTTGTTGAGGTATGGACTCGAACCGTAACAATCTACCCCTGCTTTTTGACCAAGTGTTGTGACACCGAAACAAACACACCTTTAATGACCAAACTTAACCTTAACCCATCCGGATAAAAAAAAAGAAAAAAAAAAAAAAAAAAAAGAATTTTTTTTTTTTATAAAAAAAAAATCTATGGTTTTGAAATTCTTTTTTTTAAAAAAAAAAACCATATGGGAGGATACCATCCGACTTACTCCGAAAAAAAAACGACACAAAAACGAGACTTCCCTAAAATACGGTCAAAAAGTGGTGCACGACTTAAAGAAAAAAGTGTGTGAACGCGATATGTGAGTGACTAAGTGAGGTTATAGACGCGTGTTTTGACCGTATAGCTAGACACGACACAAAACTGGACACAGCATTCGCACAAAAATCGAAAAAAAAGACTGACAGAACACTTTCCTAGGCATCGTGTCACGGTGAAGACTGTCGTGACACGGTGCAGTCTATCGTCAGACGGTAGATAGTCCCGTGTCACGACATTGTTCACCGTGGCGCGGCAGAACATGCCGTGACACGGTGCGCAGTTCCTGGTCAGTTTTGTGATTTTTCCAGATTTTAACCGATTTTAGGTTCGTACTAATTACTATGTGAGAATAAAAACCCTCGATCATGGGTTAAACAAAAGAGCAAACACATGAAGGTTAGCACCAAGCAGCCACATAGCATTTAGGCACGATGATGTAAAAAAAAGTTCGCAACCTAGAGTCAAGATCTATGTTCAACTATTGGTCAAGCTTTGGGTGTCAAATTAATCACAGGAATATTTTTTCAAGAATCTTTCAAGTCTCATCCACTCATCTTAATTAAATACCGATCACTCAAATCGATAAATAATTAAAAATCCTCCCCAGTGGAGTCGCCAAATTGTAGGCGTCGTTTGAAGTGCGCCTACGTTAAAGCATGTGTGAATATGCTTGGCACTCATAGGAAGTGGGAACTGACATAATACGATTAGGGACAAGGAAAGTAGGGAGCCGCCAACAAGTTTTTAAGGAACTTGTAAACCGTTCACGGATCATAAAAAGGCAACCACGAATAAGGGACAACAAAGGCAACAACGATTGACCCGTGAAGGTTACACCACATTCATAATCCATGAGATTACTAACTCCATATGGTTCGGAACCACGAAAGGAGGATCGGGGATGATGGTACGAAGTGAGTCATGGAGTCACATTCGCCCGTATTGGCCTCTACTCGATTCTTATATTGAAAAGCATTCCTGTGATCCCAAAGGCATATAAACAAAATATTCAATTTGCTCAAAACTATTATTTAACTAAATTGGTTTAAGATTAATGCACACATAATTCTAAAATATTGGTGATCACTTCAATTAATAATAAGATTAAAAGGATCCTAAACCGGTTGTCCAAATTATCTTATTAGGCGTGATTTTCAATTACATATTCCCTTTAAACATGCAATACGGTGATCAATAATAGAATAACATTAATATTAAAACCAGATTAATCACAATTCCAACAACATAAAATCGTTAGAAAAATAATAAAAATAAAAGGAGCATGATCCTTACTTTGATTCTGTTTGTTTGCAACTACAAAATAATAAACGAGTTAGTAACTTCAAGGAAATAAATAAACAATAATTAAATTAAATTAAATTAAATGAAATTAAGTTGATTTTGGGGCCAAACCCTCAAACAGTTCTACATTTCACGCCTTGGTTTAAGGACAGAACCTCGAGTAAAATATGGACTCCTTTGAATGCTTGAATAAGGAATTTTGAAGTGAAAAGGGTAGGCTAGTGTTTAGGCTAAAGCATAGAAGAGAGAAAATAAAATAATAGAATTACTCCGTGCCCTGTTCATCAGAAATGAGGGGGTATTTATAGGGAAAATGTGCTGAGGGAGCACACGGAACCCTAAAATGATAAAAACCCTAAAAAAGTATCCCGTGACACGGTCAAACTGTACCGTGACACGGGAAGCCCCACCGCCAGACGGTACACATTCCCGTAACACGGAACACTTTTGGCGTGACGCGGGAAATTTTCAGAAAACGGGATAGAAAACGCATCAAGGGTTTACGCGGAAAAGACACAGAATGTCCCGTGTCACGGAAAACCTCCCGTGTCACAGGAAATCCCACCGTCAGACGGGAAGGATTCCGTAACACGGTGGCAGTCTGCCGTGGCGCGGGAATTTCCAGTCCATTTTCCATCTAAATACATTTTTTACCCTAATTTCCTTCGGCTTTTTTAAGTGCCGATTGATAATTTCGGGCCTTTTTCTGACTTTTATTATTCGGGCTAAAATAAGAAAATAATTAAATAAAAATAAATAAAAGGTTTGGGCCAAAAATAAATAATAAAACAATAAAATAAAAAAGGTTTGGGCTGAAAATTAATTAATAAGTTTGGGCTGAAATTAAAACTATGCTTTTACCAAACATCAAGACTAATCCATGGATTGTTCAAAAATATGAATTTAATAAAATACTATTTTTTAAGCACTCTCGGGATTAAATACTAAACCCGACCAATAGTGGCGGTGAAAGGTTGTTCATCATCGGGTTTGGTTTTGGGGAGACATTTTTAGGTGTCTACAGTTACCTAAAAGGTGCGCGGTTGTACGATGAACCGTAGGCGTTGGGCGGTGGCTGGAATGTGCGGCGGCGGGCGGCTGCAGTAAATTTTCGTTTGTCGAAGAGAGAGAGAAGAGTGATGTTACTGTTGTGGGATCCAGCCCATTTAAGTATTTCAGCAAAATAGACCAGTCTAAATTAGGGATGTCAATGGGGCGGGGCGGGGCGGATGTTGGCCTTCCCATCCCCATCCCCACCTAATATTTTCATCCCTATCCCCATCCCCATCCTCGCAGCGGGTCCAATTTTCATCCCATCCCCGCCCCACCGGGTACAACTCCAAAACCATCCCCGCCCCACCCCCACTTGGATATCCATCCCCACCTAATCCCACCAAAGACCCGCCTTAGCTAATCCCCACCCAAGGTCTACCTAATATCCGTATCTCAAATACACAATCTTACATAATTAATACGAATTATAAAATAAAACATTATATACACATTTTTGTGTTATAATATAAGTGTCGTACAAAGTATTATAATTAATATTGTATTTCATGTAATTATTTTATAAATATAATAAAAGTATGTAACTTTGCTTTAAAAGATATATAGATGTGAGTATGAGGTGGGATGGGGCGGGTACGAAGTGGGGCGGGTGTGGCGGGGCGGGTACAACTTAAAATCCACCCCCGCCCCATCACCCATGGCGGGTATGGTTTTTATCCCCATCCCCGCCCCACCACCCGCCAAACCGAGACCCATCCCCGCCCCATTGGGGCGGGGATGGGGCGGGTCTCCTACTTGACCCGCCCCACTGACATCCCTAGTCTAAATATAGGCCCAACCTGGCTCGTTTTAGAATGGCTTAGGCCCTAGCCTAATCCAACACACAATCAATTAAGGTTGGCAGTCCCTGGCCCGACCCGACAACCCGACCTGAACCCAACCCAAAGTTACTAAGAGAAACCCAAACTCAACCCAGACCAAACAACCCAAATTAAACCCAATTTGACCCAAATTTCATATATCGTAATAATATTAAATTTTACACTATTTTTGATGGTTTCTAAGCACAACCCAAAATCTAACCCAAACCCGACCTGTTAACCCAAATTGCCACCCATCCAATCAACTAAATAGAACTTCTTGTAAAAGAAAAAAAAAAAACTAATTTTAGACCTGGAAAACGGGTTGTTCGGGTAGGGTTCAGGTCGATTTAGTAAATATTCAGGTCGGGTCGGGCTAATTTGGGTTTTGATTCATCACTTCGAGTCGAGTCGGTTTGGGTAGTATTGATTAATTTACTGAAGAGGGTATGGTATCTTGGTTATGTAAGTTTGATGATTAATGTATATTATTATCTTACAAGTATTTTAAAATTACGAGCAAAATGTTATAAGTAATAAGGAAATATCTACACGGAAAATATGCGAATATGCGTAACAAAGCTAATTATACTACTTAACTACATCAATCAACCATAGCAAGAGAGTTGATACATAGTCAATTTAAAATGTTGTAGCACCACTTCTACATACGTTCCTAATACCTAAGACCACATCACCATAAATTACGCAACTAAATCTAAATAAACTACACGCGATGCTTCTCCTAAACTACCCTAACGAACTACACACATCGAATAATTTTTTTTTTAAGAACACACATCGAATATTTAAAACAACAAGTTAACCAAATGACCCATGATAGTATTTATGATACCATCAACCACAGTAGATGGTATTTTAAGCAACCGGGTAGATACCATCAAGACAGTTGATGGTATTTTCATTAAGGTGCTAACAAGACTAAGGTTCTTACTGTAACGATACCAGCTGAATCAGGAAAACCGTACGGCGTCATATCTCTTCACTACCATCCATGTATGTCGTGTCTGTGGTGGTGTACTTCGAGTCAAAACTTAAATCCATATCCCAAAAGATCCGGTCCGCAAGGTTCTTCCCCACCAAATCCATTTGGTTCTTGTAATCTTCATGGTGGAGATCGGTCATGTATGTATTGGTCAGTAAAATATCCATAGTTTCCATAACATCTAACCCGTTCGCCTCCATCATCATGTTTTTTGAAAGTGAGGAAGTTTTCTTCGTCGTCTTGAAGCTCTTACCTCAAATTCTCGTGGGAGAAGTTCACCCACTCACATGTGATGTTGATCTTCTCGGCATTGTGAAGACCCACTCCATTTTCTCCAGAAAACTTGTGACCTAAAATAATACTACCCCCATTTCCCCGACTCCGGCACATTCTTCTCAAGTTGTTCATGAACATCTTCCAACCAAGCTTCTAATGGCATAAACAAGGCAAAGAATTTTCCCATCCAATAGTATGCACGTTTGTTTTGCATGCATTTTGGCAAGATTTTTTTCAACCTCACCACATCAAAAATAAAAGCCATTTTGAAGACATCTAGTAGGAAAAATAAGAAGCAATATGAATCCTTTTTTAACTCTCTTGGTGGCCCTAGTTGTAGTAGTGTTAAGTAAGGATAATTGGGATGAAACCTTAATCTGCATATAGCACCCGAACCTTTACCACTATAAACGGCAAGTTGAAATGGCCAAATTAGACTCTTTGATCGTTTCTCGAGAGCAATTGCACTTATGGAATCCTTCACATCCCTTTCTCCGAGTTCTTCAAGTTCCTTGCATATATCAAAGTCTTCCATTTTCGCTTTTCACTTTTCGGCGTATATGCATCGACAGGTCATGCTTCTTTTGGTTCTTTTGTGGGAAGAGGAAGAGGCACTATGATTTTTGAGTTTGTTTTCCATATGGAAATATGTAATTTGTAAAAAAATTAGCAAAAGCAAGTTTGTTCCTTGGGAGTTACTTGAAGCTTTGAGAATGTTGTTTTATTTAGGGTTGCAAGTACAATCCTTAGGTAGAATGAATGAGAATGAATTTAATCATAGGCACTTTGGTTAACTTCAAGTTGGTGGTACGCTATTAATGTTATGTACGGAAATGGGTGATCTGGGTACCAGTTGTTGTCATACTAGGATAGGGATAACACCAACTAACATCTTAACTATACCATCTTAAGTGTACTAGGATATTATGTTGGTTTTAATGTTCCCCAAGTTAGTGTTCATAATTGTACCAACATAACTCCTATTTGGCGGCTACAGACCCACAAATGCATTAACAATGCAATTGTATGTATTTATTATTTTAAGGAAAAGCAATCCTCACTTTAAGTCTTCATTTAATGGAACCAGTTGTGGAGCTAGAAAATTCAAACCGGGGGGACAAATGAACGTCACATAGTCTGACAAAAATATTGGAAAACAATTCAATACTTAAATATTTTAGTTAAATATTAAGGTTTTAAAAAATCCAAAATACTTATCAAGGAAATCTAACTTCACATACTAGTTATTCCTCCTTCGATGGTACATTATTAGTACTACCTCTGTTTTATATTATTTGCAACCATTTTTCACTCACATTTTAGGCAAATTATTGCAAATAATATGAAACAGAGGTAGTATTTGTATAGTGACGAATCTAAAATTATTAACTTAAGGATTTTGACGAATTCAAACATAAGATAATATAGGTAATTAAATGCACTTATCATGATTCATTTTATTTAATAAAAAAACAATCATGATTCGCTATTACATCTATAATTTATTGTTTATACTTAAAAATAATGAAAAGCAAATTGTTTTAGACATATACAAAAAATTAAAGAAATAAAAAAAAAGTAAGGTAAAATGATTTAACAAAAAGGTAAAATGCTGAAAAAAGGGTAAAAAATCCTTAAACCCAAAAAAAATAATAAAATGCTGCATGTAGGGGTGGTTTGATCCCGAGTAGACAAGCTATAGTAGTATGGGATTTACCACTGCATCAACTAAGCTTCTGTTGATAACATTGCGCAAGAAATAGGATTTATATGTTATTAAACTGACTGATTTTTTTTTAAAAAAAAAAAAAAAAAAAAAAAAAAAAAAAAAAGTGGGGGGACAGCTGTCTCCCCTTGTTCCGGGCTGGCTCCGCCCCTGGATGGAACTACTTCGAATATGTTGCTTTTAATACCATCAACATTTAATGTATGAGGATATATAAATGACTTTATTTATTTGGAAATTCAAATGGAATTTGAAATTAGTAAATAAAAATATTCGTGAGATACATGTTATTCTTAATTACCATTTTTAGAATAATGATAGTTGAAATTTGAACTACACAATCAACTAATATACCATCCAACCCTAGGTTGGTATTTTTGTTGCATACTATCCAAGGATGTAAATGGTAAACAACTATAACATGTCACTACTAACATACTGTAAAATGAAAAATATAAGTACAGCACCACAATGTCATTAATCAATTATTATTCATTGAAACATTAGAATGAGGAATGTGCATATGCGTTTACGTATGATGTATGGTCGTGTTTGGCACATATCCAAGGTTGACATAATGGCGACCCCCAAAATGCAGTTAACCGTGATACATATTGTTGGTGAAGTAACCAACTGCATCGGTTTAATTTGCTGACTCATATGAATCCCTCTAGCTAGTACCCTTTTGTTAACCCTTGAAGGCCCACTCCCACTTCCGGTATACACCGAAGGCTCGCTAGCATAAAATCCATGGTTCACCTACAAACATATGGTAATTCTTTTTTGGTATAACACAACGCAAAATTTAGAGACCATCATATTACATGACAATATACTTGACTATTGTTATGGTTTTGGCGGTGTAACATGTCCCCCCTAAAATTAGAAATGGGATTATGATGATCAGCTAAAACATTTGGGAAACGAACCTGCACATAATAATTTGTCGTGTACAATTATTAATTAAGAATCAAGTACAAGTGTGACCTAACATCAGAAACTAAAATCACAAAACCTTACTTGTTGTTGAAACTCCAAAGGATGTTGCATGAACTCAGAGGGATGTTGGATAGAACCATGAGCATAATCTAAATCTTTGTCATCCCCTCTGCCTGTTTCTTCTTACCACATGTCTTCGGAACCTTGGCCCTCGCCTTTTCTACAGGGGAAACAAACCGTGTCACTCGAGGTCTCCCCTTCTTATTATTACCCCGAGGTTCAGGATCTTTGACACGTGTACAATTTGGTGTGTCTACGGAACCTGCAACACTAGCTTTATTAACATAGCTTGGGGTTTTGGGCATTGGAGGTGTAGCATGTTTCACTGCCTCAAGATCACAACTAGCCTTTCATCACCACCAGAATCTTGGCCTGACTCTTCTGCCACCACACATAGTTCATCAACCTTTATGCTCATTAGCTGAATCAAGTCCATCAAGGCTTCAACAGCTTTATCCAATGATGAAGCACGCAGTACAACAGGTGGTTTGGTTTAGCAATGAACCTATTAATTAAGAGTTAGGATTAAAATGAACATAGGTTAATCCGTTTCAAGAGTGTTTCTCTAGCTTTGTTATACTAGCGTTAGCGTTGAGTTCGGGGACGAACTCTTTTTTTAAGGGTAATAGTATGTAATACTCCTAATATCTCTATATATTATATAAATAAAAGTTTGGTTTATTGTTACTTTCTCTCAAATTTACAAGTAAGTTATTTTTTATATTTTAAGTTTCAAGGACGAAACTTGTTTTAAATAGGGTATATTGTAATACCCTAAAGTTTTCTATTTTAAGTTTTGAGGACGAAACTTGTTTTAAAGAGAGTAGATTGTAATACTCGTATATTTTACGATTTTTAATTCCTATTTTATGTCTAATAGAACTCTTGCATACGAACTATAAATTATCTTAAACCCTAATAAAATTATTGTAATTTAGAAAGAAAAAAAAAACGAAAAAAAAAGGGGGAGCAGCCGTTTTTGTTTCTTGTGCGTGGGATTTGTTAACCAAAACCAAAATTGATTTTTGTAAAAAGTTTATATTTGATTCTTCTTCATTAATTTTTGTTTTATTCTCTAATATCCATCATCATATATTCATATGTATTGATTGCATTATAAGATTAATAGAGAAGGTGCACAATATATTTGGGAAATCAAAGCCGTGAACTGCAAGATTGCCAACTTATTTCGTCCCTTATATCGTACTTCATATATGATAGTTTTATTGCAATTCATTAAAAGGTAATCACACAACCTTAATTAATTTTGGATTTATTTGATTATAAATTGTTATTATTAATTGTACTTCGTATTTTTATGTGTAAATTTTATAATTTGTGAATTATATATGATCATGATTTATATATATATACATGATTAGTGTGTGGTATAATATGATTCTAATTGTCGTATTATTTTTATTTTATATGATTTATTGTGTTATTTTTCTAGGGTTTTAATGTTGTTTCTATAGGGATTATTGTTTTATTGAGGTTTTAGGGTTATTGATGCAACGTATTATTTTTGGGTTGTGAGTTAATTAATTTTGGGTACTAGTATTGCCCTATAAGAATTGAGATATACCATGATTGAATTGAGTTTGAATTGTTATGTAATTTGGGAACATGTGCCATGATTGAGATATTATCTATTACATTGTGAATGGTTATTTGATCGACGTATGAGATCAAAAGGTTGAGAATGATTATTTTAATCTTGGTTTGAGGCTCGGTGTTTATTACCTTAGTCTTTGGCATATTGGTAAGAGGATGATAATCTTAAGTTAATAATGAGGCACAATCTTTAATTTATACTACCTCCGTTTCATAAAATCTGCAACAAAGTGGGTTGTACGATTCCCAAGGCAAAATTTCTGAAGCAAAGATTAGCAAATAAAGGGGAATTTGATTAATTGGATAAGAGAGAAAGTAACCCCACCACAACCACCCAAAACCCAAACCCAGCCCCAGCCACCAAACTCGCACCACCAACACCACCAGTCCCCCTACACCACCAGATCACCAACACCACCGACAAACAAAGCCCTACCTCACCACCATCAATCTACTCGCACCACCACCCAAAACCCATCCAACCAACTCGCATCACCACCCAAAACCCATCCAATCAAGTCACACCACCACCAAAAACCCACCCAACCACCAACGAACCAAAACCCCAACTCACCACCAAATAACAAAAACCCCCACTTACCACCACCAACAAATCTACCCAAATCAAATCGCGCGACCAGTCGACCACCTTAATTACCACCTCCAACAAACCAAAACCCCAACAAACAACCACTATTTTAGATCTGAACCAAGGAAACAAATCAAAATATTGAAATCAGGCGGTGGCGGCGACGAACAGGCGAGGGTCGATGATACGGTGCATACGAGAAAAGAGAGAACACAGAGAAGAGATGGTGCAGTGGATCTCAGTTGTGATCGTGGTGCGTCGGTGGTGCGGTGGTGGATATGAGTGGTGGTGGTGGACTAGTGGTGCATTAGTTGTGAGAGAAGAGAGAACAAGGCTGGTGCTGGTGGTGGTTGACAGAGAGGAGAGAGAAAAAATGGTGATGTTGGTGGTGGATATGGTTGTGAAGGAGAAGAGAGAATGTGGGTTAGAGTTTTAATTATGGATAAATTAATTTGGGTTAAAAGGTTTAATATGTTGTTTGATGCAATTAAGTAAAATTTAGTAAGGGTATTCTGGTAATTTTATATAAAAAAATTTACTAAAAGAGGAAACTTTTAGTTTGTTGCACATAATGTATAGTTTCCGTTTTAGGAAATTGTTGCAGATTTTATGAAACGGAGGTAGTATATATTTTTCTATGGTCCCCCTACAGTGGGATTGACCCATATGTGGTCTGGTTTAAGGTGTTTTTTCTGGCTATTGAGGGTATTCAAGTTTTTATACTTGTTGGTTTATTATTCGAATTACCCATGTCCAAGGCTAGGTATAGAACAAAGAGAATGACACTTATGGGATGGAGATTTGAGTGAAGAATTGTATTTTAATTTGAGGTTGAGTTGACAAAAGTTATTTTCAGAGTACAATGTGTAATGTAGTTTTGAACTACATTGTTTTCTTGATCTAGAAATGTTAATTGTTATATTATTCTCTGTATCTTGGTAAGTGGTGATTACATGTGTGTTATTTTGATGTGCTATTTGTGTTTGTGGCCATGTCTTTTTCTTATGGTGGCCCTGCGATGATCTATTTTGGAATTTGTCCTTGATGGTGAGCAGTCAAGTTTGTCTAAACAGGTTGATCAAGTGATCGTAGCTAAAGGAGCTCAAGTGTGATGATTAGTTTGTTATAACAAGTTTGTAAAGTTGTATAAATAGCTCACCTAGATTTATTGAGCTGTACAGTTGGGATTTTGTAAGTCTTAATACTTGACAGGTGTAGACACCTAAAAATGTCTCCCCAAAACCAAACCCGATGATGAACAACTTTTCACCGCCATTATTGGTCGGGTCGAGTATTTAATCTTTGGAGTGCTTAAATCCATATTTCCATTCAATACATTTCATAAACCAATCCATCTCATAACTCAATTCCCTAAACCATAACTTGTTTTCCTCTTTTCGTGTCCACATCACAAAACCGAGAGAAACTGATTTTGTGGCCTAATAATTTTGATAAAATTATTATTTTTTTGTATAGGCCTTGAAATAAGCTTTCCAACAATGTATCATAAGCCCAACTCCGATTTAAAACGAAGAAGATATGAGCCAAACACTAAACTCGACCCAAAAACTCAACACCCTTCTACTAAAAGGGCCATATCTAAGGAAATTTTGTCAATAACTACCAATTAAAGCACGTGTTTTGAAAACAACTACCTATTAAAAAAAAATTTAAAAAGAACTACCACAAAGATATAAAAAGTTTAACTAGCACTACCACTTTAACAATTTTGGCTAAAATCTCCGATATTTGGGTCTCACTTTTTATCACTTTTTACTTTTATGAAGGGTAATTTAGTTAATTTAGATGATGATTTTATGAGGTAAAGGTAAAAAGTAGAACCTACATGCCGAATATTCTAGTTGGAATTATTAAAGTGGTAGTGCTACTTAAACTTTTTACAACTTTGTGGTAGTTCTTTTAAATTTTTTTTTAATAGGTAGTTGTTTTCAAAACACGCACTTTAATTGGTAGTTTTTGACAAAATTTCCTATCTAAAAATTATTTTGACCTGATTCTAATTGTGTTAGAAATTAGACTCGATAAGCTTTCCAATGATATATTATATGCCTTATTCCGAGTTACGGATCAAAAGTTATCATGAATTTTAAAATGCGTAAAAAAACTGGAATTATCGCGCACAGTGTAAAAGCACCGTGTCACGGCGCCTGATGACGTGGCACAGTGCCTGATGTCGTGACACGTTGTTACAACGTGTCACGGTGCTATTTTCCATGTTTTTTGTGCTTTTTCCGTGTATTTTCCGCGTTTTCTCACGCACTTTTTTACCGTGACACGGTGTATTGTACCATGCCACGGTGGACACTGCCGTGTCACGGTACGTGTGCCGTGTCACGGAATTTTCTCGTGTTTTCTCCGCGTAAACCCTTCATGCGTTTTATCTTTTGTAGCCTATTTTCTATCCCGCGTCACTCCAGTTTTCCCCGCGTCACACTAATTTCCCCCGTGTCACAGCAATATTTGTCGTGTCGCGGCAACCTTTTTTAGGGTTTTTATCTTTTTAGGGTTTCGTGTGTTCCCTCTGCTCATTTTCCCTATAAATAGGACCCTCAGTTCTACAGTTCGGGGCATCAAATCATTCTCCCTTCCTTTCTTTTACACCAAAAATCATTCTCCTCTCTCTCTTATTGTAGACACCCATTTGTGTCTCCCCAAAAACCAAACCCAGTGATGAGTACCTTTCACGTCGAATCATAATCGAATGAAGTGAAAATGTGGAAAGTTTAGTGTTGCGGATAGTTTTAATTTCTTTTCTCTTCATTCTGTTTTTGAAAACTTATTTTAAGAAAACAGTCAATCCAGTTTGGTTGGTCCATGATATGGGTCCGATAGTAGTGTAAGAGCTTTCCAACGATATATTATAAGCCCAATTCCGATGAATATTGAGGAAGTTATGGCCAATTTACTAAACTGGGACCGGTTTGAGCCTTATATGCGGCACAATGATCTAGGGGAGGGCCTAATATGATTTATCATTCCTAATGCAATTAAGAATGGTTTTAGTCTTCTAGATTCTTCTAGAAGGTTCTTTTCATTCCTAATTCAATTAGCATTGATAAATTGACTTTTGTTGACTTTTCAGAGTTTTAATTAAAATCAAAGAGCATTTTTAGGGAAAGATACGATTTTATCCTCCTGTACGGCAAAATTTATCAGATTTTAGAAAACGCGTCAAAAATAGGATTAGCGCCTAACGACAGACATTGGTGCCTGGCGCTAATGTTGGCGCCTGGCGCCAATAAGCCAGCGTTGGCGCGAGCTCTGTTTTAGGTGCGCCAGACTCTTTTTTGATATTTTATCTTTTTGGCTGATTTTCTCTATAAATAACGTATTAAAAACTCCGTTTTTGATAACCAGTTTTAATCAATTCACAACCAGTTATCAATTATAATCACCTACAACCAGTTTTTAAATTCTCTCTATTATCATTCACCATCTCTCTCTCTTTTCTAACTAGCCTTTTACATACAAAATTCCGCATTCATTAGATTTAGAAACACCTAGCCAAGTTCGAAGTTACCTTCGCCCTAGACGTGAAAGGTTTTAATTTATGAGGGTTTGGTCCCAAATCTCTCTTTCAATTATTTAATTTGATTGTTTTGTTTTATTATTTTCCTTGAAGTTACTAACGCATGTATTTTGTTATTAGAAAGAGGTACGAGGCATCAAAGTAAGTACTTTAATGGTTTTTAATTGATGTTATGATATAGAGTTCATGTTTAAATTGTTATTATGATATTCCTAGTATCATGTCTAGGGTAATTTTAATATCAAGTATGATTGAAAGTATGATGCTTCCTATGTTCTTCCTAATATTTATGATTGTTAGTATCATGTTAGGGTTAAAGATTTGATTTTTATTGCTTAGTGACATGCTAGGGTTTGTTATTAATCTTGTTAGTATCATGCCTAGGATCTTGCTATGCTTTAACATGATTATTATGATTATGATTATTATAATTGTTATTTTGATTATTATTATGATTTACTATGTTGCTTGATATATTTATTGTTATTGCTTGATCATGCCTTTTATGCATGTTTAAAGGGAATTTGGTATTTGTAATCACGCTTAATAAGATAATTAATAATCTTGTTTAGGGTCAATGTGATTATAATTTTAAGTGATCGCCAATAATAGATTTATTTGTGCATTGAAATTCAACCAACATAGATAAACAGGTTTAGGGTTAATCCTATTGATTGCATATTAATCAGAAAGCGCACATGAATACGATCAGAATAAAGTAGAGGCCTATTATTAGGGCAGGTTCAATCTCTTTTAGATTGGATTTGTACCTTCATCCCCGAACCCTTATTTGGTTCAAGACCTTATGGAGTTGACGATCTCTTGGATCGTTAAGGGGTGTAACCTTCACCCTGTGAACGGTTTACAAGTTCCTAAAACTTGTTGGCGACTCTTTTGCTCTATCTTCTTCCCTTTTGGACGCCACCGTACTTTAGTGTATGATCACAGTGGGGTTCAAGCTAGGGGGTTAACGCTTGAAATTTATTCCCACACTTATATTTTAAGCCTTAAACTTATATTTATAATTAAACCATTCTTCCCTTAAGCATTCCAAGGAGTTCATACTCGGCCGAGGTTCCGTCCTTAAACTAAGGTGTGAAAGGTACAAATAACTGAGGGTTTGGACTAAATCAACTCTACATTTATTTAATTTAATTTTCATTTGATTTATATTTTTTATTGAAGTTACTAACAATTTATTCATGATGTAGCAATTTTAAGGAACACGCGGAATGTGAGTAATTAATTAATTTAATTACTCTTATTTATTTTCTTTATTGCTAGTTTCATGATTAGGTTTATTATTATTTGATTTGACTAACGTTATTATTGTTGAATTGCTTCCAATATTAATGTTGACTTTATATATTTATGATCACCATATTGCATGTTTAAAGGGAATATGTAATTAAAAATCACGCCTAATAAGATAATTTGGACAACCGGTTTATGTTCCTTTTTAATCTTGTTATTAATTAAAGTGATCACAAATAGTTTAGAATTATGTGTTGCATTAATATTCAACCAATTTAGCCTAATTATAGTTTGGAGCAAATTAAACCTTTGTTTGTATGCATCTGAGATTGCAAGAATCACTTTTCACTATAAAAATCAAGTAGAGGCCAATACGGGCGAATGTGACTCCATGACTCACTTCGTACCATCATCCCCGATCCTCCTTTCGTGGTTTCGAACCATATGGAGTTAATAATCTCATGGATTATGAATGAGATGTAACCTTCACGGGTCAATCGTTGTTGCCTTTCATTGTCCCTTTATCGTGGTTGCCTAAAATGACCAGTGAAAGGTTACAAGTTCCTTAAAAAATTGTTGGCGGCTCCCTACTTTCCTTGTCCCTAATCGTTGTCCATAATCGTATATGTCAATTCCCACTTCCTATGAGTGCCAAGCATATTCACACATGCTTTAACGTAGGTGCACTTCGAACGACGCCTACAACAGGTTGTTGAGTGTGGCGGTGATACCTCTAATTTAGGTGTATGCTTCCGCAATTTTATTTAAAGGTTGTCTACTTTTCCTTTATTTATTGTTTTTTATCAGTTAGTAAATCGGGGGTGTTACAAATATAGCCATCAAAAAAGTTATTTATGCTCTCAACACGTTGAGTGGTCTGTATTCCTATCCAAAATACACCTTTAACATATGTAGGAATCCACATCTCTCGCTCCTCGTATAGGCCTCCACCACAAAAAAATAAAAAATAAAATGGCACTTTAGCAATTAAGAAGGCATGGGTCTCAACAATAATAGCAATAACAGCACATGGGGCACAACAATAATAACAACAATTCAGCAGCAGGCCAAATGAATCACAGGAACCTAATACTCTCACTAGTAGAAAAAATGCTATTTGTAACTGGTGAAATTGACTTTTTGTAACTGGCATTGTTGGTTGCGAATGCCATCGTTACAACTAGTTAAAATTATTCGTAACCGACTAATTTTAGTTAAAAATAATGTACTATTCGTAACTGGCTTAACCAAACGCCAGTTACAAAAAGTCTATTTTCCAAGTTATAAAGCATACTATTTGTAACTGACATTAAGTTACGCCGGTTACAATTAGGGTATTATTAGTAACTGTCAAACATTAACGCCGGTTACGAATAGCATTTTATTTTATTTAAAAAAAATTAAAATGGCATTAGTAGCAAATGCTCTTACTGCCATTACCCACGCTACATTTTTTTAATGTGAAGATCCATAAATTTAAACCCTACTTTTATACCGTAATAAATACAATGAGTATTAATCTAAACCACGTAAGGTTCAATTTAATCAACATCGATTTACATCATCAATTATAAAATATAAAAAATGATAATACTTGTAAATTACAAATATGTCACCAACTTTCAACTACAAAGGACATGTATGTAATCCTAAAAGAACAGAGTGATAATAGGCCCCCTACTCTTCTTAGATGATGTGGCTTGTGAAGCAACGTCTTGGTCTGCGGATGTTTGCTCTTGACTTTGTTGATTGGCAATGCATTTCCAAGAGAAGAATCAGCTCCAGAGGGCATTAATGGGTTCCCTGTTATATCACAATCATGTATACTAGTTTCCATGTTCATGACAACAAAAATCCTGTAGAAATTATGGCCCAAATAAGTTCTTACCCAACAAAACGCATGCACAAGTATTGTAAATCACAATGAACTAAGTTCTGAAATTCAGCTCTAAATTCAGTTCTAATTTGCAAATCTTAAATTCATCTCTGAATACAATTCTGAAATTCAATCCTGAAATTCAGGTATGATTTCAGTTCCAAAATCCATGTTTCATTTAAGGAAGGCAGAAAGAGAAAGTGTGTGACACACTTAATTTTCAGAAACCACAACTGATCTAAATATTCTAAAGCAACAAAAGGAACTATGGATTGAAAAAATTGAAGATCAAAATATAATGCAGAAGATAGGATCCAAATATATAGATACAGAGTTGTTATATGCAAAAGATTAACTCACAAACTGAATTATATAGTATCTTCACTTTGATTTTAGGCCACTGATTTTTTAGGGACCTGCTTGCTCTACCATGACTTCATGAGCTGTTTTCAGTTATGTTTCAACCAAAAAAAAAATCAAATTTGATATTAAAATTTACATCTAAATTCATCTGCACAAAGGAAACCAAAATAAACTAGTGTCTACTGTACAATTTACATGAACATTAATCGATGACATATTATATATATATATATATATAGAGCAATGAGAGAGTGTCAGACTTGACAATTGGAAACCAAGAAAGAGACCATAATAGCCAAAACTAAGTAAAACCTGTTTTATAAATCAGAACAAAAAAATGCAAAAACAAAGTAAGATCGATTTCTCATATACATCAAAGCATATTATCACATTCACATTTTCAAGATTGAATTCTCAAATACATCAAAGCATTCTATACAACAGCAAGCAGAAGATACATAGAGATGCAGAATCAATCTGATAGTTATCTGACATAAAATAAGGTGCCAATAAACTAATGAATATGATATGCATAGAGACGCAACAATTTACAAAGCTTATAACCACAACATTGCAATACAATAGCACAACACATATTCTCTTTGCTCTATCAACATCACAGAAAGCATCATTGCAACATATATACTTCCTATAAACTCACTTCCAAACCATGTTAAATTTGTGTAAAAATGAGATATAAGATTGTTAAAATTGAAAAAGCATACTTTATTTAAATTAAATACTATGATATAATACTAAGCAATTGGAGTTGGGCAATTGATCACAAATAACACAAGAAATTTACAATACAAATCGTTAAAAATAATATATTAGAGGTAGAAGTAAGAGACTAAGTGTTTTTTTTTTTTTTTTTTTTTTTTTGGAAACCCACCACAATTATAAGAATGCTAAAGAAAAATTTAAAGTGAAAATGAAAGGTTGAACCTTGAAAATATAAGGGAGAATTAAGATGATGACACAGATTTAGAGTGAAATAGAACGCAAAAAACTTTAAATTGTCCACGTACTTGACCTTGTTGCACACCCTTATCAATGGGGCTGCTATACAGCAGCAATAGAAGATACGTAGGGATACAGCCAAAATTAACGAATCTTAACGAGGACGATTTCTTATATATGACAACAATGTGACATGAAATAAAGTGCCAATATAGTTCCGAAAAACATGTTCATCAAGAACTTAAACAAACTATTACCACACAAACTCTTCTTTACACAGCAAAAATAAAGTCCCGCCTAATCCCAGTACGAAATAAAAGAGTAGCCAACATTAGCATAAAAAAATGACAAAAAGAAAAAAGAACATACCTTTTCCTTATGAGCATCAATTCCCACGAAAATCAAGTGCGTCAACAAGAAATCAAAGATGAAAAGGAAAAGAAATATTCTTTCCCTTGTGAACATCACGCAAGAGAAGAGCAAAGAAGGTAACTTGCCATATCCGTTTCGGAGAATCCCGCACAAAGAGAGAGGAATGCAAACAAGTGAAAAGGCTAAAAAAAAACTCAAAAGGGGTAACTTACTCTATATTATCAAAAGAGTTCAATGATAAGGTCGATCCTTTATTAAATCAAACAACATTTTAAGCATATATAAATCTGACAAAGCTCAAAAGGGGTAACTTACTCTATATTAGAAAAAAGTGATTAATTAGTTTCCATTAAAAAGAATTAGATTGGAGAATTCCTATCACATTCCGCCCCTGACACATTGAATCAATTCTAATCCCATTAACAAAGCTTCTACACCTGATTATTCAACTAAAAATTCATCCAATTCGACTATCCCACCACTTTGATTTTACAGGATAATGAATTCTCACAACAACAAAACAAATTCAACAAGAAACTTGTCAAATTCGACTATCTCATAGCTAAATTAGATTTAAATTCCTGCAAATTGGATTGTGTAAAATACTAAACAAACTAATTAAGAACAGATTCAAAACAAACCCTAGAGTTTTTTCTATCAAATAATAGCGTGTAATTAATCAAAATACATAAATTAGGTGGACATCGAGAGAAAAGAGATCGAATCGAGAGCATACCTTGATATTCTTGATGATGAAACAGGTTTATTTGGAGAAGCGTTAGAGCAGTTTCAGAGGAGAGATAAAAGTTGGGGGTTTATGCGTGGGGAAAAAAAGAGTTAAGTAAAACTGTAAAGGATTGCAGATTACATCTAACCTCTTAAAAAAAAGAGTGAAGTGTGAGTGGTGTGTGCTATCATTAGTAACTGACCTTAATAAAGCCCATTACAATTAATAAGGTTAATAAAGTTGTACTTATTATTTATAACTGGTCTTTCTTATGCCCCTTACTAATAGTTGGTCAGCCTATCATTGACCTACTATTTGTAACTGAATTTGGTTACGCCGGTTACTATTACTAATTTATTTGTAATCCGCACTATCTATGTCAGTTACTAATACTCTTATTGTAACTAACATAATTAATGTCAGTTACTAATAGGGCGTTACAAATAGCAATTTTTCTACTAGTGTCTCTACCTATTATACAATCACGACAACAATAATTCAGCAGCAAGCCACATAAATACAGGAATCTGATTGTCTGAGACAAAAATACTTGTCTTATTCTGTGATTGTTTCACATACCAAACTTAAAGTACCAAAACTCTCTACCTATTATACAATATAAATACAAATCTTTCTCAATACTCTATGTAATACCCCATATTTTTAAGCCACTTACTTATTATTAACTATGGATTTTTCCGAAATATTTTATTTTTTTATATAAAAATATTTATATGATTTTACGACGATAATTCTATTTTTATGAGTTATAAAGGTTTTAATTATATGAGTCAAGTTAAAATTTGTTTTATCCGAAAATCGGATTTTAATTGGTTCCCGGGTCAAGAAACCTTGTTTTCAAGTCAAATTACAAAATATCAATTTCACTTCTTAAGCCTTAACACATATCTGTAGTACACTAGTAATACACAAAACCATATATATATGTATATTATATATATATACATATATATATATACATATATATATACATATAATACACAAAACTATATATATATGTATATATACACTAGTAGAAAAAAGGGATTTGTTAAACATCGCCCACAAATTACTACATAAAGCCCACAAAATTCACTTGGTTTGACAAAATTGCCCTTGACCATTAAAAAAAACACTCACACTCTCATTGCTCATCTTCTTTCAACCTCTCTTAAAAAAAATAAAAAAATTCAAACAACGGCAATGTCGAGGCGGCAAGGCAAGGAATTGGCGGCGGCGGCGGAGGGAAGGATGTCCCAAGGTGGCAAGGTACAAATTCTAAAAAAAAAAAAAAAAAAAAAGGGAAAAACCGTCGTGACGGCGGTGGGGCGCCCTGGCTGGACGCCCAGCCAGCGGTGGTGGCGCCAGCTGCAGACGCCGCCACCAGTTGGCTGGCGCCTGGGCTGGACGCCATAGCCACGGTTGTAGCGTTTATTCAAGGCGCCGCAGCCGTGGCTGTGGCGTCCAGCCCAGGCGCCAGGCCACTGGTGGCGGCGTCTGCAGCTGGCGCCACCACCGCTGGCTGGGCGTCCAGCCAGGGCGCCCCACCGCCGTCACGGCGGTTTTTCCCTTTTTTTTATATATTTGTTTTAAAATATTGTTTTTAATTTATTTTTTCTTTTTTTTTGTGTAATATATTTTTGAATTGTTTTTATATTTTGTTGTTTATTTTTATAAATTTTTTCAATTTCGTTGTATTTTTTTCTATGTTTATATTTTGTTTACAATTATTTGTATGTTTTTAGTTTATTTGATTTGGGAGTGGTAGCTATTTTTCGTATAAATTTTTGTATGTTTATATATTTTAAAATTTTGTGTAGAATTCACTGGGTCGTCATGGTGCGGGGAAGAATATAGAGCTTCTTAGTAGAAGCTATTCATTGGAGAGGTCGGGGCATAGACATGTCAGATCCCGTGGTATTTCGGCCTCAGCTCGTAGAGAACGGATCCACCGTCGGGATGAGGATGACGATGACGATGATGATGCTGAGGAGGGTGACCAGGAGGAGGAGCAGGAGGAGGGCGTAGATGAGGATGAGGATGTGGACGATGGCAGTGGACCGTATGATGATTACGGTCCATTCAGTCAGAGGGTTGATGACATGTACGAGACACATATGGTGGAGGTGCGTAAGGGTATGGGTGGTAGGTTTGTTAGTAGATCTGGCACATCATCTGCGTCCACTGTATCTGGGGCAAGCAGGAAACGGTCGAGGGCCGGTAATGATTCTTGGGTTGTTAGGAGTGAGGTGCCCGGTGGGCCTGTTGACGGGAGTGTGATTCCTAGCTTTCTAGGACACATAGCTGCCCGTATTTGGGAGGACCAAGAGAGGCCTTCAGTTACGGGGTTGTTGAAATGTCATACCCGGGAAAAGACTTGTAGCTTTTTGCGTACATGGACTGAGGCCTGGCCGGCGGAGAGCGAGATGTTCGAGCGACTGGAGGGCACTGGGGTGAATCACGTTCCTGCCACCATGCACGATAAGATTGACAGTACGCTGATCACGGCTTTCATTGAGCGATGGCAGCCGGATACAAACTCTTTCCACCTTCCGTTCGGTGAGATGACGATCATGTTACATGACGTCGAGGCCATTCGGGGGATTCGTGTTGAGGGTAAACGACTTTGTGCTGTGGCTGATGCGGATCAGGCAGATTTGCTGGCGGAGTTGTTGGCGGTGGACAGGGCTGCACTGTACACCGAGGCGCTAGGTGTTTGGGAACACGGAGGTGTGAAGATCGCATCCGTGTTGCAACGGTGTTTGTACCCCAGTGCACGTAGGACGCACGACGCACATCTGAGTGCTTATGTTTTTCTACTCCTCGGATGTACCTTGTTTCCGGATAAGAGCGGCGGAAACAAGCTCAGGCCACGCGACATAGTGGAGGCGTGTGACCCCGACAGTGTAGGCCAGTTTTCCTGGGGATCGGCTACGTTGGCGTATTTGTATCGCCAACTAGGATTTGCGAGTCGGGCTGACGCGGCAGGTATCACTGGGTGTCTGACTCTATTGCAGACCTGGATATACGAGTACTTTCCTACATTGCGACCACATCGTGACCCAGTTCCTATTGATGAGGGGATGCCGCGTGCTTGTGCGTGGAGTCCGCGCTCGGAGAAGAAGTCCGTTGACCGCCTCCGATCGATACGGTTATTGCTGGACAGGCTGTCCCCCTTAGAGGTAACGTTTATAAATTGTTTCTACATTTTATTATTTGCACATATTATATTCATGTTATTAAATTTTATATGTTGTTATTGTACAGGTGAACTGGATGCCTTTCGGCCCGAACCCTAGTGTTAGGGTACCCAGGACCCTGTACACGGGACTCATTCAGTATCGTGAGATCGTCGAGGCGTACATGCCCCAGCGTTGTCTTCGCTAGCTTGGATTTGTCCAAGTTGTCCCTCCTCCCCCGGCATGCTCGATGAAGGCGGTCTGACCTGCATCGTCGAGGGACTACGTCGTGCAATGGCCGGATATCATGACCGGGACGTGGGACCAGTTTCCGATGGTGGCCCGCTTATGGACTGCGGAGTTGCAGCGGCCGCCCTCTGGGGTTACTCCCATGTGTGACCATTACTACATGGAATGGTTCAACCGGTATTCGCACCCGAGGTTGATCGCAGATCTCGACCACAGCGATGATGATTATGTGCCACCGCCTACTGCCACGGAAGCGGTATGTCTTTTATTATATTTATCGTTGTCTTTTAATTAAGTTTTATATGTTGTTATTGTATTTCATCTTCTGTTTTTTGTTGTATGCAGTGGATGGGAAAGATAATGCAGGACGTACAGAAACTCTCTCTTGAGAAGGACAGCATGAGTGCAACAGGGAGAGCTGTTGTTGATAGTCTGGAACAGACCCTTGCGCAGTGGGAGTCGTCGTCGATGAGGGATTACTGATGGTTATTGTATTTTATTTATAGAGCATTATGTTGGACATTATGTTGTAAGATTGTAACATTTTAGATTGTTCTTTTAGCTTCCAACTTAAACATATTATCAGTGCTGTTTTTAAATTTTGATATAACCGTTCGTGGATCCGCGCAACTTACCCATGCAACATATAAAATGCAGTAAGCAATACAATATAAAACATTAATGTTGTCATTAAAAGAGCAACGTACAAATAAGATTACAAATAAAGAATGTAAACATGAAAAACTAAAATGCAGCTAGGGTATTCCATTCGTGGATCCGGTCATGATATAGCGCATCCCAACCCTCTACGCTCGCTGTGCGAATGTTGTACCACCGAGGTATAATCGGTGGCACTGGAAAATCGGTTGACATGTCTAGTCGGATGAAATGTCTGTATGACGACCCAAGAAACGCAATAGCTAGCTCTCTGACCGGTGTGGTGATAGTCTCACGCGACCGCCAAGGGAGAACCGTGGTACAAGGATAATAAGCTTGACTATGCACTCCCAGGCCGAAATGCATGACTGCGCATTTGTAAATGTTTGCAACGGCAAACAGATCTAGGGGCGCGTCAAAATAATGATTTTGGCCGCAAGGTCCACCTCCCCACCGGATACGCCGCAGAGCGCCATCCAAGTCATCCTAGTACACATGACGATAAACATTTCGGTTAGAGGCAATTTCGCTGTACATCAACTGACGCACCAAACCGTCTCATCAAGAGACCTCCCTCACAGTCGCTGACGATGGCTGCTGGATGAACATTAGGCCCGATGTAGTTTCTCAGCTTCTCCAACACCCAATAATAACTTGGAGCCGTCTCATCCTTGATGATTGCATGACCAATCAGAAAGTTCTGGTTCGTTGGAGCCATCTCAACCAGTGGGAACTTGTACTTGTTTGTCTTGTACGTTGAGTCGATCAAAATCACAAATGGCCAAAACTTGATCATATCAGCACAATCAGGATGCACAAGGAAAAGATGAGTCACCTCCGCTGTATCTTCATCAGAATCAAACCAGAACAGGTAACCACGTGATTGTGCCTGGTGTAGCACCTGCTGTATAGGGTTCCTTCCCTCTGACCGTTCAAACCTAAGTTGTTGTCTGACGTTGTAGATGTGTCTTCGGTTTGGATGGTCTTCTGGAAATTTCTCTAACACAGATGCTAATATTTTAGCAGGCTTCACTTGAGCATCACTCATTTCTTTCACAACTAGTTTCGCAGCAGGACTTAAGCCGCTCAGTTGTCGATGACCCTCTTCATATACTATCATCTCATGGTTGTGATACCCCCATTTAGAGTAACCAATCACTTCCCAACCGTCACGACTCCGTAGTTGTCGAACCTTTACTCTGAACTCACACCCACAACCTTTCCGCTTTGTATCAAACCGAGTGGCTGTACGAAAATCTCTTTCTTCTCTTTTGCGATAACGGTCACATCTCAAAATGCGATCCATTCTACCATCCCGTTGAGATTTATGAGTTACTACTACCAAGCAAAATCCAGCTCCAATTGCAACCTGTTTTGCCCAATCAATCGCCTGTTGAGCTTCTTCGAATGGACCATCATGTCCAAATATCCCACTGTAATCATTTCCGTCTCCACCATATTCCTGCATCAATTATATATTACAATAAATACATTTAACGGATAATACATTTAATTTCTATATTTACACAGAATTAACACAAAAAAAAGCATAATTATATATAATCAAACTTAATTTTTATAAAAACCCAATTCGAATTTTCAAACTAAATTTAAAAATATACCATTTCGAATTTTCAAATTTAATTTTAAAAAAACCTATTTCGAATTTTCAAATTTAATTTAAAAAAACCCATTTCGAATTTTTTTAAAAAATTATTTTCGATTTTTTTTTTTAAAAAAAAATTAAATAAACAACAACAACAAAATCAAAAAAGAAAAAAAAAATTAATTTATAAGGGTGGCGTCTGCCAGGGCTGCCACAGCCACTGGACTGGCGCCTGGCAGGGCCGCCTCACCCAATGGAGTGGCACCTGGCCAGGACGCCAGTCTGGTGGTCTAGGCGTCTGGGATGGACGCCACTCTGGTGGTTCTGGCGTCTGGCTTGGACGTCCAGGCTACGGTTTGGGCGTCCATCCTAGGCGCCGGAGCCACTCCGACGGTAAACCGTGAATTTTAACGGTGACTTACCTCGTTTTCCGTCGACGACGACGTACCTCCGGCGTCCCCCGCATCTCCGGCCTGCCCTCCGGTCTCCCCCGGCGAGCCAGTACGGCTCCACATTTTTTACACCGAGATTATTTCAATTTTAGAAAATGGGCATAATGGTCAAACCATATCATATTTGTGGGCTTTATATGGTAAATTGCGGGCGATATTTAGCGTTTCACTAGAAAAAATGCTATTTGTAACGCCCTATATGAGAACTGATTTAAAATTTAGAACATGTGACTCAAACTAAATTCTGAACATATGAGTAATAATTTAGAACATTTGTGTGAGTAATATGTTTAGAACATCTGATTTAAGAATTAGAACAAGTGATTAAAAATTTATAAAATTTGCTTTATGAAATTTTAAACATATGAGTAAAATTTAGAACATCTGATTTAAGATTATGAATATGTGAATAAAAATTTAGAACAAACTGATATAAAATATAGAAAGTGTGAATAAAGAATTTAGAACATACGTGTAAAAAAATAGAACATACGCTTTAAAATCTCGAACATATAATTAAAAATCTTATAACATACGTTTTAAAATTTAGAACATATTAATTAAAATTTTGGAACAAGTTATTTAAAATTTATGACACCAAACTTAACTAATTTATGGTTTAGAACATATGAATACTAAATTAGAACATTTGATTTAATTTAGAACACCTAAGGAAAAGTTTAGAACATCAGATTTAAAATTTAGAACATACGAGTAAAAATTTAGAACATAAAAAGTGTTCTCGCATAAGAAAAATTCTCACGAGAGCCTTCATATATATATATATATATATATAGCCCACTTTTGTCTCCTTCATTGATGAAGGTTGAACAAGGAACAACACATTCCCTATAAATAGCCATGGGAACATAGCTACTTCACATCTCCTACTTCCTCTTCTTACATTCTTTCTCCTATTAACTCCTTCCTCCTCCGCATCACCATTAGTCACCGCACCGTCACCCTCCTGCTGGGCTGCTGCACGCACCACCACATCTCCTCCTTCCCTTCTCTTTCCTCGGCCTAGCCGCCGTAGCCTAAGCCGCCTACAACATTGTTGTTGATGTTGTTGCTTCTTCCTTGTTTTCGTTGCTCACTGTAAATTTATTTCCCCCCTATTTTCTTGTTATTTTGTACACATTACTAATACTGATCTAAACATATACTTTAGATACATACATATATGGGCCATTAGCATTTTTTATCATTATTATCATATCACAATTATGTTTGCTACTACGTATACTACTACTGTTAAAAATTATAGTTATTATTATTATTATTATTATTATTATTATTATTATTATTATTATAAAATTTCAAAAAAAAACCTACAAAGTTAATCAATTTACAAGAAATTGGTGGGGAGCCGAGATATAATCTGGGCCCCACCCCTCTAGCTATTGCGAACCTGATCCTGCTGAAGATGTGAGCAGCTGCACGAGCACCAATATCCTGAGTCTTGGCGAACGCCTGAAGCCGCTTCAGCGGCGCAATAACATACTTCTCTAATTCCCCCAACGAATAAAAGGAGAAAGGAAGAAAACCATAGTCAATAGCCCTGCGGTGCCCCATACTTGTCCCACTTCCGCTGAGCCGCCACCGACACAACACGACCAGGAACGAAGTCAGACAACCCTGATTGCGTTAAAGGTGAAGACCCCGTCAAGTTAACACATACATTAAGGCCTCTATCCAAGGAATAAAGCAACACATCTGATGGTGGAAGAGCCTCGTCGTTCCCTCCAATCAACCCAACGTTAACCTCCATTCGAGCAGAAATCCCAGACCGAAAATAAATATCAACAAGGGTGTCGCGAACAACGTTGTGCTGATGTTTAATACCCACCATCCCAGCACAAGACACTACATGATCCCCATAAATATCCCCGTCAAAACCCTTAAGCGAGCTGAACACGGTGTTGAAACGGAGAACAAAGGAACACCCAACCGGTAGCATAGAACACTATGGTAAGTCTTACCATTTATAGTCTGACCCAAACCCGATATCGTGATCGTCCGCAACCAGGCCGAAGAATGATCCTCCTGCTGGGACTTCATTTCAGTAAGTGGCAAATTTTCCCGAAGTGGATTGTCGATCGACTCTTTTTTGCAAATGTTCCAAGACGTGGATTGTCAATTGTGGCATTATTTTCCTAAAAGGATTGTCGCATAGCATTGGCAAATTTCCAGGGTGGATTGCTTTCAAGAGTTATATTCCGAGATGTGGATTGTCGATCGTAGCAAAGTTCTTATGACAGATTGTTACGAATCATTGGCAACTTTTCGCAAAATTGGATTTTGGCAAATTTTCCAAGATACGGATTGTCGCTTCAACATTATTCGCTGTATTATTATTATTATTATTATTATTATTATTATTATTATTATTATTATTATTATTATTATTATTATTATTATTATAAGTTTGTTTAACGGATTATTAAAGATTAGTTTATAAAAGCAAACGTTAAATCTATAAAAAGGGTTAAAATAATCATTTGTTCACGCACAACTAGTTAAAGTCGATAGTCTAAGTCGTTGTGTTTATGGGTTGAAAAGTATTTAATTAGGATTCTTGGTTTGTTGTAGGAGGAATTTGGAGTTCGTAAGTAAGAGTCATGTACTTGTGTGCAAAGATCAAGGTACATACACGTGGTTAGATCTTTTATAAAGTGACTTTTATATGCAACGTGATTTACATGTTAAGTGATTTCGAACCATGTTTAAATAATTGTGAAATATATTTCGGTGAAACATGCTTTAATCGTTTAATCTTAAGTGTTTAAATATTTTATATGGTTGAGTATAAACTTGTATTGATATTCAAGATGTTTAAAAAGGAAGTTTTATTATTTAAATGATCCCGAGTATGGGATAATGGAAAGTTTATTTATCAATATTTATTTCTTGGATATTTGGATTTTTAACTCCCACTACGCTGAGTAAGTTGAAGACTATGGACTTTGTATGACCTAATCTTTCCCCTTGATAGCACTATGTAAAGGAGTTATTAGCTTGGGGGGTGTGCACACTTAGATGGGAAAATGATTTATGAAAATATGGATTGATCCATCCTGTTCGGAATTATCTTTGGAAAGTTGGCTATTTCGAAAATTGGTTCCTTTGACAAGTTTTAATACATGAATTTCTATTCATGAATAGTTTGGATAAATTATGATTTATTAAAGTCGAATATCTTCGAAAGCATGTTTAATTAATTAAGTTGATTTTACATGTCTAGCATTTGTATGTACTTAGCATTTTGGCTAATACGCAATTGTTTAGTTTTGGCTTTGCCCTACTTATCATTAATGATGAGTATATAGGTGATGACGACCAAACAACGTGAATTATATGCTGCATTGGGGATAATGGGCGGTGATCACCTAGTTAATTTAGTAAACATAGTATCAGTGTTTTGGTTGTTCCAGAAGTGTTTCAAAACTATTACTATTATTATTAATAAAAGAAAAGTACTATTTTCCGTTGCAAAACTCTATTAAGCCTTGTGCAATCACATGGCGGTAATACTCCCAAGTTACTCCCTAAACTTGGATTATTATTGTTAATATTAGAGAGTAATTTGGGGTGTTACACTCTCTGATGTAATGTTTTAAAGTAATCATCAACATTTGATGTCATGAACTCTATAATGAATTCTATAACTAAACAATTCTAACACGACAAGCAATAATTCTAAAATAAAACGTGTCAATTAAAAGGAAATAAAGTAAGTATATATGTAGTTAACTAGACAGAAATTTGATTTCTTTACCAATCCATGCATAATGCAGTCAAATTTTACAAACTAACTACTATATAATATACTACGTACTTTGTAAAATAGCAACCAATTAAATTACAAAATGAAATTCTGATGTTAAAGACAGGTTCTCTACATATGCTTTATACAAAACACGAATTTGCTCAAACTTAGGACAGGTTCTCTAACCTTAGGACATAATATTCTGAAAATACAAACAGAAATTCATATGTTACAAACATCCCCTCAATACAGACAGAGATTCACATGTTACAGTCATAAAATCATACACAAAAAGCACAACTTCAATCACAACCACCACTGCATCTTATACTGAATTTCAAGTAACAAACTTGCATTTAAAAAATATAAGCAATGAGTTCTCAACTCTGGAAGAAAACATCTACATTAGGGCCTAGCATTTAAACATCATCACAAAGGATACAAATTCATCAAGCATACATCAGCCCTAACAATAACACAAATATTCAACTATTTACATGATATTAGAGAACACAAAATACTCACCTTCCAGCCCCTCGTAGCAATTATATACTCTTGAAGCTTGAATTTATTCACCACTTCCCACCACGATTCTACAAACTCCTCTGGAGTAATGCTATTGTAGATGACATGCTGCAATGCATCTTTCACATCTTGGTAATTAGTAAGAGCACCCAATTTCTGACCAAACTTCTTCATGATGTGCCACATACACCACCTTTGGCGTGTTTGTGGCATTGGAAAAAACAGTTGTTATTGCCTTCCTCATCGCGACATCTTGATATATCATGATAGCTGTCGGAGGCTTTCCTCTCATACAAGAAATCCAAGTCTTGAATAGCCACTCAAATGTCTCCGCATTCTCATGTGAGACCAAAGCACACCCTAGTAAGATGGTCTAACCATGGTGATTGACCCCAACAAAGTTTGAAAAGGGTAGTTTGTATTGGTTTGTTAAGTACGTCAAATTAAAGCAAACAACATCTCCAAAATACTGATAAGCCTCCTGAAATGCCCGAATTTTAAGATTTATCAGATAGATTTTGTGACTAAAATAAGATATTTTAAATTATTTTATGAATTTTATTTTATACACTATTTTTGTTATCCTATATAAATTATCTTAAACCCTATATATTTATTTATATGGCCATATGTGCATCCGTGTCTTGGCTTTGATGGGTTTTTATTGTATTGTTTATTTTGTTGGTGCGTGAAAATCAATTCACCAAATACCTCCACCCCTTTAATTATGGGTAATTATCACTATATATATGAGATTAAAATTTTAGATCTTTGCTAATTAATTTGGAGCACTATGCATGATGCCTTAGATCGCTATCAACAATTCACAAGTTCGGCAGCCCTTTGCTTTATTATTTTAAGCCGAACGGTAATCACATAGACTTCTTTGATGATGTTTGATTAATTTGATTGTATTATTTATTATATGTAATCACACGATCTTAATTAATTTTTCAGATTTGTTTGATTATAAATTGTTAGTATTAATTATACTTCATATTGTTATGTGTAAATTTTATAATTTGTGAATTATATATGATCATGATTTATATGTATATGATTAGTGTGTGGTATTATATGAATTAATTGTAGCATTTATTGACTATTTCTAGGGTTTTAATGTTGTTGCTACAGGGAGTATTGTTTTATTGAGGTTTTAGGGTTGCTAATGCGGAGTATTATTTTTGGGTTGGGATTTGATTATATTTGGGTTATTAGTATTATTTCTCTAAAAGTTGAGATATTTAATTATGAATTGAATTGTTATGTTATTAGGGAATCTGTGTTATTGTTGAGATATAAATTATTAGTTGTGAATGATTAATTGATTGACGTATGAGATCAAAAGGTTGAGCATTATTATTATTATTATTATTATTATTATTATTATTATTATTATTATTATTATTATTATTATTATTATTATTATTATTTTGTTCTTGGTTTGAGGCTCGGCGTTATGTACCTTATTCCTTGGCATGTTGGTAAGAGGATGATAATCATGAGTTAAGAATGAGGTACAATATTTATTATTTATTTTTCAAGGGTCCCCTCTAGTGTGAATTAGCCCGTATGTGGTTTGGTTCAAGGTGTAATCTGCTTATTGAGAGTATTCAAGTTTTTATACTTTTTGGTTTGTTGTTCGAATTACTCATGTCCAAGGCTATATAAAACAAAGAGCGTGACACACTTATAGGATATATGAGTTAATTGAGTAAAAGATCGTATTAGTATTCGAGGTTGAGTTGATAAAAGTTTTTTTTTTCAGAGTACAATGTGTAATGTGGTTTTGAACTACATTTTTAAGTGAGCTACTATATTAATTATTTTATTATTATTCACAATATCTTGATAAGTGGTGATTTCTTAGCTTTTTGCTAATGTGTGTATTGTTTTGTTGCGCTACTTGTGTTTGCGGCCATGTCTTTTTCTTATGGTGGCCCTGCGACGATCTATTTTGGAGTTTGTCCTTAATGGTGAGCAGTCAAGTTTGTAACAGGTTGATCAAGTGATTGTATGTAACACCCTAGAAATTTCTTTCTTTTAAAATACTTTTTTTTCCATGTATAAAATTCAAAGTAGGAAAATCTAAGACATTACCCCCACCGTGAAAACGGCTAAGGCAATTATCAAAGACACACAACGGAAGACTATCTTTAAAGACATTCAAAACAAGTCAACTTAAAAATTCAACCAAACGAAAGTAAAGTCAAATCAAAGTCAAACGAAGTAAAGTAAAACCAACCTACAACTTGGAACCAGCATAGGCCCTTATTAAAAACCAAACCAACTTTAAAACTTTGCGTTAGTCATGCATAATAATAATAATATCATAAATAATTAAAGCATTAAACACATCATATACTTATGAAAACTAGCATGATTCGCTCTTCACTCATGCACATTCATGAATATGCTTCATCACCTGAAAAGCTTCTCTCTACTTGTTTCCATTCCTCTCCATTAAAAATGGGTCATCATAGGGCTAAGATAAAGACAAGACCAGCAAACATACAAAACACACAATCAGCAAAGTTGAGTACATAAGCGTAATTAACACACTAACATGCAATTACATATCAACACACAACTTACCTTATTGCACCTGTTTTTCAAGCATACAGCATTCAACAAAACTTCTCAACTAGACAACTACATAATTTAGTTAGCGTTGATTACGCATCAAACGAGTTTCCCACTCAACCTTTCCCAATAAATGAGGTTACTAACACGGGAGCTAACCGTGCCAGCATCAAAACTACTCATAGGTGGCGGAATTCCTGCGCATAATAATAATAAAAGGAATGTGCAACGTCCTGTACTCCAGTAGAAGTTATGGTTAAATATAAAACCCCATAACTCCCCCCATATGTTCATACTTAAGGTATATACGTTCCAAGAGTTTTGGTGCGTATTCTCTTTCACTTACGTTATTTACACATTATTAAACTTGGTGATGACTCTCAAACCATAATCATTCAATCAACAATAATTATTCAAACAACCAAATATACCAATTTAATTCTTGAATAATTGGCGACCACATAATATTTAATGTTGAATCCTTTTTAATTCTACCTCGGTGCCAATGACACCTTAAACGCATAAAGCGCCAAAATCCTATCCCTCGATGTTAAAAACACCTTAAGTGCACTAAGGTACCAACATACAATTTATTCCTCGTGTACATAGACACTTATATAGCTCTTTCCTCATGCTTATAGCATCGATAAAAATTATATGAACCATAATAAAATTCCTTTTCAATATTCCAAACCAAATTAAACATTTAGTTTAATTAAACATGCTCTCTAACATGCCATAAATAAATATGTGCACTAGTAGAAAAATACAATAAGGCACCCCCATAAAGGCACCGGTTCAGGCCAAACCGTTGCCCTAAACCGGCCCAAAATTGGGCGCAATTTTACACAAATAGAAAAGGCACCGGTTCAGCCCAAACCGGTGCCAAAAATAAAAAGGGCACCGGTTTGAACCGATGCCTTTACGAACCGGTTCATTTAAATATAAAAAAAAAACCGCCCTTATAACTACCCCCAACCCTAAATGTTTTCGGTCGTTCTCTCTCCTCTCCTCTCCTCTTTCTCTCTCCTCCTCCTCCTCTTTCTCTCTCTTCTCCTCCTCTTTCGCATCGCCGTTCTCCTCTCCTCTCCTTCATTTATCTTTTTGGATCTCCTCCTCCTTTCTATCATCACTCGAAAACCACCAACAAATTCGAAGACAACAACATGCAACACGGATTTTGAGGTTTTTCAATCGATTTTGAGGTTTTTCAATTGAATTTAATAGTTTTTTTTTCGATTTTGATTTTTTTAATTTCAAACTCTTCTTTCAATTGATTTTGATTTTTTTTTCAGAGATTTCTCGGTTTTTTTTTTACGATTTTAATTTTTTTTTCTGGGTATTTGATTTTTCTTTCGATTTCAATTTTTTTTCCGAGTTCAACTATTTCGATTTCTGGGTGTTTTCGATTTGTGGATTTTTCTGGGTTAATTTTTTTTATTCCGATTTTGATTTTTTTTTTCTATTTCTGGTTTTTTTTTCGATTTCGATTGTTTTTTTTTCGATTTTGATTTTGTTTTTCGATTTCTGGGTTAATTTTCGGTTACAATAATCGATTTTGGGTTAATGCATGCGTTTTTGGGTTTGTTCTGGGTTTGTTGATATTTTTTTTTACTTGATTTAGATCTGTTAAAGATGCAAGATTTGTTCTGGGTTTGTTGTTCTGGGTTTGTTTTGGGATTTTCTTTTTTATTTTTTGATTTAAATTCGAAATTTTTTTATTTTCTGAGTTTTTTTTCCAAATTTTCGATTTTGGTTTTTTAATTTCTGGGTTCAATTTTGGTTTTTAAATGATGTTCTGGGGTTTTTTTTTCTTATCAACTGATTTTCTTTTTTATTTTTCGATTTTTTTTTTATTCGATTAAAATTCGAAATTCTTTAATTTTTTCTGGTTTAATTTTTTTGGAAGCTTAACTATATTAATCGTTTTTTTTTTTGCTTTAATGGTGCAGGTATCTTGAGTTAGATCTTAAATGGAAGAATCAAGATGCAAGAATATTGAGTTTATTTTTTTTATTTATATTGTATTTTTTTTATATATATGTTGTAATTGAACTACTACTGTATTGATCTATATTGTAAAATTGTTTTGATTATATATTGTAAATTTTTTATTATAATGATTGAAATTCGATCTATATTTTGATGTTCTAAATAATTTAAGTCGATTTTTAATTGTTTGATGTTCTATAAAAAAACAAAAAAAAAATTATAATATTTGGCACTTTTGGCACCGGTTAACCGGAGCCAAAAACAATTCCACATTTTTTTAAACCCATTTTTGGCACCGGCTAACCTGTTCCAAAAACAATTCCACATTTTTTTAAACCCATTTTTGGCACCTTAGGCCGGGTTTGAACCGGTGCCAAATTCATTTTTTCACGTAGTGGTGGTTCCCTAAATAATACTCCAAACTATTATTTCCCATTCAATAATCCATCACAAATAAATCATGCTTCATAATCCAATCACCAATAACATCCAAATCATAATTTTCATTCCAAACCTAGCATGATACTACTTGTAATCAATCAAACACATTTAGCATGCTACTACATCAACATAATTATGCTAAGTACGCGAACGTACCTTGTATACGATCTTAAAATCGCCACGACTAATAAAAATCGCTCACTTTAAAGTCTCCTACAATTTAAAATCATAGAATAATATTAAAATCCACTCCACACAAATTTCCAGCAATATATACTATTATAAAACCCCTCATAATTTAATTAAAATAAGCTGAAATTATATTTAAAACATCATACTTTAATCCCAATTAATGGGTAATTAAAATTCCTTGATGCCCTGTTTGGATTCTATGATTTCATTTCAAATTCTCGAATTGGGTTAATTCCATTGTTTGGAGAGCCAATAATTTGAAATGAAAGAATTTGTTCAAATTCTAAGGTAATCAGAAACAGCTTATAAAAGATTAATTGGAAATGACAAATAATAACTAGTCATTTGAAATTCCATGAGGTCCCTACTCTCATGAATTGATGGTTTCTTCTTCTAAAAAACAGTATTTGCAATTTGTGCTCTTTCTCTCTCCTCAATCTATCATTATACTGTATTAATCTTTTTCCTCCATAACCACCATCATCACTACACCACCACGATGGCATTAGTTTTAGCAACCACCACAACATCAATGTCTGCCGCTCGCCGCCGTCGCATTCAAGCCACCAATCTTCCACCCTCACCGACGCACTTCTAATTGGAGCAATTTGAGGGATGCAGATTGATAATTTGATACCTCAAAGTAGATGTAAATAACAAAATCTCAATTGTATTTGATACTATTCTATGTTTTTTTTTTGGGATTCTAAAGTTAGGGTTCATCACTTCTCCCAAAAAAATTGATCGAAATGTTAATATGTTCATATGTTTTTCCCAAAAAAAGTTCATATGTTTTTTTTATATTGAGGAAATATGATTGCGTTTGAGATTTAGATTGAGATCTGTTCTATTTTTACTCTTTTTTAAGAAATTTTGTTAAATGATTCAAGTTGTAGAATTGAACTTCCATAATTTTACCAAACAGTATATTTGGAATTGAATACTAGTATTTCAATTACAAGATTTGAAATGAAGAATTTGAAATGAAATGTTGGTTCCCAAACGCTGCATGAAGAAACTTGATTTTAAATGCTCTACTAACAATTCCAACACTATATTTTAATTAAAACTTGCTGTATTTAAGCCTTAAAACACTTTAATCAAAGGTCTAAATCATTATACATCATAACCCTTCAATAGTTTACAAATCAAGAACCTAGGGTTTCAAAAATTGGGGCTTTTTAATTAAAAACATAATCTGAAAATTAATTAACATAATACTCATAATCAAACATCAAAAATCAAATCCCAAAACTCATAATTGACAATTAGATTTAGGAATAAAATAGTTTTTAACAATAAAGATTCAATTTTTTTTTATTCGGACCTGGCAGCCGACAGCCACCAAGCTGCTGCCGGTGCCGGTGGCTGGCTCGGCCGGCTGTTGGCGGCTGGCGGCCACCGCTGCTGGTGCTCGGCCGGTGGGGGTGATGAAGGGGAGCCGAAAAGAAGAAAAAGGGGAAAGGAAAAAAAGAGAAAGAAAAATAAGGAGAAAGAAAAATAAGGAGAAAGAAGAGAGAAGTTTACCTTGGGTTTTCTCCACTCTGGGCAAAGTTTGATTTGCCTCATATGTGGGATATTTATACCCCTTCTCTAGAAACCCTTTTTCCCTAACTTTCCTCTTTTAATTTTCCTAATCCCATCCCTAGTAAAACTCTACTAAAATAAAACTTTCCTTAAATTAAACCCCAACTTAATTAAATTAATTAATTAAATAAACTTTCCTTTTATAAATATTTCCAAACTTATTTAAAATAAATAATTAAAATACTTTAAATAAAACAATTCAATTTAATTAAATACTTCTCAAAATACTTATTTTAATTAAAATACGTATAAAAAATATGAGGTATTACATTGTAGCTAAAGGAGATCAAGTGTTTCGATTAATATGCTATAACGAGTCTATAAAGTTGTATAAATAGCCAGAGGCGCATCATCCAGGGGGGCCACTAAGGGCCCAGCCCCTGTACAAGTCCAATAACAAATATTGGGTGTAGATTAGTCCAACAGAATATATGACCCGTATAACACTTGTTGCCCAAATCTATACATTGCAAAGCCCATCTTTACAGTACAACACCTCCTTTAGCCTTGTTCTTATAATTCCAATTGTAATTTTGACTTTTGACATCCAACTAGTGACTTACTAGATAGACTAGATTCCCCTTTTTTTACTAGTATTTTTTATTTTTCTATAATTATTAGGAAATTTTGGATTTTGGTACCTCGAATATGGGGGTAATTGAAATTTCGTACCTGTTTAAAATTTATTTTTAAATTGGTACCTCCAAAAACACAAAACTGTAGATTTCAGTACCTCCGTCCATGTTCCGTTAAGTTTTCCGTTAGTGGGCCCATTATCTAATTATTTAATAATTTAATTTATTAAAAAAAAGAAAAAACATTTTATAAAAAAAAAAACCTTAAAAAATAATTTTAAAAAAAAAATCAGCCACTGCCACTAGCGCCGGCGCCGGCTTCCGGCTGTTGGTGGCCGAATTCCCCTGGCACCAGCGCCGACCACCCCTTCCCTTTCCCTCCCTGTTTTCCCCTTCCCCGAAACCCTAGCGCAACCACCACCATCTTCCCTCCCTTCCTCGTTCCTGGCCGCGACACCCCACCCCCTCCCTTTCCCTTTCCCTCCCTGTTTTCCCCTTCCCCGAAACCCTAGCGCAACGGTGGCCACCACTACCGTACAATGGTCGTCACCCTAACCCAGCCCCATCGTTGTCTCCCCGACCCGAAGCCGTCGTCGAACTACCCAGACCCCAACCCAAACCAACCCAACGAAAAGCCCCCATCGTCATCTCTTGACTCGAAACCATCGTCGAACCACCTAAACCAGCCCAGCGAGAAGCTGACAGCAGTAAATCAACCCACCACCGCCGCAGAACTCCTCTCCCCTACCCAAAACCGTCGAACTGCCGAAACCCCAACCCACACCCATACCAAAACCCACAAACCGCCGTACTCCTCTCACCCATGAAACCAAATCGGGGTTGAGGTTGTTAGGGTACAGTTGGGCTTGTTTTGAAGATCGATCGAGGGTGGTCGGACGGCTGGTTTCGTGGTTCGAGGAAGGTCGGCCGGCTGACTTCGTGGGTCGAGGATGGTCAGTTGGGATTGGGTGACGGCGGTGGGGTTGGCGTCGGTGGTGGCTGGTTAAGATTTTAGGGATTTTTCATTTTTTTATTATTTTTTTTATTATTATTATTTAAGTTTTTTATATAAAATGTTTTTTTTAATAAATTAAATTATTAAATAATTAGATAATGGGCCCATTGACGAAAACTTAACGGAACATGGACGGAGGTACTAAAATCTACAGTTTTGTGTTTTTAGAGGTACCAATTTAAAAATAAATTTTAAACGGGTACGAAAATTCAATTACCCCCATATTTGAGGTACCAAAATTCAAATTTTCCTAATTATTATTATAATTTTTCCCCAAGTTTTTATAAATCCTTAGGAACTTAGGAAGCATGTTATGGACTATGTAGCAATTTTTGCAATTCAGTGCTTTTTTTTTCTAAATGTTTGACTATTTATAATTTAACACTTTCAAAATTGATGCAATGTTCAGCTAGTGGCTCACGAAATATCGTTGTAGCTAGTGGCTCACGCGATTGGTGCACTAGTTTGAACTTAAATATACTTCGTATTTAATTATATATTAGCAAAAATAATAGTAAAGTGTTGATAATATTAAACATTAAATTAATACCTTTTTAAAAGCATATTTCAAGATAAAATTTGTTTTTAATATGATGCTAAAAAACTATGGTTAGAGGCCTTAGAGCTAGTATGTATATAGTGAAAAAAATTGTCTAATATGTCAATTATTTTGAAATAGAGAGAGCATTTGATTTGTCTTAACATTATCAAGACAACGTAGTATAGTAGTAATTTATTTCCTATTAAATTATCAATTTTCTCGTACTTCTTATAAATTTGTTTTTATTACGTAGTATTATGTTTGTATACTTGTATAGGTATGTTCTACTTACATTTAGTTATGATTGGCCCCCAAAAGAATTTTTTTTAAGATCCGCCACTGTAAATAGCTCACCTAGTTATTTATACAACTTTATAGACTCGTTATAGCATACTTTAACCTCCTCTTTCTATTCACCAACTTATAGACTCGTTATATTCACCAAATAGCTCACCATGGTGAATATAAAGTTCTATAAAGAGGCATCACCATTTTTTAACTTTAACCTCCTCTTTCTATTCACCAAATTATGAATATCTTTTTTCGTGAATCCCACATTCTCAACACCATGTCTTTGGTCTGCCAAGTTGTTGAAAAATCTGCCGTATTGAGGCGCCAGATGTATGGTCAGTTTCGATCCTATGCTCCAAATGCTTGGTAATTTTTTGCTTTCTATACATTGCAATGTGCCTTGACAACTCAGGACTCACTAAGTGATTGTGCTCATTAATTAATAGCTTTCTTGATGTGCCACACACCTTCATTGTTTCCATGCCCATAGATCATAACTGGACAATTACATTTTTTTACTCTTCTTATTCTTCTTATATGGGTCATCATAAACCACAACCCTCTTCCCATTAACCCTCCTCCTATATGCTGTCATACCGTAGCACTCACACTTCCAAACATAAGTGCTAAATGACCCAATCTTCAAAGCATTCTTTCGCCCACCTATACACACAACCCCAAATCCCTCTTGTTCCCCATATCTACAATATTATTTATTCAATTCATCCCAAGTACTACACTTCATTCCAACTTCAGGATGAGGTAATGAAGGTGCCTCTAAACATCTACATGATTCTGAACACCCTAAACCTGCACTTTGTAAACCCACACCGCACTTGTCGTTCAACTCAACACCCTCCCCGGGAATGCTACATTCAGCACGAGGGTCCTTATTCAAGTCAAAACCCTCCCCAAAATCAATAGTTAAATCATCATTCAAATCAAATTGTGCACTGTCATCACTATCTGAACAACTATCTAAGCTACAGGCTTCGCATCTGGCCCCCTCAACATGATACTCCTAAACCAGAAATTAACAAGTTCTTCACTACTCATAATAAAACACAGCAACAATACAATATGGCACAACAACTATACAATAACAGAACACCAAATGTCTTCAAACACATAATTCACTAAACTAAAAGATGAATCAATACAAATCAATTCACATTATTATATCAATACTTAATCAGTATATTTTCCCCACAATGGCTTAACTGAACACCTAACAATCGTTTAACAGTACAGTTCCCCCAATCAAATACAAATTAAGTTCACAAAATTCAGTATTATTCAATTTCTCAACATCAAACAAACCCAATTGTAACCCATGTTCTTCAATTTCTTATAAACAACCACGATGAACAAATAATTAACCAACTTCTCAAGAACAACAACCCCAATATCCCCAATTAATAAATATTGTCCGAAATTAAACAAATCAAAATCATTTCTTAGCTCAATCATCTCATTAGAATTACAATAATCTATTTCGCTCCAACACCTACAGATTTGCTCCACACCGTCTTCAAATTGAAGCTCACTCAAATTACGGGAATTAATTAGTCACAAAATTAGAGTTCCTAGCAAAATTTGGGCCTTTTACAAATCCATGCAGCTTCGATGTACTGTGTTATTCAAAATGCTTGCTTTGTGATTGAGGGGGCAACCAAAGTAAAGGGGGTAACTCCATTAATTTTTTCCCCAATAGTTTGAGAGGGAAAATTTTGGGAAAAAAATTCACCCGCCATAAACTCATGGTACAAAGGGGCCCATTCTCTTATCCAACACTTTTGTTTTTACACTACTTTTTCAGCTAATTTGTTTTTAGAAAGCTTTTTTTTAATTTTTTTAACCCTTTGGTAGAGTCCAACTTAGACTCAAGTAGGTAGAGACCAAGAATTTATCCCTTACGTTCTACGATCAACTCTTCCCTCCCAAAAGTTCCAAGAAGTCAACCATTATGCACAAAGTGGTGCTATTCAAAATCGAGTCTATTTAGTTAGTTTTTTTTTAAAGACACAAGGCAAACAAACCCTTTTTTTTTTTTTAATTTTTTTTTTATTATTTTTTTTAATAAAAAAAAAAAAAAACCAAAAAAACCTTTGAAAAACTACCCTTTTCATCAACTCAGTTATTCAGCATTTCAGCTGACTACCCAGAAAACTCAAACCTGTTTTACTCACTCCTTCAAAAACCTAGTACTCACTCCCATTCATATATAAATTCACCCAAAAAAAAAAAAAAAAAAACTGCAAAAATTGAGAAGCAGAAAACCCCCCCCAAAAAGGGTTTTTAATTCAGTAACAATCAAATTGAGTTTTGTGGGTTTCCGTAACATTCAATTTCTGGGGTTTTTTTGGTTCTTCAATTCGAGTAATTCCCTTTAATTCTGTATTTATTTTTTTTGGATTATTTGCTCCAATTTTTCATGCAATGTGTGTTAATTTTCACTTTTTGATTGATTATTTTGAGTGATTGAGCATTTGTTTAATTGGTGTTTCAAAATTTGGAATTTATTAAAATTTCATTGATTACGATTGTTTAATTTTGATTCTTCTCTGATTGTTTTATCGTTTTTTTTAACCCAGCTGCAATTTCGAGTCCTGTGAATTATTTTTCAACCCAGTGTGTTAGGGTTCTTCTATCGATCAATTTTGATAAAGGTGATCGTTTCCGAGTTGGTGTATGGAGATGGATGAGGAATTGATCACTGCTTGCAAGGTATTATAAAACTGGAATAATTTTTATTTAATTTTTTTTTGCAAGGTGTGTAGAAACTCTCCAGTTTAATGAGTTGTGCTTTTTGAGTTTAATGTATTGGTTTCGCTCGTTTCTTCCTTATTGCACGTTGAATTGTTGTTGTTCGAAACGATGGTGGTCCGAGTTTGGGTTTAAGCTAGAATACTAATGGAAAAAGGCTTTATCATTTGTGCATTGTATTGTGTTAGCTTGCTAGAGTTCATAAATCTGTAATGGGGTGTGTTTGTCTATATCTCAGCGGTGAGGTAACATTGTGTGTGTGTGTGTGTGTGTGTGTGTGTGTGTGGGTGGGTGGGTGGGTGGGGGGGGGGGGTTTCAGTGTTGCTTTGGCCTTTTCTTTAGGGGTTCATGTGCAAAAGTAGTCGTCAGGATTATGGGTCGGGTAAAGTGACCTTCTAGAGAGGGTGAATAAAATTTAGAGTTTACTTATTATTCGTCAGTAGTTTGATTACAAAAGATATAGTGTTTGCACTTACCTTCATTTTCATACAAATGTAGAACTTGTGGATCTTACTTGGCAGTCTCATAGTATATTAATTAAGTTTTTCTTTTTCCACTTCTTGAATTCTTCTTGTCAGGAAATTTAGTATGAACTTAGGGGGGAATTTGGTCCAAATAGTTGATAAGATGGTACGAGAATGAGAAGTATATAGCTTTTTGGTTATCTTAATCATAAAATGTGAACCCCCTTATCCGAATGTTTTAAAAAATTACCATTTTAGTATTAATATCAAACTAAAAATAAAGATAGTTGGGTGAGAAAGAAGGTAGGCAGAGAGAAGAGAGAGGGAAGGGGAGGTATCAATCTATGAGGGAGGGATGGGTAAAAGATTTGGGGATTTTGGGAGAGATGAAGAGCATAGGCATCCATACTCAAGTTTATTTCAGCCATATACCTTTGTCACTGGATCAAATTCAACAAATCATATCCATTCCAAATATGCGTACCTTAAGAATCATATGATAGATTTTAATGTCTAAGTTGGTCTTGAATGTTTCTCCAGTTTTAAGCGTTGGCTTAGTTTTAAGTTGTGGAAGATAGAATCCTATTAAGTGACTCAAGTGGCGCTTGATGGTCTGATTCTTGTGAGTCTTGATTTCTTTAATTTATTTATTTCCTATGTTCTTTTTTAATTGGAATGTTGGGAGATTTTACACTGTTCACACACATTTGTTTGATTGTCTCTTTTGAATTAAAGGAAGCGTAATCATGTGAGGCCTTGCTCGATTCGTCTTGATATATATATTTTCAAAATATTAACTTTTTGTAATATTTACTAAAGTATAATTAAATTTATTAATGTTGTAAAACGTGCTTTTTCAAGTGTGAAAACCCAAACATTACAATTTAAAAAGAATGTAGGACATACTTATTTTGGTGAACAATGATAAATTTGTACAAACAGAGGGTATCACGGTATTGCATTAGTAGTTATGAGATTAGAACACACGAAATTCTATATTTTATATTATGACTTGTAAATTTGAGGCTAAATTTGTAAGTATTGTTCTGGCATGATATTAGCTAAGGGTGATTTTTCATGTTAGAGGACAGGATGGTATGATATGATGTCAACTTGGGACGGCTTAACTGGATCTTGAAAACAATAAAGAAGTCAAGCTGTAGGAAACGGCATGAGATTTTTACATAGTCTTCCCATATGAACATTAGCTGTTCCTAGTTCCAACATACTTCATGTTTGTTCATCATTCGAAAAGAAGTTAGTATACGTAAGCAGAAAGTCCTATGACATCTTTAAGGTGATAGTGTGTGCAATGAGAGTCATGTTTGAAACTAAAATTGACTCTGAGTTGATAAAAGCTCCACATTAGAAAGATTTCTCTTACTATTCCTTACGAACAACATATGAAAAAAAGAGGGGAAAACAATGAGTCCTGCAGGAAGGTTTTTCGATAGTAATTCATCAATGGAACTGCAAATTTTTCTTAAATGCAACAAGTAATAGGCTTGTGTTTATTACTACCTCCGTTTTTTATTAGTTGACGCGTTTTGACTTTAGCACTATTCACACACTCTCCTTTTGACCGTGTTTTGTGCTTTATACGTAATTAAAAATATAGTCATGTGGGATCTTGTTAGATTCGTCACAATATATATTTACAAAATATCAAAGATTTCATAATTTTTGTTTATCGATAATTAAAGATATAAATGGTTGAATTTGTACATTGGCAAACGTGACTAAAGAAACGAGTCAACTAAAAAGAAACGGATGAAGTATATTTTTTTTGCGATTGCCATAATTTTGAGGTATGATATTGAGTATTGATGAATTTAGTATTCCTTTCTCTTTTGTCGTCAAGATATGAATTTTCCTATTATCTTGAATTTTGTTTTATCGACCATTATATAATTCATCTTCTCTAAGCGTCCTGTGACCTTCATAAGTGTGAGATATCTTAAGAAACTAAATAGTTTATTTATTTATTTTTTAAATAAAGAAGTAGCCATGCATTATGTTAGTGCCCTTTTGCATTTGTAGGACAAGTTGTTACAATTCCGGTTAATAGAGCTAAAGGATGTTCTTACTCAAGTAGGCCTTCCAAAGCAAGGGAGGAAGCAGGTAATACTTGCTTGATTTAATATTTGACTTTGGATATACCAAATGTTGAATGGTTTTTGGACAGAATCGAATGCAATGTTATTCCAACTACCTTTTCTGTCTCTCTTTTAATTCCTGATTTTGAGAAAACATTTCCTGTCTATTATTCTTGTATGCAGGATCTTGTGGACAGAATTTTGGCCTTGCTTTATGATGAAGGCAGTGAGTTTCTAGTTTTCAACCTTTATATTACTCATGTTGTCTTATATAGCTGTGTAATTTCTACATTAGTTCATTTTTTTCTTGTCAATTGCTAATATTTTGAATGCATCTTTCTTGATTCTTTGAATCTTTTCTTGTATCTATTTCCAGATTTATTTTATCTAGAGTTACCTTCTTTTCTCTTACACAAGTTTGTATCTCTGCATGTGGTCATGTTTGTTTCATTGGATGTATTGTTTTACACCAGCTATTTGTTTACAGCTCCAGGTCTCTTCAAGAATAATGTCAATGGGAAGGAAGGATTGGTGGAAATAATTGAAGATGCATACAGGTGAACTACTCCCCTTGTTGTGTTTAATTATTTTTAGAATTTAACAAGCTCCTTGCAATGAGGAAAATGGCTCTCCATAGATCCTCTATTGTATAACAGCTATTTATATATTGCGTTACTGTCTATTCCCACCGTTATGTCTGCACTTGGAAGTAGTGAATTGCCTCTTTCTTCTTCTTCTTCTTCTTCTTTGTTTCCTTTTTTTTTTTTTTTTTTTTTTTTTTAAATCATGAATTGGATGTTAATCCTGATTATACACACTGTGCACCTTTTCAGTTTGTTGTTACGTATTAGATAACATTTTTTGGAAGTTGCAACCTAATGTCCTAATATATTGTTGAGAATGAGGTATCTTTTGGGACTTTCAAGATAGAAATAACTGTATGTTCACATGCATGCATGTTTTAACTCACTCCTGAGCATTCTGTTGCTTGATAGGTGATAGCTGAGGCAACATTAATGCCTGTCTACCTCTGATCTTGTTCAAGAGAAGATGATAGAGTAATCAACCTTTTTTTTGTCTTGATCAAGCAAGGGAAAAAATAGGGTCTCATAAGATACTCATGTTAGGAGGGTGATCATGATCTATGTGAAAGTCCTGAGTGCTTACTGCTTAGAGATAGTTTAAGAAACTCTTTTACTTGTCCCTATCCTTGATTATGTATTTGTGGATTTGCACTGTCTTACTGTGTTTTTAACTCCTTTTGGATTTTTTTTAATTAACTTTGTGCTGTCTTTGGAGTCCAGAAAGATGCATGAATCCGGAAGTAATGGCTCAAGTGCAAAAAAACAAAATTGTTCAGGTAGCAGCAGAACGCAACCTAAAGAGGAAGCTGAAGATTTAAATGAGTTAGAAAAGAAAATTCGTTGTCCTTGTGGCAGTGATGTTCCAGGAAGTGGTGCATTGGTTCAGGTAAATTTTTATGCCTGTTTCTGATTTGTTTAAATTATAAATGTTGGTTACCCTGTAATTCCCATTCTGAATGTAATCCCTAAAATACTACTATAAATTTATAATGTTGATTGGTCGGTAGCCTTCACATATTGCAGCTATTATTCTAATTTCTGGATACTTTGATGTGGGACCTGGAAAAAAACTATCTTTTACTAATATAGTTGCCAATGCAGTGTGTGGATCCAGATTGCAATGTATGGCAACATAGCAGCTGTGTGATCATTCCTGAGAAGGCAACAGAGAAGATTTCCATGCCTATTCAGTTTTTATGTGAAATATGTCGAGTGAAACGTGCCGATCCGTACGTACAATTTTTCTTCCCTCTATGCCAATTTTCTGTTTTGTATTATGCTGTTTGTTTTGGGCCTTTTGGCTTATATCTGTAGCATTGCAAACACTGTTTGAAAGACATTAGTCAGAATCTTTAGTAGTATAAAAGTAATCAAAACGAGATTTGACTGGGAGTTGATTTGGGATTCTGTTGCTGGACGCAATTTTCGTTACCAGTCATTTATTGGATATATAAAGTTAAAGTTTTGGATATTTTATTTTAAAATGTGTACTATGTTAAGCTCCCTTTTTTGTTTCAGTGGATTCGTAAATGAGCTTAATTGTGATTTTAAGTTGTATCTTTAGTCATTAGAATTAGCCATAAAAATGTGCTCACTTATTTTAAAAATAAGGGTATTCAGTTTTGTCTAAGTCCATAATTGGGCTATGAGGCTGCTGATCCTGATAAGATGTCTTCTAAATGAGTGGCTAATCACGTAGTACATGAGTTAATTTGATAAATTGTTAATTCACTATTTGCTACACATGACAGATGTAACCCTCTAACTACAGGAACACTTAGTGTGACATAATATATTCTGATGCAAACTCTTGAATAAACATGAGCTGAACATGAACCCCAACGGGAGCTGAAATGCCTGATATCCAATGGCATGATATTGATGCAATTTGATGGACTATCAGACTCCGTTAAACAAAATAAAGGCATTAGATAGCAATTACTTTAATTTATCATCTTCCGTGACTTAATCTGGATGTTGGAAGCCATAGGGCAGAACAAGGAATTTTGGTTTGGTTAACCCTGTCGACAGAACCTGGCAACTACATAGTTGTGTTTATGCTTGAAACAAGTTTATTATCTCACCTTAAAAATTAAGTGAATGGTTTAATGGAAAATAAGACATAAATGTGTCTCCCCCTCCTATTCTTTTCCCCCCATTTTTTTTTTTGTATTAACTCTTTTTTTTGGATGCTCTTTCTTATGGTCAACTACTATATGTTTGCAGCTTTTGGGCAACTATGGCACATCCTCTGTATCCTGTCAAGCTATCATCTTCCACACTTCCTGTTGATGGGTATGCGCTGTTTCTCAGTATTCTATGATCCAAACAATATTGTTGTATTATGTAAGCATTTTAACTATGCTCTTTTATGAGAGAACATAGCATGAGTATATTAAGAGGATTATAGGCTCATTATAGGCTCATTATTATTTCAATGTGTGTAGACAGACTAGAAACATGTCAGACATGTACACATATTTACGCATGTAGCCACGTAGGTTTGTGTGTATGTCTTTGTATATGTGTGTGTATGTATATTTATGTATGTCAGTATGTATACACACATACTTGTGTGTTAGTATCTTGATCTATTGTGGTGGGTTCGGGCTGGATTGCTTTTTGGCTGTTATTTTAGCTATTAGCTTATATTCGAAGCAGGCATGTCCTGTTTACTTTTTATGAGTGATACTGTTTATTTCTCCCATCTGTGAGAGTTCTTTGACCACGTATGAGCACCCCATTGGTTCTTTGGTTGAGATATTCATTATCATGGCTTATTATGAATTGTTTATGCAAGGATTATGTTATACTTATTGACTAGCGACTAGCAAGAGGAAACATATAGTTTAGATAGATGAGGTGAAGTACTGAGCTGTATTGGTTTTAGAATCTGCCCATTGGGGGTGGGCGGGGGGGGGGGGGATGGGGATGTGTTTTGATAGTTTGTTATGAGATCTAAATCAGAGTTGACATTAGCAGAAACTTCAGTATTGTGCCTTGAGATTTGATCTTTCCCTTGATCTAAATCTTTCACTTGGATTATATGTTTTGTTGGAAAGAGGTTTTGAAGGCTATAGTACTACACTGCAGAGAAATTTTTGTTATAAAAATCATAAAATCCACCCCTCAGCCTCACACTGCTACCTATGCATTTAGAGTGCCAGAGACAAAAGTAATGGTCAAACGTGATTCTATATGGAAATATCTTTTTGGTTTAATTGCAGAAACATTTTTTGTTACGTACTCTTTATATGGTAGCTATTTTTCAGGTAAGGTTTTCCTTTCTGTGATAACAGTTTGTTTCTGCATTAATTTACTTCTCTGTGTTATTCAGTACAAACCCACATGTAACCGTGGAGAAGAACTTCAAATTGACAAAGGCGGATAGGGAATTGTTGCAGAAGGCTGAATATGATGTTCAGGTTATTCTTCTACACTCTGGTTGTTGTGAGAACATGAAATTTTATCATTCAATAACTCTTGAAGTGTACTAATTTGTTTTGCAGGCTTGGTGCATGCTCTTTAATGATGGTGTTCCATTTCGGATGCAGTGGCCGCTATATGCTGATCTGCAGGTTAATGGTATGTTAATCTGTGCAAACTGAGAAGTTGCTTGCTAAGTGAGAAGTTATTTATTATGATGCCATTTGTAACTGATTCACCTTATCTGTCAATATGATGTTCATCCCATATTGATCAATGCTTACTTCTACAGCTTCATTAAATCTTGCCGCTTGTTTTCTTATTTGTTGGTTATATTTATCATCAGGTATCCCTGTCAGGACTGTGAGTAGAGCTGTTTCACAGCAGTTAGGAGCTAATGGACGTGATGATGGTGCAAAAGTGAGTTTTTTTTGGTACCTTTTCCCTATATATTGTGGACAAGACACCTTTTTATTTGTTTGATTTAGGTATATTTTTATCTTCAAAAAAGGAATTTTGAAAAGAGAAGTGGAGTGGGATACTAGATAACATTTCCACAATACCACCTAAGAGATAAACCCCCTTCTATCCCTCTAATGTGTTTGAAGTATACTCTGAATTTTGAGTGTGGTCTACATTTGACTAGCAACTCCAAAAAAGAAGGGGGTTTGGGTGCTAGAGTGGGACATTGGATTTGAAACCCTGCTCATGCAAGAGATTCTCCAAGGTTCATTTTCATTAATAAATGACATTAGTAAAGCCATATCCTCTCGAAAGCATTTCAAAAATCTATAATTCGTGAGTATGTCCGTATATACTTGTACTTTATAAATCAGTGACTACATGTAGTGTTAGATTCTAACCCCTTTTGTTGTTTTATGTTTTCTAGGACATACATTAAGTTTTTTAGTTTAAAGCAATTATTATGTAACATGATTATGTAATTCCAATGTAAAGCTCTCTAGGGAATAGTAATAAATAAATCCAAGCTTCCTATCCAAAGTTGTTGCCTTTGCTTTAATGCTTGTGTTTCTGGTAGAGCTTTAGTGTCATCGCATGTAATATAGCATCTCATATATCAGTGATTCGGTCCTATTTGTGCCGTCTTTGGGTCACTCAGCCATTATCTGCCAATCCTGCACACCTGCACTTGTTGTCAATAGTCAAGGCAGGCCTTGTAAATCAGATGTCGGCTTGTGTTGGTACATGCTCATAAGCATTTCCACGCTACACCCCTGCTGATAGATAGGTAAAAATGCAAGTCGCTTGGTCCAGTGTCAAGACGATTGTGAATGAGGCATGAAGCATATTATCATCTCCTTAATGCAAAAGAGAACTTAACTTTCTCCCACTACCCAAGTCATTCAATTGCCCCTCTTGCACACCCCTTTAAAAAAATCTACTAAGCATGTCAGCAACTAAGATTGTTAAGAAGATCAAAGTTCTCCCTTCTTTAATCCTTAAGATAAAGTTAACCACTCTTTAGGGGCTCCTTATGCCAATATTGAAAAACAACTTATAAGAATATAATCCCCATCTTATGTCTCCACTGAATATACTCCTCTCAATAAGCACATTTTAAAACCCAACTTACTCCATAGTGAGCTTTCTCAAATTCTTATCTGAACACTGCACCCTTGTTCACTTTTAACGGGATTTATTAGCTATGTCATTGATCTGCTTTGCCTAAGTAGAAGTGCTACGGAACTGCAAAATCTTGAGGGGAATTACCTGCTCTAATTATTGACCAATACTTTTGTGACATTCTTAAAGGCTTTAGCAAGAAGCGTATTGAAGGGTCCCAAACCTGAGTAAATGATCATTGTTCGGAACAGGAGTGATGGGATTGGAATTCATTCTCTTATCAGCGATCCCAGTTTCAGAAAGCTCTGTTTAAAGACTATTAGTCACATTTAACTGTTTTGGAAGATCCATTTTGCCTTACTTCTAGCCTTGCCAAATACCGCTTGCCTTACCGCACCCACGTTGAAGGGTCTCTCGAGTCATATTCCTATTTGAGAATATGAATAGGGTTTTTTTTTTTTAATTATTATTATTATTATTTTTTTTTTTTTGGTGAAAACTACCTTTAATTAGGTTTGTATGAATACAACTACTGTATATACGTAGTAACATTTTTCTAAACATAATTACCTTATAGATACAAAAACTTAGACTAGAACCACCTATGAAGGGAACCCGTTAAATAACTCCATTAGTGGGCCCCGCGTCCCTGCCTTTTCATTTCTATCCATTTATAATTTTTTTTTTTGCTTGAGGATTTTAGGGCATCTTGTCCCTTTGTAATTTTTATTTCCTTACTTATCTAACACGAGAATATCAGTTACCAAACCCCAGGCCTTAGCTAATGCAACAGAAGGTGGAACACCTTGGGGACAATATACTTATATAGCATATTTCATCATTGAATGTCTTTTACTAGTCATATTCACTTTATATTTCATGCATTTTCTTGTGTGAAACACACTGTATTAAATTTTTGCAGATTACATTGTACATTGTGGAAGGAGTTAATAAGATATCCTTATCTGGCGCTGATGCCCGTACTTTTTGTTTTGGTGTCAAACTTGTGAGAAAGCGCACGCTTGAGCAGGTATCTTCCCCTCGTTTGATTTGTCAGTTTAAATCTTCTCTCTCTCTCTCTCTCTCTCTCTCTCTCTCTCTCTCTCTCTCTCTAGGTTAAATCGCCCTTCTCTCTTTGTCTCCCCCTTTCTATGAGGTACATACTATGGTGTCTTGTTATAATTACTTTTGGCAGCTTGGCTGGGTGGCAAAGGCCTCTCAGTTTTAGGACTTGCATGCTGTAATATTAGTCTTATTAAGTTTATTTGAATTAAGATACCCTTTGAGAAATGTTGAATCTTTCTAAGCCTTGCCTTTACCAATTAGCAATTACTCCATATTACTTGACATGAAAAAGGTAAGAGTTAATTGTTGAGATGTTGCTATTTTGTCCGTTGAAGTAATGTCTAGATTTTCTTTTCATGCCTTAGATGTTAGATTTGATGGAGATACTAATATCTTGGTCGAAATGGATGGGTGGTGCTTGTCCAAGGTAATTTAATGGGGGAAATTTGACAGTGTGCAGGTTTAGGGAGTGAAGGATGAAGGGAAATGGATGGGTGATGCTTGTTCAAGGTATTTTAATAGAGGAGATTTTGACAGTGTGCGGTGTAGGGAATGAAGGATGAAGGGATGGAGCTGGGGTTGGGTTTGTAAATTTCTTTTTTGGGGCTGTGCTTGTCTTCAAATTTCTATTTCAAGGCTTGTCTACTTGGATAATTTGATCTGTACAATTATATATGGTACCTGATTTATGTTTTCTGGAATTCTAGTTAAGAGTTGTAGGTTTGTACATCTCCTTCTCGCCCCTTGCTTGGCGGCTTCGAGCTATTTGTGGAAAGTAAGTATTTTGATTTTTCAGCAGTAGCGCTGCCACCATTGTTCCAATGCCTTTCTTTATTAAGTATATAAGACAGGGACAGAATAGGAGGATTTTTTGGGGGGCGAAGAAATAACTCTGAAAATCCCACTATATGCGGTCTTCTCATATTAATCCCAACTACTGCTCATATCTGAAAAATTCTAATCACTACGGAGTAATTTTAAGGATTTCTTCTTAAAACAATCCAACAGTACCAGTTACCTTTATTTATAAAAATGTTAATTCCTCTCTTTCTCTCTCATCTTTGCTCCTCCTATTCAATGCCTTTCCTGGCCTTCCTGCATCCCTACAACACCTCTGTTTCCTAGCCCCTTCTCCTCCCAATGCTAGTAAACTGTTATAGCTCCCTGGTCCTTCCCACTCCCCATGCCAATATAAGTCCTCATTTTTTTTCTTATCATGGAAAACCATAAAGTTGAATCAGATTGCTTTAATTTGGATCTGAATTTTCTTTAACTCTTTATCACATTGTTGAACTAATGCTCTTTTTTTCTATTCTACTTTGTGTGCTTTATTAAAATGATGAATTAGCAATTTGTCAGGAAGAATTGATAAGATTCTTTTTTTATTTTGTTTTTAATTATTTAATCTTACATTTTAATATGATGGGTTAGAAAAAGCATTTGATGATTACATCGATTATAATGGGTATTTTGCGACTGATTATTGATGCTGACCTTGTTAGCTTGAGCAATTGTTGACGATTGTTTCCTTTTTCTTTATTTTATTGTTCTAGTTCCCTGATGTAATGTGTATGTTTATACTGAATTATTTTTGCAGTTGACCAACAAATTACCTGCTGAGATCCCATATTTACATCTTCCCTCCTGTTCTTTATACAAGTTGGATTCTCATTTGAAGCTTTATATAATACTTACTGATACTCATGCCTCTAAAAGACTTGTTAGTATTATAATACTATTGCATATTAATCCAATTGTTTTAGTTATGAAATAAGTTTTATAGTATATAGGGGGAAATCATTATCAGATTAGAAAATAGTCAGATGAGACCAGCTTTGTACATATTACATAACCTTAGTGTTTAAAGAAAGATTTTTTTTAGTTGTTCCATTTTGAGTGCATGTTTTCCAGTGCACATTTTTTTACCCTCAATATTGTTAGGTGTCAAGTACTCCCTCCGTGTTTAAATAAATGAAACGTTTTTGACTTTCACGGAGTTTTAGGAAGGTTAGTTGGATTTATTAAAATAATAGGTAGTGGGGTATATGTTGAGGAGAGAGAAGAGAGTAAGGGGTTTTGTGGGGACCATTAGTTAGTAGAATATTATTAAAAATAGAGAGAATATTATTTAAATTAGAGAGAAGTTACTAAAAAGGGAAACATTTTATTTATGTAAGTATGGCCGGAAAAGGAAAACGTTTCATTTATTTAAACACGAAGGAGTTGTAAAAAAGCATAAAAAGTTGATATTATATGTTGAGACAGACGAATGTAGCAAGATTAAAAAAAAAAAAACTTTGTTTCTCTTTACATATTAATAACCAATGGTGGTCAGAGTGAATTATGTAATAGTGTCGAACTGTCAAATGTCAAAATGGTACTTCTAAAAAAAGGAGGAATAACCTTAAACCTTTATGGGACTATTGAACATTGATCTCCTGGCAAACATTATGGGATGGAATAAGTAGTAGTATTTAGCTTCAGTTTATTGGTGTATGAACATTGTCCATTTGTGCTAATGCATTAATTTGTACTAGTTGCTTATCTTTTATGTTTCAATTTTTTATTTTTATTGTTTGCATGAGGTCTTGAAATCAGCTTGTACATTTTTTAGCTGCTACGAAGTGCAGGCATGCCTGGACTATGCACTTAATTTTTCTGTTGTACCATCAGCTCATTGTATATATGGTTTATCTAGGTGCTAAGCATAATTCCCAAGGAATCTGATGGTGAATCATTTGTGGATGCACTTGCTCGGGTTCAGCGTTGCATTGGTGGTGGTATTACGACTGGCAATGACGACAGTGATAGTGATTTGGAGGTCATTGCTGATTCAATCTCTGTTAATCTCCGCTGTCCTGTAAGTCAATCTTTTTTAAACGAATATTCCCGGCATTATTTACTCCAGTATTTCATTCAGCTGTTTTTCCTTGCTGTTGAGTAAAATTTTGATGGATGCATGATCATTATAATAGATTTTGAATTATGGAGGGATAATACGTCATTCCCTCAGAATTTCTACTATTGAAAAGCAAAGCCAAAAGAGTCATTCGAAAAACTCTGTAACAGGTTATTTGTTGTTGTCTTCTGTAATGAAATTGGAAAATATTTGTTTATGCTACAATACACTGTGTCATTTGAAAAAAGATCAATCTCATGGACATTTGTGGTTGTTGTTGGATAACTTGATATATTTCAACTTACACTGCATGTTTCATTTTTACTTCGTTCTATACATTAACAGAGCACCAGTGGTCTATCCATAATATTAATTAATACTCCCTCCGTCCCATAATATAGTTCTTGTTTGTATTTTTTCACAGCATTTAAGAAATAGGAGGAGAAAGTGGATAAAGTACATTAATAAAAGTGAAAAGTACAATCATTGAAAAAAGTTAGAGAGAGAAGGAAAAAAGTACAAGGCATGTGCAAAATTCAAGGGTAAATTAGGAAGTACAATGAATAAAGTTAAAATAGTGAGGGTATAATGGTATTCACATACTATCCAAAAATAGAAACAAGAACAACATTTTGGTTCTCCAAAATAGGAAAACAGGAACTATATTATTGGACGGAGGGAGTATTAAATTGAAAAAAGCCATTCTATCCCCAAGATAACATACTTTCGAGTATTGGCTTAAGAAAATACGGGTCAAGAACTATTTGGTAAATTAGTAGTCTTGGTATGTAGGTGGCATTTGGTTAAGCTTTACAGGTGTAAACAAGTTGTATTGTATGTAAGGCTGAAATATACCAGGTTCGTTGTGCTCTAATGGAAAATTGAAAATCTTTGAGTAAAGGTTGTTACTGGACATGATAATTTCTATTCTTTATCTAGGTAAAGAAGTGCTCTTTGGTTTTTTCTGTAAAACTCATGTCAAGTACTCCAGATTTCAATCTCATTGACGTGTTCAACACTTCAGTTTAGGCCCAAAATCAAAGAATTAGTCAGATGAATATACTGGTAGTAATGTACATAATGGCAATAGCTTATATTGTGCACCGGTCCAAAATCGGACTGGACCATAACCGTTTTGGACTGGAACCATGATTGATCCCTTTTTGCAGGATGTAGACTGCCAGATGATTCTGGGCCAGTTCTGGTTCAAACCTGAAAAATCCGTTCTGGTCCGGTTTTGGATATGATGGAAAGGGCTTTGCCATTTTTTTTTTCTTTTGCTGCCCTTGCTACTCCGTACCCAAGATGAACCTACCTCACTATTTAAGCTTCCAAATCATCTAATCCAAAGTTATATGAATCTGAACCATTATATAAATTAAAACCCCAAACAACATATAAAATCAACATAACAATATGACTTTGAACTTTGTAAATAAAACTTAGCAACATACTAGGTTAGGTCCCGTGCAATGCACGGTAATATTCATTAACTGTTTTAAAATTAACACTATTAAATTTTTTTTTACTTTCGTATGTTAAATTCATACCAGTTGAACAACAAAAATGACAGGAAAAATTACACTATAAATAATCAACATGTGTTGTTCTTAACAAATCTTATTGAAGTATCCATAGAGTATTAATTGATGGAAATTCTAATCATAAATTTTTTGAGGAAATGACAAAAGTGTCATTTGTTGATTTGATTTTCGCATTTCATGTCATTTGTAGCTTCTATTAAATAATTAAAAAAATCGAGAAAATAATATATAATCTTATTTTAATAAATGTATGTAGTACATAATGTGTTTTCTAGGAAAAAGTCCATATGTTTCAAATTATGTTAAGAATATTATTTTTATTTTATTTTTGCTTAAGTTATAGTTGTCAATATGTTTTTTTTTTTTGGAAAGTTGTATCAAAAATTTTCCCTAAAAAAAAAAAAAAGTTGTATCAAATCTTCTATTATACTTTGTATGTTAATATGGTATTATTACTTGTATGTAGAAAGAATTAATTTGTTTCTTAAATAGAATTTTTTTCCAAAAAAAAAAATATACTAAGGACACACCAAGAGTCCAAGAGATGACACGTGTCATTGTTGGTGTATCTTTTAGTATATAGTTATTGATTGATAATGACAAAACACAAGTATTATTCAAAATAAAATTCAGAAAATACAATATGTTGATTTGTGAATTGAAAGTTTAAAAAACATATATTCATATAACCGTAAAAAAAAAAAAAAAAAAAAAAAAGCCCAAAAAGGAGAACATAAGAAGTTATACAGGAGTGGTCGCAAATTTACGATGAGAAGGTCCATTGTGCTACGGTTTCCATTGCTAAATCTCTGCAGGTTTTTGTTTCTCTAAAGCTTATTGAATTCATCCAGTGCGACGGGAGTTCAGGATGTGAAGAAGCTGAAGAGCAGTGGTGGTATGGAGTTTGAAGATAAAGGAAGGTGAAGGAAGAAATTGACCCAGACATTGTGGTTGCCACTAGTCGGCGGTGATTGGTGGCAATGGCATCTGTCCCAAGTTTTCGACGGTCTTTGGTGACCGGTGAGGCAGTGAGTGAGAGTTAGAGTGTGAGTGGGAGTGAAAGAGAGAGAGGGGAAATAAGAAGTTTGTGGGCAGCTATGGTGAAAGTGAATGGATTTATTAGGGTTCGATAAACATTGAGGCTGATAAAAAAAAAATTGCATATGAACCAGGCTTTTGGTCTGGACTAATAAATTCCAGTTTTTTACCCAGAGACCCTTGTTTTTAAGGACTGGGGACTGAACCGGAATCCATCGATCTGGTACGGTCTGGTACGATTCTGGATCAGAAGACCAAAGCCTTATTTTTTATAGTATGGTTTGGTTGCATGAACCAAACAACTATCTCCCGTGATTATCCACTAAGATCCTCTTCCTCTGCTCAACTTCTCTAGTGTTACATGCTATTACGTGCCCATTTTATGTCATTTTAAACTCCTCCATCCAAGTCATCCTTCGTTTATCTTGGCTTTTTTTTTTAAAAATATCCCATCATTTCAAAACTCTACTTATGGTTTCTTCTTTCGGTCGATGATGTCTCACATGCTAAAGCCAACATAGCCGGTTCTTTCTTATCTTTCCCTCAATTTCAGCAATTCCTCTGAATATTTTTGTTTCTAATTTTATCCCTCCATGTTTTCCCATACATCTATCGTAACAATCACATCTATGTTTCACCCATCTTCTTTAGCTAATTTGATCCATTTAATAGCAGGGGTCTGATGGCTGTCCTTTAGAATTTATCCTCATATTTTAATGGCACGATATGGTTGTATTATAACCCTTGCTAGTTACATCTCGGTCTTACTCCATTTCTTTGTACTATTGATCCAAGATACTCCAAACGTGTATTTTTTGGGTAACTTTGATTCGTAGCTATCCTTCGATCCTTCTATCTAATATCACTACATCCTTTCTTGGCTACCTTACATCACTAGAATGGCACTTCATATATTTAGTTTTATTACACCTTAGCCTAAATTCGTTTGATTCTAATTTTTTGTCTCTGCTGCCACAATTTAGTGCTAACCCCTGCTGTTCCAAATACAATATCATCGTCATCTTACTTCATTTAAAATGACTGTAAAGCAGAAAGATCTTGCAGTCCAATTTTAATCTGGAAACTCTTCGCTACTGACTTTTGTTCTCAGATCTCTATACTTATGTTTTACTGTTTACATATATTTACGTGTATACCCTTCTTCGTCATTGTCTACCAAAGCACACCAGTCAGTATCTTGTCAAAAGTTTATTTAAGATTTATGGAAAACCATATGGAAATACTTTTTTCTCACCTTTATTCCATTTTTGCTTCATAAGGTTGATGGCTTCTACGACATGGCATAAAATTTGTTTGAAGTTTAGGGATAGTTGGTAGATACATAGCAGTCTTTGATTAACTTCTCATCTTATTAATTTCACAGATATGTCAATTGACAGCCTGATACCATTTAGTTAGATGAGAATCGAAATTGACAAACAAAATCATCAAATGGATCTTCCTAGAGAAAAATAATTGTTCAAATAAAAAAAGAAAGAAAAGCAATTTATTATTAAGAAAAGTTTATCAGCTCATATTTCTTGTTTTCTTGGTTTACTTTTTGCTAGCTGGTTGATTGTTTTTGACTTGAACCTGGTTGTAAATTAGCCTTTTAATTTTATTTTCTTGACAGATGAAGGTTTGTTAAGTCCTGTATTAGTACTGAAATTCTATAAATTGAATTAAATTATTGCGGAGCACCATAATGCAGATCAATGTGTCAATTTTTACCCAGATCATGATACGCTGTGGTGTGTGAAAGGGTATAGAACCATGGGTTGCTACCTGGCTTGATTTATGGAATTTTTGGGCTTTGGCTAACTTTAAGATCGTAATCCTGAGGCCTTCATCTGTCTAAATGTAAACATTGGAGTTATATGCTCAGACTTCAATTTATCGATGAAAGAGTAATGTACTTTTTAATTAGATAAAAGTAAATTTGTTTTAATAATGGATTACCAAACAAGAGCTATGATTTTGGAAAGCTGAGGCTATCTCCGGTAACCACCTCACTGATTTTTCAAAGACAAAATCCTAGTATTGATAATTTTAAGATTAATTTATTAATAAGAAATCTGAAGAATATATTCACTATATATGTGGATTACGTGGGCATTATATATTGATAAGATTTCAGTATTTTTTTGTGTTGTTTTCTTTTGAAATAATTTGTCCATGTTGCTATTCAAATCACATAGTCAAAGCTCTTTGAAGCTAGGACTTACAATATGTAGCTTTAAGGTGGAACTTTCATGGACTTGTTTAAGTCAACTTTGTTGCTTATTTGCTATTCTTCAGTGATGCTATTAATGAGTTCTATGCCACATTCTTTTCATTTTCATTTTCATCCATATTTATTATGTAGCTCTGGATTACAACATTCAATATATACTGACTTTTTTGTCTTAGCAGTTGTGAAGTAGGCACTATTCACCTATTCAATCAAGCTCTATAAATCACCTGAATAGTACAAACACTAACCCCTCCCCCCAACAAGAATGACATAATAATAATTAAAAAAAAAATGAGGAAAAACTGAAAATCATTTCCTGAGCGGTGACAGGATAATGTTGATGGTATTTTTGAAGCTAAATAGTGTCTCACTATGTTTTGTTTTCTTTTTCAACTGGTCATGGCATTCTGCCTTTATGAGAACAGTGACTTTTTAAGCATTGTTTGTATCTTTATCTGTATTTATGTTTTATTTCTTATGGTTGGGGGTTTTTGGTCATGAAACACAGATGAGCGGCTCTAGAATGAGGACTGCTGGAAGATTCAGAGCTTGTGCACACATGGGTTGCTTTGATCTTGAAACTTTTGTGGGACTAAATGAACGCTCTAGGAAGGCAAGATTTATACTTACTTTACAAATTGACTGCTTGTTACCGATAAAAATGATGCATGTATAAACTGTTTCTATTTGTTGCAGTGGCAATGCCCTATATGTTTGAAGAACTACTGCCTTGAAGATATTATTGTTGACCCTTTCTTCAATCTTATTCTAAAGAAGGTATTCCCTGGTCACGAGGTATCCAGTTTCTATTGTCATCATATATATTCTTGACCCTATTTTTTGTGAACTCTAGATGCGAAGCTGTGGAGAAGAGTTAACTGAGATTGACATGAAGCCTGATGGTTCTTGGCGAGTAAAGAATGCCCGTGAAGTTGGGGATCTTGCTCAGTGGCACGGCCCAGATGGTTTGGTCCAGGTGTCCAACCTGTCACAAACTGCGAGGGAATATGTGTCAGAGTGCAATACTTCAAATCCAGGCATGCCAAATAATGTTGCCAACTGGCATGCTGTTGGACAAGGGAGTGACGAAGCTGAAAATATTGACCAGAATATTATTACAATGAGCAGCACTACCACAGGAGATCTGAAAGATGATGGAGACCCGAGTATCAATCAAGATGGTGTTTCTGATATGAATGAACCCGAAGTTAGCTCAAGCCTGCCTAACTTTGGCCAAATATATGAATCCAATGGCCAAAATTGTAATCTTCCTACTGCATGTGCTGATGTTATTATTCTCAGCGATTCAGAAGATGATGATGTTAGCCTGGTTTATCCTGAAACTTTTCCTGTGGTTCATGCAAAAAATGAAGAATACTCGATTCCTGTGCCTGAAAAAGGTCTCAGCTCATATCCTGTTGGTTCTGATGAGGGCCATGGTATTTTCAATGTGAATCCTGGTGATTTTCTGATTTCTCAGTCCCCTACACCCAATAGTTTGCCAGGAGGTTCTGGATTTGATTTCTTTGGTACTTCTGGAGCTTTGCTAAATGAGCACAATCCTGCTGCCTACTCGGGACCTGTTAATTGTGTGCTAGATTCTGGCTCCACTATGGATCCTGTTCCCCATGTGATCGCCTCATATGATCCCCACAACTCATTTGACCATCAATTTGCCTCTGCTAATGCAGACATCCCTCTAGAAGTTATCCTTCCAGATCCAGTTGTTTCCGGAAATGAGCTGCCAGTTTTAAATAGCAGTCCTGGTGAGGATTGGATTTCTTTGAAAACAGGGGCTAATGGAAATGAGAGTTCCAGCAGCAATGTGGAGGCTCATCAGGAATCTGCTTGCGAAAATGGGCTGGATTTGCAAAACCAGTTTAGGTTCAACGAAGGTATACATTCCAGTTTAAATGTTGCTTCGCGTTATTTTGAAGCTAAATATTATGAGGGGGTAGGACTGTCTTACTCTAAGGTTTTTATTTATATTTCTTATAATTTAAATTGCAATAAGGCAATTCTTTTCAGATGCTGCATGCTTTGTTTTTCTTTTAGTGTCAAACTTTTTTTTTTTCTATTTTTTGCCATTCAATTGCTTATTTGACGAGTGTCATTTGTAAGAAGTCGTTGATGCTCTATGCAGAAGGATGAGTATAAAATAACCTTTTTAGATAACTTTAGTGCATCTTTATGTCTAGCTGTATTTGATACTTCTTTCTAGGGGTGTTCATGCCTTCACGGTCCAGTTTGGTGCAGTATGGTTCACAAACCTAATCAAACCGTAAAATTGTGGTTTGGAATTGAACATTCTAATAACTGTATTGTATTGCGTGATATATTTTAACCTTACACATTTTCGTTTTGTTAAAATTAAATTATAGTAGTGGTTTGTGATTTGCAAATCACAAACTGCATTAAGTTGCACTTTGCGATGTGGTGTGATTTTTTTTTTTTTTTGGAAAGCTGCACCTTAAACGGTAACCACAGGTTGATGAAAAATCCAAACCATGCTGCAATTTTAGAACAAGCTGTAAAAAAACAGATTGCGGTTTTGTGTGGTGTAGTTGGCACTTTGAATAGATATTACTACTTCCGTTCCTAAATACTACCAATAATTTGACATAACACTATTCATATATTAACTTTGACTATGTTTATTACTAATTTATAAAAATCAAATGTTATTGTGAAATATATTGTAGGGTTAGTCTCAATGTATATTCTGAATTATTTATTTATTTTTTTAATAATTATTATCATTCCATATACATATGGTCAACATTGTACATTGACACGTGCTAGTCAATTTGTTGTATGTAATTTGTCTGTTTGTTGTGTCTCCATAAAAAAAGAGAGCAATTAGGCTCGATCAATTTAGTTAAAGATCTCCTCCAAATGGAAAGGATCCTCTGACAACATTCAAGACTTGCAACGAACTCATATGGAACAGCTAGACTTTTGAAGATTTGGAATAGCATCTTTAACAATTCATGATAACTTTGTGAATTAGATATCTGATAATGAAGATGGCTTCTTCCCATTTGTATTTCCTATTCTGACAATATTGCCCCACAATCAATTTTCATTTTATAATTATGCAAGCAACTGAAAAAAGGTGGTTTTGTTTTTAATTTACCAATGCTCAATTTGTGGATTGTTGTTTTGACTAGTCCCATCAGCAAATTAGGTTGTTTTTTCATGTAATACCAAGGAGGTACGGCGGTACTTGTAGTCTACAACATCTACACTTTTACTGTGCCTTTAAGGGCTTTAACCCATTCAAGCAACTGATTGAAGATTTTTATTCCTCCTGAGATATATGTTCATCAGGCATGATAGTTACAAGGATTGCAGTCTTCTTGCGTAGTTGTTTTTTGGTAGATGATAATCTATCTTCTCCGTGACATCATATTTGCATAGGCATGTTTTCAAAGCACAGTAGCAATTGCCAAGCAGGATTCCCTTTGGATTTTTCTTTTTCTTTTCTCCTTTTTTTTTGTTTTTGTTTTTTTTTTTTTGTTTTGGGGGGGGGGGGGGATATTACATGAGGTGAGTGTATTAAAAAAGTTAGCTGGGGAAAGTATAATATGTAAAGGAAGATAAAATTAATGGAGTGTATATCAGCGGAGATAGCCTTATCGCATGGCTACCCCTAGATGGTCTTTAGCAATCTGTGAGGTTTTTGATGTGGCTTGAATATTTACTGTAATTCTGTAAAAGATAAAATTGCATGGAGTAAGATCTGAAGGGTTGCAATCTTGATTACGTCTACTTAGTATGTGTGCTATTTGAGATGTATTTCTTCACATGCTTCCATGTTACTTTAAATGTCCAGGATAACATTACCATTTTTAAATATGTTTTTTATTTAATGTAAACATGTATATTCTTAATATGTTTCTGCCATTTGTTATCGATATTAATTGTTGTAGATTATAAAGTTTTAAAATAAACCTTTCCAGATTCTTTACTTCAAAGGACTCATGGTGAATCTGGATGTGGATCTGATGTTGCTGCTGGTAGAAAAAGGTCTGATGGTCCTTTCACATTCCCTCGCCAGCAAAGATCTCAAAGAAGACGGCCTTGTATACAAACATCTAATAACCTCACATCCAATCAATGTAAATAGTAGTAGCACACTCAGACGTGTAATAGACCTTCCATGGGACCATTGTGGGAGGCTATTTATTGAATTGGCTTTCCATTTCTATGGTGGTTGTCCTTTTTAACCTTGAAGGGTTTACCTTGTATAGCCAATTTTATCATGCTTTTTAGGAAATGGCTGATTTTCACCTTTCACAATTTTGATTATCTGTGAAGAATTGTTGTCATGTGGTGGCCCGTCAGTTGAATGAAGACGAGGGCTATTATTGTCTAACATTGCTGGAAGATCACGTGGATCAAGTTGGGTGTGTTCTCCTGCATATCAGGTATGTAGTATGGCCATTATGAATTTGTGGTAGATACTTGCCTAAAAACTCAATGGTATGTTTAATGGAGAAAACTTCTTCTAAATGCCTTGTGAATATTAGGCCCCGTTCACTTCACCTTATTTTTGCTAAACTGAAATTTTTTTTACTGAAACAAAATTATATTGGCTGAACTTAAATTATTTTTATTGAACTTAAATTAATTTTACTGAACTGAAATTATTTTTACAGATTTTCTTTTATAATTCTTCTTTAAGAAAACTGAATTTTACTGAACTGAACTTAAATTATTTTTACTGATCTGAAATTAATTTTACTGAACTGAACTTATTTTTCTAGAATTGAAATTATTTTTACTTAATATTATTTTTTTAAGGTGAAGTGAACAGGGCCTTACAGTTATGTCAAATTTATTGTCAATATGTAATGTAATATGAAATAACTATGTGGCAACTAGATCCAAATGGAGGTACTACATCTCTCCCTTGAGAAATAATAGTAGAAGCATATACTCTATTATTGCTTTTAAATGTAGTGATGATCTATGATTGGATTTTTTTTGAGATACCTACTATAACCGAGGGAAAGGAAATTTGTGAACCATGCTTACTGGTATGAGTTTTTTTAGCTTGTTTTGCCATGTTGAATTAGATGAAACAACTTAAGCAAAAGCTCTCAACTTTGGTTCTTTTCTAGAGGGAGAAGCTCTGACTTCTCTCAAAAAAAAAAAATCCCAGCTTGAAATCTATGATGAAACCATGTGTCTAGTCATCATTCCCCTCAGCTGTCATCACATAGCCCTTTTCCTTTCTTGCAGGCTTAATTGATATGCCCACACCTCTTCCTTGGTAATCAAAACTCTATAGCATCACCTAACTCTTCCTATCTTTGTTCCTTTTTACAGTGATGTCCATCTCTAAGACTCTAACCCTATCCGATGAGTGATGTCTTTTCAAGCCTTCATTTTTCATCAATCGCCAATGTAGCCTAGTCTGAGTTGTTTCTTCTCTTATTGAGTTGGAGACTTGGAGCAATGACTTCATCATCTGTTTTGTTTCAGTGAGGTCTAGTTGTTCTGCCTCTGCGTCATAAGTTTCAGATCCACCGTTCTTTTAGCTGATGACCAAATGTACAGCACTTTGTCATCTCTGCTTCCTAATCATGCTTCTTGCTGTAGTGTTGCTGCCTTTTGTTCAAATCATCTCTGCTTCAATCTTTGAGGTCCCCAAATCTGATCCTTCACCTTCGGCTGGTTTTATATTATTATGCTTCTTATCCGTTGTAATTAATACCTCTGTTTCATATAATTTGGCATGTCAGAGTAAAATGGAGAGAGAAAAATAAGGATGCGTGCGATGAGAAAAAAGATAAGAGATAAATGACAACCTAAAAGGGGGAAAAAAAATTGTTGCAAATCATGTGTAGCATCTATTTTTTTCAAGTTGCAAATCAAAAAATCTTGCGTGGACCTTGTCCACAATTATGGACCTAGGGTTTATACACACGTCACTGACATTATATTCAACATAGTGACCCCTTAATTTTATTATAGTAACCTTGTTTTTAATATAGTAACCTTTTAAAAACTTGTGTGACCCTAATGTTATTATGAACTTAAAGTACAACATTATGTTAAACAGTGACCTAATTTTAACATAGTGATCTTTATTATTCATATTGATCATTATATTAAAAATTTCATTAAAAAATTAACTTCTTATAGCTTTTATAATGTCACACTAACTTTTATTTCAACATAATAATTTTTATTTTAATATAGTGACTTTTTTTTATTAATAAAACAATTATATTGTCTATGTTAGTGGTCCACAATAAATTAGTGTGAACCAGGTTCATTTGAGATTTTGTAGTTGCAAATAATATGAAATGGAGGTAGTAATTAGGGCTGTTTTATTAGTTTTTGGTATATTGTTTAGTTGTAAGGCATGCTGTAATTATTCAGGTTTTTAATTTTGTAATTTGTTAAGATTTCTTTATTTTGGCGCTTGTTTTAAGTAGTTTTTCTTTGTATTTTAGTATAATAAAGTGATAGAAGGCTTGGCATTGAATTTGCATTATTCGAGAGATTAGAGTTTGGTAAAATGTCTATCTTTGAAGTCCATTTACTAGTTTTCCTTGGAACAGGGGCTGGGTCTAGAGGGCCTTTTGATCTTATTCTAATTGTCTCAATGTCATTATATTCCATTCTACAAGGCAGTCCATGCTTCTTCTTTCCTTATAAATAATGTAACTATCTGTATCTCTATCTTGGGAGTTTGAATTTCTGGTAGGTAGATAGACTTTAGGTAGGTAATGTACACTATTTTGTTCCCTTTTTTTTTGGAAAATTCAGTATATTAGACTGGTGGCTTGTTCCATGTACATTGGTAAAAAAAATTTATTAAAGAATTACTTTATATAAATTTTAAATTATATTAGATACAACATGACTGGTAGCACCAAAACATTCCCAATCCCCCATCACTTCTGTTCTCTTGCACATCATAGTGTTCCCCTCCCCCATCTTTTGCACTTCTTACTTCCTAGTGTAACTGTATCATACTGCTTGTGCATTATTAATTTGGGGTGGCTAATTATTTTTCTAACATGTAGATTTTGGGTCTATGCCCCGAGTGAGCAAGCTTGCCAATTGCAAATCTACGCAAAGCTGGAAGAAACTTTGCAAGATGACTGTTATGCTTTTAGTTTGGCATATTTGAACCATGTTCAGCTGACAATTAAATTCTAAAGAAGCTAAATTACTCAGTGGCTGATCTAAAACAAGGAAATTTTTCCCGCAGGAGCTACAGTCCAACGGTCCAGTGAATTATGTTCCAAGGTCTACTGGTGTAGCCTGATGAAATTTGCTATTCATATTTCTGATTGAGAATAGATGGATTAATGCTGCAACAGAATGTGGTTTTATAAGTGAATGCTAGAATTAGGTTCCCCCCCCCCCCCCCCCCCCCCGGTGTAGATTAGCCAAAACAGGTAGTTAAGGGTGACAGCTGATTTAGTGGTGGTGCTGCAGAGGCCATGGGTTAGTCTGGTTTTTTTGCAAGCTTCTTATTTTGGGAAGCTGACCATGATAGAGGATGACTGGTGGAGATTTCTTCGCAAAAATATGGCAAAGAATGTGTAAATATATCTTACAGGACCTAGTTCTATAATGTTTTGATAATGTGTAAATACATTTATCCTGTTAGTGCCAAATAGAGCATACATCTGAAATTTGAATTCCGTTCCGCCAATTTAATTGAATCGAAATCTCTTTGCTCAACAAGACTACTTAGTTCTTTCTTGAGATCATCTCTCACCCACTTCCTTTTGCTCTACTTTTCCCATTACATTGTTTCATTTGTTCAATCTGAATTAATCGTGCCTACTTTGTACAGTAGTACTTCATCATTATTTAATTAATTCCCTTTTAAACTTAAAATGAGGTAAATCATGAGCATAAGTACAAAATTTCTCTAAAGAAGTACCTAATTAAGGAAATAAAAAATTTGAGTTTTGCTACCTCCAAAATATTATGTTTTGACTTGTGCTGCCTAAAATCCATTAGGGTTCCGTTAGGTGGGATTTATTATTTCATTAAATAATAATAAGAGATAAACACTTCAAAAAAAAAATTAAAAAATCTCAACCACTATCCCCTTCCTTGTCAGCTACCTCTCCCCTTTCCCGTGTTGGTTGGTAATAATCCTCGACGTCGGAGACCCCACCCCCTTCTTGATTCTCAGCTACCACTAAACCCCCTAGAATTCCTCCCCCCATCCCTGAAATCCACAACTTCAACTTTAAGTTTCGACACCCTTGTTACTTTCTTTCATTTTCTTTCTCCTCTCTCTTCTTCCTTTGTTCTTCATTCTTAACCAATTGGATCTTCTTTTTCTTCATCTTCAGTTTCGAATCTGATTTGGATTTCTTCGGTTTTGATTTCGCCGCCCTACAATATTCCAACTCGAGGTTTTCAGCTTTCAGTGACGCGATCTCAGTTTGTAATTCACCGATTATAGGCTTTGATTTTGAATTTTCTCACTCCAAATTGAGTTTCTCCTTCTCCAAAGCTTCAGTTTCGATGGTTTTGATGGGGCGGTCTAGAGTGGGAAACGGGAGAGGGGTGGGGTCACCGGCGCCGGAGGATCATTTGGGCGCCAGCATGGGGAGGGGAAGGACTAACAGTGTGGGTGGTTGAGAAGGGAGGGCTGGTTGAGCCCTACGAACGGAAATAGTAGCTAATTATGTGAAATGGTAGCAAAACCTATGTTTTTTGCTTTTAGGTAGCAAAATAAAATAAAAATTTAGATGAGTAGCAAAAGTCAAAGTAGTGTATTTTAATGGTAACAAAGGTCAAAAATTTTCCTTAATTAATTTTTTTTACTATGATTTATTTATTTTAATATTATCGAGTTGAAATATAGCTTGCTCAACTCGTGCTTGTACAAGTTACGAGTTGAGTTCGAGTCAAGTTCTAATCGAGTCAATCCGAGTTGCTCAATTAATTAGCACCCCTAATTGTCATCACTATTACAATAACATTGTTACTCGTATTATAATTGTTGTAATTAGGTCAGAAACAATTAAACTCCACTTTAGATTGGGTCTCGTAAATTTTAAATTTCGGGACAAGATTGGGTCTCGAGTCATCAGGTAATCTGGGTCAAGTAATCAAGTATAGGTTAGGATTGTTAGGTCTAGTGTGAATCTCAATAATGTGTGCATAGACAAAAAGTAGACTAAGGGCCTTTTCCAATTTACTGAAAACAAATGAACTGAATTGATTAGAGTTGAAATGAACTGAACTGATTATGAAAGTAGAAGATTAGGATATGAAATGAACTGAACAAAACTAAATTAAACTGAAATTAGGATATGAAATGTTCTTAAGCATTTCATCCTTTTTAATGTGTTTTTTTTTTTAAAGAAATTTAAATGAAAAGTGCTCTAACTCTGCTTATTCCTCTAAAATCAGATATTCACTCCTCCCTTCAAGATTTACAGTACCAATTTATTCCATTTTGAGTTTTTGATGACATCCATTTTGATCTCGTGCTTTAGCACGGGTACAGTTTTAAAATAAGATGAAACAAACGGACCCTTTAGATCTGACGGTTAACATTACTCTATGCGTGTCAATTAATCTTCCTCCTACGTTTTAAATTTTTTTTATGCAGCACCCCTTCTTCCCCTCTGTATTTTCCATTGAAGCGCGTACTCTGAAACCTCCATTGAAGCGGGTTTTGAGCTTTCTCTCCTCCATTGAAGCAACTTCTTAGGTAACCTGGATTATTTACTTTTTTGAATCTTTAAATACCAATATCACAATCTAGGGTTTATTGCTAATTTAATTCTCAACATACTCATTTTAGGGTTCTTGGTGAAAATTTGAACTTTTGGCTATTGTTATTCAATTTATGAAATATTATATCGATTGATTTTGTTGCTAGAAATTCGCTATGTGCTACTTACGTTGATATTCTTAAGCGAGAAGAGTTTTATGTGATTTTTGGAGCCTAATTTGATTATTGAGTCCATTTGGTTGCTAATTTGTTGGAGGCTGTTGTTTATAACCCTTTATTATTGGATGGAACTATGAAAATGGACCTCTTTTCGGCTCAATGCGGCCGCCCCTCGTGCCCTGGCGCTGGGGCGGGACTAGTTGTGATTTTGATTCGTTGATATTTTGAATATGTGTTTTTAGCGTATATTGGTTAAATGCAAACTTATTGAAGAGCTTTCTTATAGAATGTTGGTTGATTTGATTGATGAAATTCTTTCCGGAATATCAATAGTGCATTGCCTTAACAAAAATTAGCCTAAGACCCTTGCTTTTCTTGAATTGCCTTTGTTTGAGAAATCTATATTAGTTGGCTGAGAAAATTGGGGTAATTGGGCTGTGTAGATATAATTCGTTGAGTGGAACAATTTTTAATGCTTTTTGGTTACTACAGGCGAAATGGACAATTCAGCTGCAAACCAGCTTCCGGAAGTGGATTCTTTGCCTGATGGTTTTGTTGAGAGTGCTCCAGACTCCATAGCTCCTGTGACACCATTGAATGAAAAGGAGAAATCATTATGCGACTACAAAGAGAATAATTCAGCGGAACCGGATAGTTCAAGTGATTTTAGCTATGATGCATCACTAAATGGGTTTGTTTCAGTTGAAGGAAAAGGGGAAAAGGTGACCAAAGTTCGCACATTTCCAGTTCCATTGTCTGAGAAGGATGGTTATGAAGCTTCTGGAGAATCTGCCAATGTTTCTGATGATGGCTGCTTTGAGCAGAGAGAAGATACTTTGGCAATCAAAGCTGAATCATCTACCTCTGCTTCAGGAGGATCTGATTTAAGAATGGGCAGTACTGAGAAAGATAAAGGTCAATCCGAAGTCCAAAGCGCTGATAAATGTAATTATCTATGCTTCCTGAAGTTCTTTCTCAGTTTCTTAGTGATGCTATTAGTTTCATGGGGCTTTGTAGATGATCTAATATACAGACCAAATGGAATTATTGCATGTTTTCCTACACTTAAAATCATGTATATTGTGAATCATAAGATATTGCCTAACCATTTATGAAAATGAAATCTTAAGGTTAACAAGTTAATCATGGTAAGATGTTTATATCAATGGCTGTAGTGTACACTTATAACTTCCCCCTTTTGTTTCTGTGCTCACATGTTGACAGTCATGAAACCTGATAGTTTTTTTTTATGTGCTGATGTTTTATAAGTGCTATAGGCTTAACAATTAGGAAAATTTGTAAATTACCACCCAAAAAGGGTCTTGTTTTGAAATTACCACCCATTAAAAAATTTATTTTAAATAACTACCCATTAAATTAAAAAACATTTCAGATTACCACCTTTTTTGAATTTCCGGTGGAGTATTCGGTTTAGAGTCCCACATAACGGCTATTAACGGCTGATTTGACTCTTTTGACTATTTTCCTCCCCGATTTCTCTTGTTTATAAATTCGATCTCCAACTTGAATTCACAATTTTGCTCCAAATTTCATCCAAATTTCCCCAAACTTGAACTGGTACTGTGTGAAGAAGTTATCTACTGAAGTCCAGACTCTCAATTCGCATCTAAGGTAAGAATCATTTACTTCATAAATTAGGGATTTTCGCCAATTTAAGAATTAGGGTTCCTAGGGTAATTAAATTGGGGGTTTTTTGCAATTAGGTTACCTGTTTGCAATTAATTTGCAGGAAGGCGACTTTAACAATACATGCAAGTACAACCAAAGCATTCAATTTGCAGGAAAAAAGTGAAGTTAGGGTTTTGATTCAACCCTAAAGGGGTGGTTGAGAATTTGACAGAGAAATAAAGGAAGAAAGAGGGAAAAAAATTGATGATTTTGGAAGAATTAAGTGAGGAAATTGGTGAGAGAAGCTGAATTTTGAGTTTAATGGAGTAGTCAGAGTGTTAGGTCGAAGAAAAGAAGAAAAAAAAAAGAGGAAAGAGGTTAAAAAGGTGGGACCCACAACCGGAAATTCAAAAAAAGTGGTAATCTGAAATGTTTTATAATTTAATGGGTGGTAATTTCAAAATAGGACCCCTTTTTGGGTGGTAATTTACAAATTTTCCTAACAATTATTCTGTCAAATTTTGTGTTGCAAATCTAATTGAACTTACTCTGAGCTTTTGTCAGAGCAAGTGGCAGTCTTGTTTCATAATGGTTTTTGCTGTTCCTTCTGGGGGAAGATATAAATAATAATTTAACCTTTGTGATGAATGTATGGTGCAAATACTAATAGGATGAGTAAGGTTCCTACGTCTGTGCAACTTTCTGCCTCTATTTAGGGTAATAGTCTCTGTGATAGCAGCCCTTATGTTTTACTCCCTCCGTTCCCTAATTTTTTTACGTTTGGAATTATGCGCGGTTATTAAGAAATTGTGTAAAGATGAGGTATATTGGAGTATTTCAATGATTGAAAGTACAATTTTATTGAAAAATACAATGGTGAGCATGTGGGGTGAAGAAATTAGAGGAGAGAGGAGAGAGAAAGTAATAATAAGTGTTGAAAAACTATTAAAATAGTACAATATCACATGGAAAAGTAAGGACTTTTGAGTAAAAAAATTGTAAAACAAGGGTAATTTTGTCCAAAATTTATGACCAAAATAGGAAAGATACTAAATGTAAAGAATAAAAAGGAACACCCTAAATGGAAACGTAAAAAACATTTAGGAACGGAGGGAGTATTTACTATTGTAAGATTAACATGGTCCAATGAGAAACTAGTTGATTGGGATTTCCCCATATCTATAAATCCTATTGAACTTTGAGATGATTGACTAGTAAAATCCTTAACAAGTCTTCCAATATCATTTTTTTTTTTTAAATATATGCGAAGACATGGGGCATTGTCACGTTCAAAGGATGAATGTGGCGGAGGTGCGTTTGTTACGTTGGTTTTGTGACCATACAAGAAAAAAGCGGTTGAGGAATCAGATAATTAGGAAGCAAGTAGGGTTTACATCTATTGAGATTAAGATGAGGGAGGAATTCGATAATAAGGAAGAAAGCAAGGGAATTAACATAAGACGGAGTTGAATGAGGCTCCGATTATAAATCTTGAAGAGTGGCAAAATGATGGGATTGTGAGGGGTAGGGGAAGACATCAGATAGCTTAGAGGGTGATTGGGTGTGTTATAAGCCGTTTGGGGATTGAGGAAAAATATGGCATTGGATAGAGTGAATTAGAGGGACAAAATATGCGCTGAGGACACATCATGACTTAAATTATTTGTTTATCTTTTATCTTTTTCTTTTACCTTAACTCATTGTGTTTTTGCAAACTTTACTTATTTTCCTATGTCAAGGTTTTTTAAAATACTTTTTAGTTGTTTTTTTCCTTTGTTTAATCATCCCTTATCTTTTTTTTTGAGTTTTCACTCTACACTGCCCTCATTTTTTTTTATTTTTTTCCCCCTTTTTCCCTTTTTTTCTTGTTTTTCATCTACTTTCATTTTATCACTTTCCTTTCTTTGTTCCATTTTTTGCAAATGGTTTCTTATTACGCTTCATCTAGTCTACCCCAAATCATTTTGGTACTAAGGCTTTGTTGTATTGTTGTTGTTGCTCCTTTTTGCCAAAGTGAACTGGTTTAAAGGGATTCAAACTATTAAGGAAACCGTTACTGGAATTAAGATATTGTTCAAATTAATAGATAAGAACATATGAAGTTTGGAAATGGTTTGATTAGAGATTTGATTGGTGCACTTTTCCTTTTAAGGTTCTAGGTTCCAATTTGTGAGGCCTTTGTTTAGCTGGAGTCAAGATTTTAGCTTGTGAGCATTGCTTGACTTTTCTCAATTTTGTTGATAAGCTTAAGAGCCCAAGATTTTTTTCCCCTTACCTTACTCTCTTTTTGTATTTTGGTGTCACTCCCTGTCTCGCTTTCACCTTGGTGCTATAATATGATTAAAATAAAATAATAATTAATTTAAGGTTAAGTCAATCAAGCTTAGTTTAATAGAAGTTTATACTCGTAACTTTACCTAAATTCACTCAAGGGGGGAAAGCTGCTGGCATTGAGAGAGAGTAGTATGTTTTCTTTCTGACTACTGACATTATCTTAGGAGTTGTCATGCAAGGGAGCATGAGAGTTGTGTTTAGGCTCATTACCTAAATATGTAGGAGTCAGTTCTACCTTCTTCCCCATGAATATTTTCCTGTTTATTGATTGTTGCATCTTCACACACTGGCTAGCTTGAAGTGTGAGTTCCTGAACCACATGCCATTTTCTATTGTAAAGTGGGCTTATATTGAATTCTTTTTCTATAGATCTGCCTTAAGTTCAAGTGTTGTTGTTCTTCAGCATATCTAGGGGGATCAGATGTACGCAATAATTCAAAAGAAGCACAGTCATCTGAGAATCTGAAAAACCGAAAGGTAAATATTGTGTATTTAAGCTTATCATGAACTTGCTAATAAATATTGTACATCACTTTGTTGTAATGGTGTTATTTAAGAAAATCCTGATCATTTCTGCCCCCCCCCCCCTCTTTTGATTTTGAAGTTTCTGATGCACAGTAGAGACTCACTGGTGTTATTTAAGCAAATCCTGATCATTTCTGCGCCCCCCCCCCCCTCTCTCTTTTTATTATTAAATTTATGAAGCATCAAGAAGTGAGGCCACTCCTTGTTGGACCTCTTATCATATACTTTTGTCTAATTTTCCCTGCGAAAGGGATAGGTTAGCTGATAATCTACCTCAACCTAATGGGACTAGCATGGCATAGGAAGGGCTTTGAATTTGTGACATAGGGACATGCATTCCTTATGCAATATGAACCATGGATGCAAATCTTATTGCCCTCAGCTATGAGAACAGAAGCAGCTTGTCAATCATCTTTACTCACCTTTGATTCTTTGTCCTAATTTTTCTTTGACTTAGTTTAAGAGAGCACGATCCAAGTGTGCTTAACAAACGCTCATGTGTTTATGCGGCTACATTTGGAACTAGTAAGGTTCTCTTGTGATGTGAACTTATTTACTGATTTCTTGCCTAATGACTTGGGTTTAAATGGGAAACAAATTAGGACTGTAGTGGTATTGCATATCGATACTGCTTCTTACCTCCTTTTTGTCGTTTCATTGGCTGCTTCTCTTTTGATGTAAAGCAAATGTGGGTAATATTCTACCTGAAAGGAGTAGTTTAGCTTAGTGGCAGCATCCATGTGCATAGAAATTTCTCTTTTTGACGGTGTTGGTACTTGTTTATGAATAAATTCCTTATCCATCTAATTTTAGATTTCACGCATCAGACCCAGGATATGCTCTATTTTGTTAAGTTTGAGGATCTCTCTTTAATTTTTAAAAATTGTTAATTTTGAACTAATGCCAAATTTGAGATATGACATGAAGAATAATCAATAACACACTTTTAATCTCTGGTCAGCTACACTTGTGCCAAACAACCTAGTTACCTACCTTGTAGGAAGTAATGCCAACAAGATGACTCACATCACTGGCATAAGCTAAACCAATACATATACAGCCTCAGTGTTCATATTTGCTGCAAATGAGCAAACAACGATAACACTAAGCCATAACACATCAACTGATAACTTGATAAGGAATCCTAGCTTTCTAGTTGATAAGTGTAACCAACTTTTTAGCCCTGGAGATCTGCAACATTCATTATATTCAGTATCATTCACTTTCTGTTTAACAGCCGAGAGCTTTTTCCATAATATCATTTCTCTTAATCTTGTGAATTAGCATTAGCAATAGGAGACTCACCTCTACACTTATTCAATCATTCCATCTCAAGTGACATTCCTTCATTCGAAACTTAAGAATCCATACCAAGATTCCTACCAGGTATTGCTGGTGTGCTGCTGTAAGACAAAAGAGCAGGTTTTTCTTATATATTCTTTTTGACTTTAGCATCCCCTTGTATGATGTTGTGGTGAGTTTTGATGGAAAACAGAAGCCTTTTGTTCCATGCCAAACAAAGGTTCTATTTTGTGTGGTGTGTATGAGGCTATGTCATATGAATCTTCATCATAATTTTAAAGCTTAGATGAAGGACACTTTTTTGAGACATTGCAAAGTATTTTACATGTAATGTGTTATGCTTGTCTTCATCTGCAATTCTATCTGTTGTACACATTGGTAATTTCTCAACAATTGCTTGTAGATTTTAATTAATGTTGTTGCTACAGGAAACACTCGAAGGGAAGCGTAAAAGTTCAAATCGTACCTTCAAAACTGAGCAGGAATTTTTGGAGTTCACTTTAAAGTATAAACAAGTTCTTACAGAGAGAGATGCAGGTAAATATGGGGAATAAATTCAAGGCTGCTCCACCAAAGCCATTTTTGATAGGATTTCCAACTTGATTTTCTTTGAAAAGCCATTTCATTTCCTGTGTTTTGAATCATACTACAATATTCTATATGGACTGTTTATGTTTCTGCATCAGCCGTTAAACTCCATTATCATAGTCAATATGTTTGGTGTATAGTTAAACTTCATATAATCGAAAATCTTAAATATATTCTAGCCACCTCAATCAACTAATGTTTAGCAATTCAGATCTCTTCAGGTAACAAAATGTGGTGCCAAAAGGTGTAGTTTTAGGTATATTATAAATTTATATTCCCATATTCTTGTATTGTAAGGGTGAAGTGAAATACCAATTTGTCAATTCCCTCAATGATGGCTAAGAAATGTGATGTTACACCTGCAAGATGCTGCTTTCATGACACACTTTGGTTGCTTATGCAAGTCCACAACTGCAATTTTTTTCCGTGGAAATGGTTTATTGATGGGATATGAATACCATATGGGGGATTTCTAGGTTTGTGTGTTCTGCTTATTCAATTAAGGCTGTGGCTCCTATCTTTCCAATCTCTTACGAACTTTCCCTACACTTTGGACTATACAATCTTGGAAAAGAAGGAAGGAAATATAAGTAGGTCATGTAGGCGCAGCGGAATATCATATAGGAAGAGTTGGACATTTTTTATTTGTCTTAAGTGAAACATTTGTTAATAGTTGCAACAGACTGAAATGAGTAGCAATATTTTGAGTGGATTGCTGTGATTTCCTATTGTTTAGTCTCCCTTTTTTTTTTTTTTTAATTATTATTAGAGTTTGAAATCACTTGATATGAAATCTAGTCCTTTATCTTTTCTTGAAATGCAAATTTTGATTTACCAATTTCTTGTTGTAGCTATTGCTGTTCGAGACAAGCTTGAGTCATTGTGTAGGGAGTTACAGCGTCAAAATAAGATGTTAATGGTATACAACTTTCTTGCCTCCATCTGTTGGCTCTCAATATACATCTTGTGGATGTGAAATGTGAATGGTGTTGAAGCAAATGATATATGACGTTATATGCGAAATGTATAATTGAGATTTTTTTTTTTTTTTTTTTTTTTTTTTTTTTTTTTTTTTTGCTACATTTTGTTTCCATTTAGCACTACATTTTTAACAACTTTCTTAGGAAATTGAGCAGAAGCATTTATTAAGGCTCATTATGTTTCAATAACCTAGCTTATGACATCAAGCTCATAGACTCGTATCTAGGCAGTTCCATCATATAATGGCTATTAAAATTTTAAGGTAAATTTGTCAAAAAACCTTTTAAAGCAAATTTTTGTTAGAAAAACATTTTAATATATTTTTGGTAGCTAAAGGCCTTGATGTAAACTTTTTTAGTAAGAGACAGCCTTACCCCACTTTCCAACTTTGACTTGGGGTGTGCAGGTCACTCATTCACTTGCAATTGAATATCGAAATCAGCCCTAAGGTAGTTAGTTTTAGCGATTGAAGACTTTCCCTACTGCATTCGACCAAGGAAATGTCTAAGTTCTTGTGTAATTTGTGCTTAATTCATTGAATTTCGAAAAAATTAGAGTTTCTTCCCCCAATTTTTATACTAGTATCAATCTCTAAGGCTGAGAATTGCCCTTTGAGTGTGACTGGTATTGGTGAGTAGTAGAGTTAATGCGAGGTAGCGGAAGCAAAAGAAACAAGTTGTCTTTAAGAAAGAGGACCTACAAGGTGAAGTTGGTGCTTTGCTGGTTGTTGGGGAGATAGTAAATGATAGTCTTCCTATTGTTGAATCAGAAGCAGCATTCAAGAATTGGGAAATTGTTGTACTATGCTGGGGCTGGAGATCGTTGTAAGAGCATGAATCTACCTTTGGAGTTTCTTTTGTGCACTTGGAGAAGCTCAGTATTTGAACTGCACATTGATCATGGACCTGAGCATGTCTATCATCTATGTAAACTAAGATGGATCAAAATGAGGAAGGGAAAGATTTCGATTCTATTTTGATTTTGAGCATCTGAAAGAGGAAGCATCAGTATTGGACCAGCTCCAGTTTTGGTCCAGTTTTGGACAGATTGGAATTAGTGGGAGAGGAAAGAGAGGGAAAAGGGTGGAAATAGTAAAATATAAGGTCATGTGACCGGCATACTCCAAGTTAAGGTCGTAAATAGGTTGGTCAATAGGCCGGAAAAGGGTGGAAAGTGGGGCTAGGTTGTTTCTTACAAAAAAAAAAAAAAAAAAAAAAAAAAAAAAAAAAAAAAAGAAAGAAATTTACATAAAGGTTTTAACTTGCCAAAAAAAAAATTAAAACGTGTTTGTTTGACAAAGAAGTTGCTTTAAAAGGTTTCTTCTGACAAATTTTCCAATTATTAAACTTGTTGCTCTAAGAAGACGTTCCATGGTGTGCTATAAAATCACTTTGTGAAGTGCTTTGTTTTATTCATGCTTGCTAATCCATACATTCAATAATTAACATTTCTAATTATCAATATGTAAAAATTATTTCAAAATACATTGACACAAACCTTACATGAACCCACGACTGTTTTTATTGATTCAATTTAAATCAACAGAAACTGTTTTTTTTTTATGGATGTATGGCATATATTGGTATGTTATTCCTTGAGTTTTTAGAAGTATCCCTATCAATCTTTATGAATATGTGCATCCCAAAAGTACCCTGAAATTGGTGTTTATGAAATTTGAATTTTTATTTTATTTTTTCGTCTCTTCCTGTCAAAAGGTGTTAATAACTATGTATTTCAAACCAAAGTTATGTTTTTATTAGTATATGTTAACTTTCTGTGTATCTGAATCTATACACACTAACTTTCTTAACTCGTGGGATTGATATAAACTGTTAAGATCTGAAAAAATATGATATATGTATGCACACATTGCTCTAACATGAGACTTAATATAATTATCTAAAGAACTGATGGTATATATGCAGGATGAATTTAAAAGAGTATCAGAGGAAGGGCAGAATTTGAGATCAGATTTATCTACCAAGTTCGAGGATGCTATAAAGGTTTGGCAATTATTCTTTATAGCTGATTACTTTCTAATGCCCGTCTCTTTTTGTTCTTCATGATTGGAATCTAGACACTATTTATAAGTAAATATACTCTTCTAAATTTTTTCCAAATTAGATATAACAAACAATGCCATGTCATTTCTTGATTGATTCTTCTCAATGGGTACTTTAAGAATATCAAATATGACAAGAGAGCTGTTAAAAGCTAAATATTTGCGTTGGAAATGTGCCAAATGGAATTAGAAGAGATCTTAGAGATGGATTGGACATTATTTTTTGGATTCGATAATTTTCACTTTGAAAAATCTCGAGGAATTATTTTTGTTGTTACCTTTAGGCTATTTTTTTCATCTTATTTCCACTTATTTCCAGAAAAAGCAAGTTTTATCATGAAAAACAAGTTCAATAGGTTTTAAAAAGGGTTAATAAGGGCTACCCAAGTTTAATTTACAACTAATATAAACTGTAATAAGCTCAAATAAGTTTAGGTTATTCATTTAAGTTCATATAAATGAATAGAAGGCTAAGTTTTAAAAGGCGCAAGGCGCACCAAGGCGCAAATGGTCCTTGCAGCCTAGGCGCGAAGCGCAAGGCGAAGGTGCATGCCTTTTGTATGCAAGGCGCATGTTTTTACATATTTATTTCAAATTATTTTTTACTTTGATTGTACTAAATACCAATTAAAAAGATTCATAATAAATTAAATAATAATATATGTAAAGCTAAGGTAGTGTAAATTTGAAAAAGTGTCCATCATTCTTCAATTTATAACTTATATCTTAGTTATTTTCCTTGAGGCGCAAAGGCGCACCTTACCAAAGGCGCTTTGAGGCACGAGCGCGCGCCTTCCGTAGGTGACTGAGCCTCGCCTAACTAAAGCCCATTTCCTAGAGCCTGGGAGTGAGGTGCGCTTTTTAAAACCAAGATAGAAGGCACCCTTAATGTTATCATCAAGTAAGAATTCTTGGATAACTTTAAGCATGATGGATTTGAATTTGAATAGTCAAGGATAAATGGATAATCATGGTACTAAGGCTTTATACATTATACATAGTATCTTTTTAAACGTGGCCTATTATATAGGGTTTGAGGGAGTAATGTAGAGAAGAGTGGGAGAACCTAGTTAAATCTATCACCTGGATGGAACATGGGAAAAGTGATCCCATGCTGCTTATTAAGGCACTAGGCTCATGTATAGTCTCATATGGATCAGCCCTAGGTGAAAAACACTACCCCAAGTAGAAACATCAACTATCTTACATAGACCATCTCTGAAACTTACTAAATTGATCCTCAGGGTGGCTAGTACTGTAGTAAGTAATTTAGAAGCTTTAGAGGAAGACATAATCAAGTTCACAGGGAAGTTTTGTTTGAAGTTCTTGATGATGTTAAATTATGGAAATCATGTGGTTTGTCTACTCTACTCTTCCCCCCCCCCCCCCGGTGGGAAAAAAAGTAATCTAGATCATTTCACCTCATATACTGGACTCATGGCTGAATAGCTGATACAACCAAAGTGAGAGCTCCTGTAGAGTATGGCTATTCCCCTGAAGGTGCTGAATGAGGTTGCCTTACAAGACCTTGGTAGATACAAACCATGCTGACCAATATCAAGGGGCATGCCACAGAGCATAGATAGAAAGGGAAAACACCAGCTTTGGCCAATGTATTTTTTATTGGCTTGGCTTTATGCTGCTTGCAGACTCAAACAACTTAAAACGTGGTCTGTGTTATTTAGGCGAGTCCAGTGCTCATTTAATGGAGCTGTGGTCTTCAGAAGTATGGGCGGTATGCCCCTACATGCCCATCTGTCCTATACTATCATACTCTTTTGAAATTAACTTCTGACATATCCTTGCTTTTTATCCCTTGGTAATATTGGTACTATGGTACTTATGAATGTTATGGTTTAAGAACCTGAAAGCACCCTTAACTAGGAGAGCAACCTTTGTCTTTGTCAACTTCAAAAATCACCAAGTATTGCAATTTATTTGGTCAGAGAGAGTGTAATTTCATCATGTAATTTTTTTGTTTTGCCTGAAGCAAATCGTCATGACATTTTACTCTGAGGGAGGATCTGGAAAAAAGGATTTGGTTGAGCTCTCGATTTGTGGGGGGTGTTAATTTATTGGAGACTCTAGATTGGAGCTTTTAATGGTGTCTTCTCCTGTACTCCTAGAGATACAATATGCAAATTGATAAAACGCAATCTCCTTTGGGAACCCAAAGTCTTGTGTTAAAATTAATTAAAAAATATAGAAAAGAAAGCTTTTCTGTGTACAATCTGTTTGGACAGGCTCAATACCATATACGTATAACCACTTCCAAACCTAGATAATTATTAAGTGTATATCCTATGATATGTCTTATGCTATTGTACTTGGAAGATTGGGAGACATATGCTCTTGCATAATGGTTTGGTTATCTCTGATTATGTGGTTGGAAGAATGTTGGGATCTTTAATAGTAGCTATCCCAGCTGTGTGCTGCTTTATAGGTTAAGTTGTAGGTACCTCTGGACTTGGGTTTTATTAATACAAGCTAAGAGATGTGCGTGTGCAATATAAGAAATCTATATGGCTCAATTCTCCCCCTTTTTTTTTGAGAAGTTATCTACCTTATTCTAATAAAAAAAAATAAAAATTAGTGGGTTTAAAAATAATAGTACTTCCCCAAAAAAAAAAAAAAAAAAAAAAAAAAAAAAAAAATAGAATAGTAGTTTTTATTTTTTATTATTATTATTATTATTATTATTATTATTATTATTATTATTATTATTATTATTTTTTCAAAAAAATGACACTACTTTTTTGTAAAGAAAAAAACAAATAAAATGGTGAGTGGGGTAATTTGGGAAAATAAAATTTATCACCCAAAATCCCCTTTCACTTTATATATTACTATAGATTCAGCATGATCAGCCCATAGTTATTTTCCACTAGTTCCAAAAGGACTCGTTACTTTCTATATATTTACATTTATTTTAAAATTAGAGATGCTTACAAAATACTGTATGTACCCTTCTTTCCTATAGGAAGCAGATATAGATCCTTAACATGCTGCCAGATGCTTATCAATTTTCATTCCAAAAGACTTAAAATCACCTGCTATGATACTCATCAATCATCATGCATTTTTCATATGCTTATAAAGATAAGGAGTATATTTCTTGTAGCGCATGTGCGTTTTTCTTTTGTATTCTATCACCTAAGCTGGATTATATCGGTATATCCACAGGCTATTGATTTATTGAACGTTTTATTACTTACTGTGATGGTAAAATAAATGTCGCTTTTTTTTTTTTTTTTTAAATTAAGTCTTGGCTCTAATGGTTATCATTTAGAGTTATTCAACAATTAAAATTTTCTAGTGGAGGAATGTACTTGTTGCCTTCCTTCTATGAGGTGCAAGTGTGCAACATGATGCTTTTTATTCTTCCATCTGATCATATCTGATGTTTAATGTGCTTGTTGCAGGATGTGAGTGTAAGGCTAGAAGAGCAGAAAGGAGAATGCATTTCTCAGCTGAAAGAGAATGAAATGTAAGTTTTGAAAAACCATGTGATCCTATAGTCAATCAACAAGTATATTTCAATGCAGATAATTGATGTAAATAATGCAGAAATGAAATTGATTAGTGTCCCTTCTTGAAAATATTGTAAAATTAGCCTTTTGGTCTCTCTTTTCACCTTGATTACCTACTTCCTAAGTCCTACTTCATTCCCCAATGACAACAATATCTAAGCATTGATTTTCTACCCACTTCCTTTTTCCCTTTGATCTCCTTGCCTCTTTCATTGTAAAATGTTATATCAACTAATTCAATTTAAGATGTCCACAACTTCAGATTTCCTCATCTTAAAAGTGACACATCTCCAACTTCATGTAATAAAATTTTGACAAAATCCCTCTCTAATCTTTCCCCCTCTTCTTACAATTTTTCTACAAATATGTGTTCCTAAATAATTGAAGAGTTTGGTTTATTGCTGAAGTGTTGGGTGAGAATTCTATTCCTTTGTAAGAGTCAGATAAGTGTCATTGTAACATAGCTTATCTAAAAGTAAATGTTCTTTATCCTTATGCCCATTTTGCGACTTAGAATTAGTTGCAAAACTGCATGTCAGACTCTTGTATCCATGCATCTTAATTTCCTTTTTACCTATTCAAACTTTTTAAACTGGGATTTTATTCTGGTGATCAAATATGGCTACACTTTTTAGTTTATCTTTTAAAAAATTCTTACTGCTTTTGCCCTCTTTTTCTTTTTGGGGTGGTGAAGCTTCTGTTCATTAAGAATATGTTGCTCTGGACAAATGGAGTTTACATGTTTCTTAGACCTATTTTATGTTGGTAGTGTATTAGAACATAGATATATGTTAGAATCAATTATTTTCTGTTGTATTAGTATTTGAAATCATGACTCTGTCCTTTGCATCTTTGCTTGTGCCCTTGGTATTTAGGCTAAGAGACAAATTGAAGCAGCTTGCTGATCATTATACTCAGTGTCAACAACAATATGCCCAGGAGGTACCGTATATGCAAATTTTATGGTTAATGATCTGTATACAAATCATGTGGAAATCTTAACTTTAAATTAATTGGAACTCGCTTTGATCCTGTGGCATTTGGTAATATTGCTGTGCAGCTGAAGCAGAAATCACTAGAGCTTAAGATTGCTGAACTGAAAGTTGAGCAAAATGAGGAAAAAGTGGCACATGAACAGGCTCAAATAAAGGTATATGCCGAGAAAATATCACAGCTTTTGGATACTGAAAAAAGTCTACGTCAACAATTAACAGCTGATGGAGAAAAATTTCAACAGTTTCAAGTGAGTATCACTCTCTATCATGTCATGGGGGAAAAAAAAAAACCCTTTTTGTTGACATCTATGTAGTTGAGAAGTGTTGACTTTCTTTGCAGGATGCACTGCTGAAAAGCAATGAGGTTTTTGAAACATTTAAGCAAGAGATTGAAAAGGTAATTCTATAATCTCACTGTTGCATATAATTTTGAAAACCATGGCCTGTGTCTGAACTTATAACGTCATTGACATTTATTTTTAATGATTATGAGGCTTCCTCATCAGATTCCTGCTTTCTGTTGTGTTTAAAATCAGATGTCCAAATTGACAAAAGACCTGAAAAAGGAAAATACCTTCTTGAAGAGCAAATGTGAGAAATCAGATTTTACTCTTATAGAACTCGTTGAAGAGGTAAACCCTTTTGCCCCGTATCTTTGTCCATAAATCTCTTAACTTGCATGCATTCAATTAGAACCATAGATATTTGGTTATGAAGGGGGGTGATGTTGGATCTTTGTAAGGTGTCTGTGAGGATCTTGACCTCTGTTTCAGTTTGTCATCTCCTGATAAAAAAACAAAAAGTATTTTTCCCCCTTTAATACTGTGTACTGATCCAATTAAATGTGTTGTCATCTCCTGATAATAAGTTTTTTTTCCCTCTAATGACTACTGATCCAACAACAACAAAGCCGTAGTCCCAAAATGATTTGGGCTCGGCTAACATGAATCGTTATAAGGAACCGTCTGGAAAGAAAATAGAGCATAACATTATAAATTATAATCGATTGAATAAAAGTTGGAAAAAAGTGTGTAAAGTGAGTGACTACTGATCCAATTAGTAAAATTTAATTGTCATGGTCTCTTTACTTCAGTATTTAATTTTCAATTAACTAACGAATGCAATTTGTGAGAATGCATTATTTTCTACAAATTCATTCCTTGATAAGAAAGGAAGAATCCCTCTTCTTAAGAACCATGTTAGCTGAGCAGGATATTTTACATTGATTTATTGGCTCCAAATAAAGCTTATGTTTGTATCTTGAATTCTTGATCCCCTTCAATCTATCCTGGACATCATGTTAGTTATAGACTTATCTCTTATTGGTTAGCCTGGGTGTTTCACACTTTTATTTGATAAAATCTGCAGCCCTGCAAAACCTAGCAAAATTATATGTAATATCAATCAATGTCCCTGTTACGTCAAACAATTTGATACTTCGATGTTTGAAATTATTCTGTACTTATTGCATGGATTGAATTTCACTCTTTCCCAAATTCTGGAAATTGCATTGTGAATTATATTTCGCAGTATACAATGCCTTAAGAAATTCTGCTATGGAACCTTTGCATCTTTTGGTTATAGCTAATGAAATCATTTGCAGTATGGAATTTCCTGGATTGCGTTTCGTTTTCCTTGGAGATGTACTGTAGAATGCTGTGCCATTCTACATCTATATGCAGCTCTTTGCAATTTGCTATTCCCACTAACTTGGATGATGATCTTCATAATGCTGATTTTTACTCATTTGAGACTGTAAGTTTTCATCTTTTGGTAATAACTAATGGAAGTTATTTCCTTTGTGCAGCGGGAACGTATGAAGAAACAATTGGAAAAGACAAAGAACCAAAAGGAAAAACTTGAGTCACTATGTCGCTCACTACAAGCTGAAAGAAAACAGGGTTCAATTGGCTCTAGTCAAGCTGAATCTGTTCAAGTCCAAGAATGAACGTTGTACTGACTCCTGTTTCTCGAGACTTTTACTTTGCGCCATAGAGATATCCAGTTCACAAGTTTTTGTTGTAAATTCCTTTTTACTTAACTTCATCTGAATCAAGCTCTTTATCTCTTTTGTTACTTGAAAATGAAAATATAGGATCTGTATTTTCAACTGTCTCGTCCTGTTAACTGCCTACTGGCTTTGAAACTCAATAATTCTTTTCCCTCATATTTGAAGACTATCAGATTTGTGCTACTGGTTTGCCTGGAAAATTTGGTTCCGCAGTAGTTTTTTTTTAACTTAAATTTTGTTGATGAGTTCTAGCTCAGCTGTGGCTTTACGAGTTTTTCTCTCTACAACAGCTGGTAAGGCTCTTTTAGGATGGATTTATTTAAGTGCATTGTATCTCAGCGTAAGTGAGCTACTCTTCCTCCATAAGCATCTTCTCTAGCACTGTCTTCCTTCTCCTCTTCCCGAGAACCTGAAACGGATTCATGAATACAAGATACAACGGGACAGACACTGACTTTTGAAGGCTACTTATTGCCAGCTGCAAGTATCACCTCCCCATTATTATGCACCATAGCATAATGGTAATGCCCCAAATTTCCGATGCTTTGCGAAGATTGATGAAGTAGCAATTAATGCGAAAATAGCACCTTGGTGTCTCGTGCATTTTAAACTTTATTTCTAGGATTTTTTGTCCAAAATTGCTGCCTTTATTTGACAACTTTTTGTCCATAACTACCTTATAAATTTTTTTATTTTGTCTATAACTACCTTAAAAAAATGTTCTCTTTTGACCCCTACCTAATTTTTTTTTTCCAGACATTTACCTTATTTTTCAGGTCACTTAAAGTCATGTGTAGAACACATTTTTTTTATTTTTTATGATTTTGTTTAATTTTCTCTCATCTTTTCCCTTTTCTCTCTCTTCCACAAATCAGATACTCCATTTCTCAAATCTCAACTCATATCCTCCCTAAAAACCCACACTTCATCAATTAATTTTGTTTGCATTTATTTTTTAAAGTTAATCGCATGAAAACATAAATGTCCCCTAAAACCCCAATTGTTGTAACTCATTTTCAACAAAATGGTATTTCTCTCTCTTCAATTTAGTGGGTTTCCTGATTTTTTTTTTTTCTTCTTTTAATTTGGTGGGTTTTAATTATTTTCTCTATCTTAAATTTGGTGGGTTTTCTTTGAAATTTACAATTGATAATTGTTAGATGTTTATCTTTTAGCAGAATATTTAGTTCACTTGAATGATTTATGTTTAATAATTTTTAATTTTTTATTTCTTTTGTAAAACCTAAATGTCAATAGGAAGTGATCGAGTCTTTGGTTCACAAAATTTCAAAAATTGACAAAATTACCAAAATTTCGAAAATTCACAAAATTCGGTTCGAATTGTTACTTGAATTTCGTAAAGACGACGGACAAAGTGTTCGAGTGGTAGAGGCCTTCACAACGTACCACAACCACGGTGGAGGGGACGGAATTATAAAGTGGGTTTGACGGGGACGAATCGTAAGATATGTGAAATTGTTTTTTGCACTTCGTTGAATTTCAAACCCATCATCAATTGATCACTAGTGTCCTTTCATGGTGTTCGTTACACTCTGAATTTTTGGGGTATGATAGTACAGAGAAGAAAGTGAAAGAGATGATATGGGCAAAATAAGAAGAGAGAGAAAATGGATAAAAATGGGAAAAAATTAAACAAAATCATAAAAGAACAAAACATGTGCCTTGCACATGACTTAAGTGACCTGAAAAATAAGGTCAATGTGTGAAAAAAAAAAAATTTAGGTAGTGGTCAACAAAGAAAACATCTTTTGAAGGTAGTTATGGGGAAAAAGAAAATTATAAGGTTGTTATGGACAAAAAGTTGTCAAATATTTTTTGGATTAAAAAAAAAAATCCTTATTTCTATTGCACTATCTTGACTGTGGATTAGCAACTTGGTTAGCTATGATTATAACTATCTCCAAAATCAATCTTGGCCTCTTGGAATAGAGAAAACTGTTTTACTAGTAGATTTTTGCCTTCTTGCATAATGTTTGTCACTAAAAAGGATAGTGTCATACTGTCATTACTCCTACAAATAAAGCTGGCATTCCTGACCCGACTCGAATGATCCGATCCGTGACCCGAAAACGTAGACTCGAAATTGACCCGAACACAAAGCTGACCCGACTGATGTGTCTATTTTATATAGTATTTTACCCCCGTCCCTTGGTCATAATTAGTAGTGTTTTTGGCTCTTTAGAGCCATTTTTATTACTAATTGGGGTTTTCTAGTGTTTTCGTAGATTTGGTTGACTTTTGCAGGGATTTATGCTTTTGGAGTATTTTCTAGAGATATTTTAGAGCAATCACGAGCATTGGAGAAACACGACCAGATTTTATAGCCCAGGGCCGGTTAGAGCCATCGAACCGGTGATTAAGGGCACGGTATAGGTGATACCGAGGCATTTGGACCGAGTATTCAAGACCCAAAGAGGAAACCCAGATTAGCCCGAAGAATTGGAGCCCAATCGTAGTCCAAATAGTGGCCCAAGAGAGCCGCCCGGCCAAAAAGGCTGGCGCCCGGAGGCGCGCCCGGCCGGGCGGGAAAAGCAAAGGTCGGCGCCCGGCCAAAAAGGTTGGCGCCCGGAGGCGCTCCCGGCAGGGCGGGAGAAGCAAAGGTCGGCGCCTGGCCAAAAAGGCTGGCGCCCGAGGCGCCCGATTGGGCGGTGCCTCGCCCGATCGGGCGCGTGTATTTCTTAGGAGATGTTTAACGTAGTTTTAATTTGTTTTAATTTAGGATTTTGTACGGAGTATAAATACTCCTCCGTAATACGATTTTAGTACCTCTTCTTCTTCTCCTCTTTACTTTCTTTACTCTCTTAATTATTCTCTTAGAATTCTCTCTCTAAACCTTTGTTCTTAATTCTACTTTTAATTCCAGATTTATTTTGGTAACGATTCCTCTTCTCTTAATCTTAGTTATTTATTCTATTCCTTTAATCATGTCTTATTTTATTGCTTTGATTTGTTTAGTTTTTAATATGTGTGAGTAGTTTAATTTCTAGGGTTTATGGGGATCTAATAAATAATATGAAGGGGTAATTTATTGTTGTTAATTATCAATGTTAGATTAATTTCCTATTGATTGATTTAATGCTCTGTGACTAGATTAGGCCTATCTTTTATGCATGAGTTTGACAATATTGATTCAAGATTCGAGAGATGAGAATTAATGTTCAGGTCTAGTTTCAATAGGCAGATTAATTTATAAATGGTTAAGTTGAGATTTGAGAGATGAGATTTAATACCGGTAGATTAATTCTGTGATTGTAATACATAGCGAAAGCCCTTTACAATCTGGTTAATTGACGCATTGATGATTGACTATTATTGATTATTGATATTGCATGATAATTTCCTATTGAATTGTTTTAATGTTTTACAATTGCGGCTTGTAAAAGTATAGCAATATTAAATTGATGAATCGAGAAGATGTTAATTTGATATTAAAGGCTATTTTCAATAAGAACTTAGATCTAGTAAATTGCGAGAGCTTGTTAGATCTATGTTGATTAATAAATTGCGAGAGCCTCTTAATCATGTTATTTATGCAATGTCAATGATTGATTACTATGTTTTACCCTGGAGTATTATTTATTGGTGAACCTATGCCCTAGATCCTTTTATATATTGTTTTCTCCCTATTCCTATTCTTTGTAGTTTAGTTTCATACTCAAATATAAATATTGGTTACTTAGGTATTTAGATTATAATAATTAATTAGGAGTAAAAAGACTTGTTTCCCTGTGGAGATCGACCCTACTTCCCTATCTACTTTAGTTAGAGGATTTAGGTATTTATTTTTGATTAGGAGATACGACTATACCCTGTCACCGACCCATACCCGACTCGAAATTGACCCGACCCGAATTAACTAGACCCGAAGTTGACCTAATACACGATTTGACCCGACCCAAACTTGACCCGCGTACCCGACATACATTACCCGACCTGAATATTGATTGACCCGACCTGTACGACCCGTTTACCAGGTCTACCTACAAGTAATGACCTAATGAATTGGCCAATGACATTTTAATTGCATTGAATAGGGGTTAGACGTCCATTTTACGACATTTTTTTCAATTATTTAAAAGTTATAAGGGTTTGAGCACGCATATTTAAGTAAATATCGGTATAAAGTATTTTATGATAGATCGTGGAAAAAAGAATACAAATAAAAAGTTTTATTAAGGGAGTAAAAGTTAATGTAAAATTTAATGTTGTTATATGGAGAAATTCTCAGCCTCAAAGAACTTTAGTCCTTAAGGATTCAAGGGGTGAGTGATGTGGGGAAATTTAGGCCATTGAAATCTAAAGCACCTCCAATCAAACAATAAAGAAAATCAAACTTACTCCTAATATAGGGCAAGTCCGAGTCGAACCACGAGGAATGAGGGGGAGAATTCTATAGCCTATAGTTAAGCTACTTCGAAGAATGAGAGGTAATTCGTGGTGTAACTAAAATTTCAATCAACTAAGCAATGAAGAAAAGCAACATGGTAAACACTAGGGATTAAGGTTCCACATGCAAGCTCAATGATCATGCCAAACGACGAAGAACTCAATCTATTCAAGCGTTGCAAAGGAAAACAATAGTTGCAATCAATAGGATTTAAGAGCTTTCTCCTATAAGTCAAGCTAGAGTTCACTATGAATGACTAACAAGGAAAATCACAATCAAATTCAATCAATTAAAGCAATTCCCAAATCAAGGGTTCATTTCATTGGAAATTACAAAGCAATCTAGATTAATCATCAAGGTTGATCACTCCTATTCAAATCAATCACATGCACACTATATTAACCAATTTAATTGCAACGATTCAATCAATCAAGAATCATCAACTAGCAATGATCATCAATCAAGCATGCTTCCCCTTCTCCCTAGCTACTAATCTACTCACTAGACATAATAAGATTGAAAAAAAAACAAATTGAATCACAAACATCATCATTTCAAGATTAATCAGATCAAGAAGAAAATCAAATCAAACAAACTTTCAAACCAAAGATCAACAATCAAATCAATCATACAAGAATTAAAGGTAGAATCAAGCAAAAGATAAAATCAAGGGAAGAAAATCTCACTAATTATCATTGATTAAGGAAGAAATCTAGGCTTAATCAAGTATTCAAGTGTTTCTCTCTCTACTAAATCTGGAAAAATATATCAAGTACTAGAAAAACGTCATCCCCTAAAAAGGAAAAATCAAAGGCATTTAAAGCAAGAGAAAAGTAAGGGGGTGGGGGGAGGTCGTGGTGCGCACGCACAGCAGCCCCGTGCGCACGCACAGGGGGGTATGCGCGCGCACACCCTTGTTGTATGCTCGGCGCGCGACTCCCCTTGTTGCTAGCTCATTGCCCCTTTGCGTGAAGCTTTGGTCCTAGCGCTCTCATGCATCCCTATAATCGACACTCTCATGTGATACCCACGAGGAAGGCAGCCTTTAAAATCTATTTTTGCGTGTTCATGGCCAAGACATGCGATGATTGTGATGCTCGAGAGCGCTAAAGCCAATAGTGGGAACTTGCCTCTTATCTTGCACACTTGCCAACCGAATAGTGTGAAACCTTGTCCCAAGCATCCAAAAAACTTGGAGAGCCTTCCAAAATGAATCCCGAGGCCCAAGCAAGTCCTTTGATGAAATAAAGTAGGGCAAGTAAAATGGAAAAGACAAAAATACCCTTAAAATGCAAGAAATCGCAAAATAAGGGGAATGAGGAAACTAAATCATAAAAGAACGAAACTAAAGCATTATTTAAAGAGAAAAGCTATAGCGCATGCGTTTGGTTATTAGCTTATTGAGCCAAAAAAAGCTTATTCAGCACATTTGGAGGATTTGACCAAACCAATCATCTAATTGAGGTGTTTGGTAAACAGCGGGTCACATTAACTGATTGGCATGGATCAGCTTAATTCGGAAACGCTCCTTACCCCAGCGTTTACAAAATAGCTTATATGATTCTTTGCATAATTACACAAATGCCAAAAAATGAATGCAATAAATCATGGTTCTTGAAATCAATTAATAAAATTCAATTAATCAAAAACCTATTAATTAAAAAAAAAGGGTAAAAATAACAATTAACCATTATTTACGGTAAAAAAAAATAAAAAAAAATAAAAATAAAAAACCCCTTTAATCTACAATTCTACATGTAGAAGAATTTCTCCATCTTTCACCAAGTCTAACTTTAAATAGAGGTATGCATGTTTTAATTCTTGATCCAGAATTGAGAATAATATTGAAGTTGAAGGATAACTAAATTTTACCTTCATAGTTGGGAGCAGGGGCAGTTCTGGGCCGGAGCGAGGTGATCGACGGAACTGGGCCCCCAAATTTGAGGGGCCCCCAAATTCAGATATATGTAATTAAGTTGGATATAATATCAGAAGATTATAGTTGGAGTATTGGTTAGAACACTTATGCTCTGTGTACGAGACCCAGTTTCAAGCCTTAGGGCCAACAAATTTTCTAATGGGTTCAAATTTTTTTTGCAAGTTTAGCCCCGACACTTGTTGGGAGTAGTCAGATCTGAAAATAGATGTCAATAGTTTTAATTTCCTTTCAATTGTTTTTGATAAAGAGATAGGATGATGGAGCATTAGCATGATTGATTTTTTTATTTTTTTTTTTCACAACAAAAAAAAGGAGATAAAAATGGTGAAATTGGTTTGAGGAAAATGAAGAACAGAAGAAGGGGTTATTCATTACGGGGAAAATGAATAACATTAGAAGGGGTTATTCATTACGTATGAGAAAAGTAATGGGTTGGGTATTGTGGTTTATTTTTTCTCCTCAATTATTGATAAACTTAAGAGTTGGTAAATTGATAACTTTTTAAAATGTCTATCCAAAATCTTAAATTGAATAAATAAATAAATAAAAACACTATCAACATGAATTTGTAATTCTTAAAAAAAAAAAAAAAAAAAAAAAAAAAAAAAAAAAAAAAACTAGTTGTAGTAGTGAATTACAATAATACACTAATATAGAAATAAAGAGATTCTCTTGATAAATTAAATACTTTTAGTGGGATTAATAATTTCTTCAATTTTATATACATATATGTCAATGGGCTTATTGGTCATTTTACAAAGGTAAATACCTATAAGCTAATAGTAGTTTACCAAACACTTTTATATAATCAACTAATACAATCAGTTAATACAATCAGCTAGTCAAAATCAGCTAATACAATCAGCTTCAGCTTTCAACTTTCAGCTTTTCACCAAACAAGGCCATAAAATATAAGGAAAACGTCCTAAAATGCTACCATATGAGTGCCATAAATGACACTCATCAGTGGGGCCCTGCTTTGTACAACACTTCATAATTAAAAAGCAAATTTAAAAAAAAAAAATCAATGTGTTAAAATTGAGGACAGATTTGTGCGCTCCCTTGTCATTTTTTGTCTATCTTTGGTTGTTTTTTCTGACAAATTCATTCATAGCGGGAGAGATTCATTTTTCTTTCCAACAATTCATTGCATTATCATTTCCAAATTTTATTCTTCTTTCCACTGAATAAAACACTGCAAAAGAATTTGATTTTCCATTGAATTTCCACCAATTCTCTCTCCTATTTGAACTCACTACTCTTTCTCATTCCTTTTCGTTTTCTCTCTCCTATTTCAACCCCTTTTTTAACTTTTGAACTTTGCCTTTTTATTTACCTTTTTTTCTAATTCAACTAATAATAATCAGGAGGGGGTCCACCATTATTCTCTTGCTCTTCTATTAATTGGAAGAATTACATTTACACCCTTACTTGAATCCAAGACTATAGTTCTTTGAGGCCGAGAAATTCCCCATGAGAATATAAAATAGGAAGAAAGAGGTTGTGAGTAGGATAATTAGTAGTGGGCCCCACAATGTGTATGAGTTGGGTAAGATGGGTTTTTTTTTTTCTTCTATTAAAAGTAAGACAGTTATCTGGGAATTGACTAAAATATTATACATGGTGATTATTTGAAAACGAAGTGAGTACTAAGTCATGGATTGATATCAAGGAGGAATTCTTGGACTCTAATTGTTAGTCATTTAATAGCACACATTGGTATTTCACATAATACCAACAACAAATCATATCGATACCAACAAAACATTTTTATGTTCGTTGGTATCACTTAATAAGGTTGTTAGTATAATGGTGATACTATCTAAGTATAATGAAATACAAAATGTGTTATGACATTTGTTTTTTCAAGTGCAATAAAATTGAATGGAAAATTATGCCATTGTTAGGAGTTCAAGAGTTCCTCATCAAGAAGTAGACTAATGACGTAAGGAAGACGAAACCCAAAGCAACAATAGTGGATCAAACCAAGGATTTCCCACCATTATTAAACGAGCTAAGAGACTAAAGGATGAAGCTAGAGAGGAGACGAAGGGTAGAGCTAAGAGAAAGAGAAGCAGAGGGGAAATATATCTTGTCTAAATAGCTCCACTTTATTGTTTTCTCTCTAAGCTGACAGTTTTAATATAACTAATATATAATTGTACTGTATATTGTTTAAAGAAAAGTATTCCGTATTTGTTAATAATGTTAGCACTTAGCAGACATTATGCTAAATCTCACAAAGTACTCTATCATTTCTCGATATGGATCATTCAATTTACTTCATCCTCTAGTTTTAATTTCAACTTCAAGTGATCTTTCTCAACTCTTGAGCTTACAATTACATACAAATCACCTTCACCTCTTATCCGCAATTTTTTTTAAGACCGATTCGCCACCTAAGCAAAAAGCTTTTACATGTTGGACAATGACAAGTGGGCCCAGAAATCCTAAAGGACCCACAAATGTCATAAAAAAGATAAATATAACAGACAAATCCAATCCACCATACCATGAAAAATTTCCATCACCACTATAAATAAACTAACAATCTCACCCTTTCTTTACATCAACACTCTCTCTAACAACACCCATCAATCCGCCATTGCCACTCTCTCTCATTTTCTCTCTCTTCAGAAATCTGCAACAATGGAGGAAGGTGGTAGTGGTAATAGTGGGTACGTTGACACTAGCAAGGCAGATAAAGCAGTGTGGTTGATGAAATGCCCTTCTGTTGTTTCGCGCGCTCTTCAATCTTCCTCTGTTCCCAACGATTTACCTGTTGCTAAAGTTATCGTTTCCATTGATCCTCTTTGCTCTGACCCTGAAGACCCCTCTATTCGTCAGGTTTCGTTTCTCTCTCCTCCTGCATTGCCGCCATTTCTTAGGGTTCCTTCTGTTTTTTGATTTTGTAATTTCTTGCATTTTGAGAATTGTTTGATTTAATTTGAAATTTGATTCTAGGGTTTTGATGTGCACTAATTTCTGGACGAAGGGTGATGGGTGGGTTTATTTTTCTTTGTACTTTTCTGGGTTCTTTTTTGTTTTATGAATTATTTCAATTATAATGTGGGTTTTATATTTGGATGAATTTTTCAAGAGTGGCTTTTTTCTGGGGTTTGAGGAAGAAAAATTAGGAAAATGATGAATTGATGATGTTTATGTATATTATAAAGCAATTTTCACACTTATTTTGAAATGTGATTGTAATTAGGTGAAGTTGCATTAGTATTGTAATTAGTGTTATGAAATGAACTATTATGATATAATGTTGCATTGGTAGTGTAAGACAGTGTATGCTATGTATCAGAAGGACAATATATTCGTAACCCTTGTTGTAATTCTTGTACAATTGAATTACATTTATTGTACTTGCAAGAATATAGAGGGAATGATCGTTATCAAGAACGAGTAGTTGCGTACATTTGGACCTCTCTAAACCCATATGACATTTTATTTTTCTGGTTGATTGTGTGCTTTTTTGTGGAGAGGAGATGAATTATATTGCTTTGTTTGATGGAGGACATATTGGTTGTCCTTGTGCCTTTTCTTTTTGTTGGGACCTTATATTATAAAATTATGTGCTTGGAGTATGTAATTTGGGATTGTATATGGTCCCAATAAATTATTCAAGTTAGTCACTCACATGGTTTGCTATGGTCGGTGTCATGGGAGGATTTGATGATATAACAGCACCAAAATGTGTGCTGATACTACGAGTATGTAACTAACTATTAAGTTTTCCGGTCTATGGACTTGCAAACAAATGGAATGAGATGGAAACATTAGGATACTTAGATTCTGAGATGAACGTAGGAACATGTATTTTGTTCCAGATCATCTGTGCCATGGAACCTCAAGCGCACCGTGTTTATACTTATGATTATGATCTCCCCTTTTTTGTATAGTTTCTTGCAGTGGGATCTACTGTGTAATGTATCAGATAATATGATTCTTTGCTTGAGCTGATTGGATGAATATCTTTTAGAAAGTATTGATTACATTACATTATTTATTGATGATTGTTGATTTTATACACTTTATAATATTTAGATACTGCCAAAGGAATCTACAATTTTTCATTAGTCTAATGTTTTTGCATGACAGTACACCCCTAGGAAATTGTTGACATTATGTTTAATCAGCTTATGGGCAAGTTTTAACACTTTTTCTTTATTCTAAAGAGTGTAGACACTGTGGGACCTGTTTTAGGAATCAAAATTTATCATTAGTCTAGTTGATACCTGTTCTATTTTATTTTGGGCTTTTTTATCTCAAGTATTTGGGCTAAGGAGTTCAGTTTTATTAGTCTATTTGATAACAGCACCTGGTATTGTTAGACAATGTTATTAGTCTGAGATATATTTAAGAATTTTACTGACAACTCAAAACAGGGCTTTTTAGATTTTGTCCTCCATTGCACATTGAGTTACTTTGGATACTCGTTCTTCCACGGATGCATGATTATGGTTCTTTTTTTTTTTTTGGTTGTCTGTATACCTTGTTGTATAATCAAATTCAAAGTATTCTTACTCACTTTATTTATCTCCACAGTCTCCATCCCAACTAGTATGTCACTTATGATTGAAGGTCTGACAAATCGAATTTAAATTCTGTAACTTTCTTTCACTATCAACTTTTCAGGATTCTTGATTTGAGTATGGTATTGATGGAAAGTAAAACTTAAACTTACTAAAGTAAAAAGTGGTCTATTGTTTAGAGACGGAGGAAGTTTTAATGAGTGAATGACCAAATGAGAACTTTAATTGGATAATATTCATTTGTATATTCACTTAAGCAAGTCTGGAGAATTTATGGGATTTCATATTTGTTCGTCTCCTTTGCTGTCACAATTCTAAAATTTGATACATTGTTTATATTATGATCAGTTCACCATGGAATTGTCTGGCTCTGATTTGGGAAATGTGCCTAAGTGTTTCTCTATGGACATGTCTAAGGAAATTGTTCCAATGTCTGTCTTTTCAGAGAACGAAGGTGAGTACATAGGCTAATCTGTCTTTTCTTGAGCATATTGGTGCTACTATAAGCCAGCTTTTTCCTGATTTGAAAAATACATATTTTGGCATTAATTTATGTGCTGTCTACTCTCTGTACAATGTCTTTTGTTTGCTTGGTTACAAATTTGTCATGTTCTGAAGTCTGAACAGCATAAATTCTCTGTTATGAGGAAATTAATTGGGAAAATTCAGAATATATCTGCTAATTGTAGCCAATCATCAGAAACTTATGTCTATGGAGTATGTATGCCTCTGTTATTTTATGTGTGGGAATGTTCTTTTATTTAAGGGTTTTTTAAATTAAAATATTCCGCAGCTAAGGAAATAGAAACTAAATAATTTCGTAGATTACTTTAAGATTTATGTTATGTTACAATTTTCTATTTTGTAATCCTGCTAAATGGCCGGTTGACCGTCTAAAAATTATCTGAAGATATCTAAGCTGGAAATTTAGACTTAATAATCTCCTTTGAATGAAACTAAAATATGCCATGGTTGATGGTTCCTTCCCACAGATATTAATACTTTATAGCCTGATTTGCTTTATGTCTTGGCAGAAATTTTAGCTTGTAAATCATTGCCAAAAAAATTGGTTTATTTTACTCTGTTGTTTTTGTGTGCATGTCTTGTGATGTAGAATTTGTATTTAGGATGGTAAGAACAGCTCAACAGCCATTATAATGTACCTGTTATGACTGCCCTCCACTACTTACAGGGAAGATAACTGTTGAAGGGAAAATTCATAACAAATTTGACATGAGGCCTCACTATGATGCAATTGAGAGCTACGGTAAACTATGTCGTGAACGAACGGACAGATCCATGACAAAGACTAGACAGATTCAGGTCTTTGTAACTTCCTCTTTATTGATTGATCTGATTTTTTTTTTCCCTATGCTCCTTATTAATCTACTCTTCCATCGGCTGATGTGCTGGTTACAAATCAGGTGATTGGCAATGAGAGGCCTATAATACCTATGCCAGGGATCACTCATACTCAGGTTGAACAAGTTCTTTCTTGTACTCTACCTTGTCAATGTTACATGTGTGCATGTAATACTGTATTGTTTTGTCTATTGCTTGTTTAGCTTGTCATTTCATCTTAAAAGATTGTTTCTGTTACAGGAGAAGAAGAAAGTGGTTGTTAAAGGATCTGAAACTAAGAGAACTAGAAGGGATCGAGGAGAGATGGAAGACATTATGTTCAAACTATTTGAACAGCAACCCAACTGGACTCTTAAAGAGCTGGTCCAGAAGACAGATCAACCTGAGGTTTGTTTCTTGCTTAACTACCTAGATGTGGACATACACTTTCTTTCTTTTCTTACTGCCAGAAATGGTTTATATAGACATTGATCTATTTTGTGTGTTGTTAGGTTCTCAACATTGATATAACAATGATTTTAAGTCTAATGCTTTTTATAGATTGTGTCCCGTAACTTTAAGTCTTTAATGTCTTTTCTTTATTTAATTTGGGTTTCAACATATTACACTTTTCATGAGTTTGGCCAATTTTTCCCTTGTAATGAATTACTCTGGATGGGAGAAGTGCTGTGACCTCAGGCCATCTAGTTTGTATTTATGTAAGTTTACAAGGTCAAGGATTTATGTTGTCTATTGAGGTCTATACTCATCAAAAGGATTGTATACAGATTTAAATGGGGATTGGGACTCCTTGGAGCTGTTATAAGGACATCTATCATATGCCCTATATATGTCTAATTTAAAAGAAAATTAAGATTACTCATAAGACGGATCTTCAGATAGCAGAACTGCAACTGTTTCAGTTGTCTGTTTGATTTGCACTTCAGGGTTTTACCGTGTTAATTTCTCCCAAGTTTTCCTATCTTAAATATTAAAATATAAAATAAAAATAGTACATGATAAATTTTTTGACCTCGAAGACAAAATTTGTGAGAATCAACCGTTTATGGTCAAATTACTTGGATTTTTATACTTCTTGATAATTAGGTGACACCGTGACATACAAGAATCTTTTCTGACAATGACATATCAGCTCATGTGTTTACTCTTGTTTCTGTGCAGCAATTCATGAAAGATTTACTGAAAGACCTTTGTGTGTACAACAACAAGGGATCTAATCAAGGGAGCTATGAACTGAAACCAGAATACAAGAGATCTGCTGAAGATCAGAGTGGTTCATAGGATGTTGATATCTTCATTCATTACTATAAAAGAGTAAAAGCCAAGTTTCATCTTTAGTTTTTTGCACATATATGACTCAAACTGAAGAATGATTTGTTCTTGATCGAAGCTGATAACTGCATCGTTTTTGCCTACTGAATCCTCCAATGTTTTTGTTTGCACATATTTTCCGCACTCTCAGGATAGTAAGGAAGATTAAGACATTAGTATGTAACCTTTGGAAAGTATGTGAACAGGTAGGTCTGATTGAGGCCATATTCATTTCTAAGCTAAATACTTCTAATACTATGGTATTCAGATAATTTTCGTATATCTATCAGAACATTTCATTTTTGCTTCTTAACTATACTGTTGCAGGACTGCAAATACTTCTGTGTTCAATTTGCTTAAATTTAGTATGTTAATTTGATATGATTAGTTCAAAAGCTGCAAGAAGAGTAATATAAAAACATTAAATTTTTTTGAAAAAATAAAATAAAACAAAATAAAATAAAATAAAATAAAATAAAACCACTAAGCAAAATATGATTAATGCATTTCCAATGGGTAAGATGTGTTTTTGTGAATGTATATTTTTTGCTTGATTTATTAGCTTTGCTTATTTAAATATCTCCAAAACTGATAAAATGAGAACAAATATCTTTAAATACATCTAACTCCAGGCATACCCGAAAATAAGATAGAGATGTTAGCAAGTTGACAATCTTGATATATATCATGTGGAATATACATTGAATAATATTTGTAACCAATTATGAAATATTTTAATTTAATAATTGTAATTTGACAAAGTCTGTTATACAATGGGAAATGAAAGATGCCATAGCATGTGATGACAAGTTGTTTTGGTAAGTGTAATTTTATTTGATTTTGTTTAATTCATTCTACTTTTATGTTACAGATATTCGTCAACTTTAGCAATCATCTACTATATGTCTGCTCATCTTCTTGCAAAATAATATTAGTATAATATATTCTGCATGCTGGTGAATTACCATTTTTTTTTGTTTTTTTTTACATTATATTTGTCTCCAATTGTTTGCTAAATCATAATCACTTTATTAAGGTTTGGCAAAAAGTTGTACATGTTGACACAAATATCAATGAGAAGAAGATAGAGAAGTGCAAGTGAAAAACATGCAAAATAGTATGCAATCTGGGACATCTAAAAAGAAAAGTGGAGCAAATAATAGAGATAAAGAGAGTATAACTCATTAATGCACAAAAGAAACTTTGTTCAATTCTAGATAGAACTTTTACAGACTTTTAAACTCACTTTCTTTTTTCTTTTTAACAATCACTTCTTTTTTTTTCATTTATAATTTATTCCTCTGATTATAGTCACATCATCTAGTAAAAATATTATTAACAAAAAAAAAATGATTTTATTAAAACGTAATCCTTAGCAAAATAAGATGGTGTGTGGTGCCTGTCAAAAAAAAAAAAAAAAAAGGTGCGTGGTGAAATGCAAATAAAGTCTCAAGGTCTGTTCTGATTTATTAAACTGAACTGAATTTTATATGAGAGGGGGAAATCAGGAACTCAAAAAAAAAAACTAAACTAAACTAAAATGAACTGAAAATAAGCTGAAGAGAAAATGACCTCATATTTTTAAGTTATAGATGTTGGAAAATGATGAGTCTTAGATTTTGAACAATAAGGGTTCGTTTGGTTGAATGTAGGATTGCAAATTACTTGGAAAATTGATTTCCCATGAAATTGAACTTCCTATGAAATTCTAAAAAGTGTTTAGTTAACTAAGGGAAGTGGAAATTTCCATGAGAAATTCCACTTACCTAGATCCCCCTAGGTAATTAACTTCCCCCATTTTGTGGGAAGTGGAAATTCATGGGAACTTCTACTTCCCATGAATTTGTAAACCAAACAACTTCAAAGAATTTCAATTCGTAGGATTTCCAACTTCCCATGTTTTTATTTGTCAACCAAACAACCCCTAAGTCTTTAATTTTGGCTTTCACATAATAAGAGCATGTTCTCATTGACTGAACTGAGCTGAACTGAGCTGAGCTGAGCTGAACTGAACTAAACTGAAATGAATATTTTATAAGAGAAGGAAATTAGGAGCTGAACTGAACTGAAATGATGTGAACTGAACTTAACTGAATTTCAACGTATGAGAACAGACCCTAAGTTCCATATTGTATGTTATATTAAACACATCATAAGTTTCATCCAATACTTTACAAATACTTTTTTTAACCTTCTAATATAGCAACCAACCATGAGGTGGAGGATCCAACTTCATTCCCGAAGCACAATTTAAGCAATAAATATCTTTGAATATTAACAGTACAAAAATAAAAACTCAATATCACCAAAGTATATACATCGAGACAAATCTAACAAAGAAAATTGTATGAAACTATAAATAGTATCAAAAGTGATTACAATATTCTAGAACATAGATTCAAATTTACTTAAATAATTTTATAAGATAACTCTAATTAAACATGACATTATAAGTTGTCAATGAATATAAAAGGGAATATTGGAGTGCACTATCCCAAAAAAAGGAAAGTACTACAAAAATATTCAATATTGTCATATCAAGATTGATTTCAAGAACATCAAGCAAAAGCCATGCGCCGAATCAAGCCAAAGTCATGCATGATCCAAATAAAGTAAACCAAATTAATTATATTCAATCAACAATATTACCATATCAAATCATAAAGAATCACATACTTCATAAAATAAAATAAAATAAAAAATAAAAATTTATATATACTCGTATATATTTTTAATATATAAAGGGTTAAATCAAGCAACAATCAATTTATGCCCATGTAATGGAGTGTCAATTTTTATATTTTTTTTTAGAGTGTCAATTATAGATACATACTTGCTCAATTAAAAAATAAATAAGAAAAAAAAAAATCTTGGAATCAAGAAAAATAGCATAATTTTGGAGAAAATAAGATCAAAATTTGTACATTTATTATCACAAATTGATTGATAGGATCTTAATTCATTATTTCTTGCTATCTGTATGTCAGCAATATACTACCATCAATAATGAAAGCAATAAATCTTCATCCCCTACTCTCCCAGTCTCCCTTACCTTTTTTTTTTTTTAACAATCAACGCATACATATTGAATGAGTATTTGAACTTTTCAACATCGTGTGTTATGGAATTAGATAGTTAGTATGCTGTTGAATTATTATAGACCTTTTTTTTTTTTTTATAATAATGTTGAAGGGTTTGTTCATATTTATTGAAATGAACTGAGCTGCTTGGAGTTGAAGTAAACTGAACTGAACTAAATATAGCTTAAATGAATATTTTATGAAAAAAGAAAATTAGAGCTGAACTGAACTACACTGAACTGAACTGATTGGAGCTAAACTAAACTGAACTAAGTTGAAATGAACAGACCCGAAATTTAAAACATTGAAAGACCCTACTCATAATTACATTCTTATTGCGTCAAGACAAATTAAACATTTTATTAAATTCAACAAAAGTTACCTCGATGTATAATAATATTAAGTAATTGTATACAAAAGTTTTTGATGCATCAAATATAAATATAGAAAATAAACCATAATTGTTACAAGGTATCACGTCCATACTATCACTAATTAAATGACTAATGGCTCACATTAGCTATCAAATCAACTATTGGATTTGCTTCATGTAAGATATATACAATCATATGATCATTCTGACCAGAGTGGTGGAAAACTTAAATGGATAATTTGTCGGGCCAAAACTGACTTTTTGGGAATTTTCAAACCAGGTTTCGAGATTTTAACTAAAAATTTTCTTTTTAGCTTATCCAAGCTCGCCCTATTTTTAGGTCGGGCTAGTGAGCCGAGCCATTGCTGATCACCTTTACCCGCCCTGAGAGGACACTATTAATGCACATTTTGCATACATTAAGAGAAATAGAGAATGATTGTAAAAAATAAAAAAAATTAAAATAAAAAAATAAAAAAGAGAAATAGAGAATGTAGAAAATACAAATACAACTAAAGCAGCACACGTTTTTTTTAGTTAATAGAAAGAGACTCAGCAATAAAATTGACTTTAAATTGTCATTTTATCAAAATCGTAGTTGGCGTGTGGGAAGCACGGCACTTCCCTTCTTCTTCCTACTTTCTCTCTCCTCAATTTCTTCATTCCTACCTAACCCAGAATTCATACTTACTCCTCTTATCTTCCCAATCCCACCCATTGATTCTTCTCCTTTATTCTTATTCTTTTTTCTTCCTTAATTTCATTAATCCTACAAGGAATTTTAATTTTCATTCCCATTGATTCGATTTCAGGTAATCCCCTAATTTCTTTTTTTTTTTTTTTCATAGATCAGTGGGTTTGTTGTTCTTTCAATTTCTGTTGATTTTTCTGGGTTTTTGTTCAATTTTACACGCAGTAATTGTTGGGTAGTTAGTTAATTTATTTTTATTTATTTGGATATTGGGTTTGTATTTGATTGTTATATTATCCCAAAAAAAAAGTCAAATAAAATCAGAATTATGATTTGCATGCATGTTATGTGATCTGGTCTTCTGGGTTTGGTTTGAATTTTCGTAAATTGATGTTGACATATAATTTGTGCCATTTTATTGTGTTTTCGTGTTTGAGGATTTTCTGACCCTCAATTGATTTAATTTCTGAATTTATTATATTATGATATTCAAAGGTAATCTGGGTTTTATGTTGATTATGTTGAATTTTATTTGAGTGCTTTTTTAATTTTATTTTCAAAAGTGATTGATCATTTTATTTGGAAAAATCTCAATCTTTATATATAAGGGAGAATTTGGAGTTTTACCATATGATGTTGAAAATTGTGTTAATATTGGAGCATGTTGCTTAGCATATATAAAATTTATTTTGGAGCATGTTACATGCTGTAATAGCAGACATTGCATAATGTTTATTCTAATGTTTATATGTTTTTTGATAGCCATTTATATTCATATACCTTTGGCTCCTCATAGTTGAGAGCTTAGACATCTGATCTTTTAGGTACCTAAAGTTCCATATGCTTCATTTTCAGCTACTTATTGATAGTGTATTTTGTAATTATGTGCTCAGCTTCCTTGTTAATCGACTCTTTCGTTCTGTAAAAAGGAGTTACTGAAGTGTTTACTCTTTGATTCTATTTATAGAGTTGCCCAAGTGATCAAATTCCATATGTGTAATGCATTTTAGGGAAAGATCTTTTCATTTATAACTTGGTTGCTTTTGTTTAGTATAATTTGCGAAGCGAATTCTCACTTTATTCCTTGCACAATTTTAACCTTTTGTGCTAGCTTTGTGTTTGCCTTTGGGTTTACTTGCATTTTTAGAATTGTGGCATGTAAATGCTACCTTTTGTGCTTGTTATCAATTGTGCTGTTTAATTAAAATCTTGTATGGCTTTCGCTGTTGAGATGGATGGAGTCATTTCATTTCTTTCCGAATTGGTTCTAGAAAAGGTCTAGAATTTACACATTGATTTGAGGATTTGTAGTCCTAAACTGTTTTCCTCTTGTTTGCAATACTTAATTACATGATACTGCTTTGTGTTGATGGATATACCTTTTTTTTTTTTTCTTCTTTTTATGCTGAAATTACCTGATTAGTGATGGTCCTAGGAATGAGTTAACTGCTGATCAAAACTTTTGTATTTTTTTTAACATCTTTCCTGTATAATGAATGAGATTTTTAGTTCCTCAATTTTTGTTTCCTCTTTCACCAGCTGAATTATTGCGTTGGAGATATGGACTTTTGCTTCAAAGAATTAGCTGGGGAGTCACTTCCTTCAGACCAGGATATCCTTCGATGCCCATTTTTGAGGAATATTGATGCACCAACGCATTTTTCTTTTTCATCTTCTCTGGCCTTATCTCTTCCTGTAAGTCACATGCTCATCAAAAAGTTACGGAGTTATTTTCTACTTACTCTATTATTCAATAGTTGCATCACTTTGACCGGACACACTTGCCAAGGCACACCTTTGATCACATATTATCTTATATTTATAAAAATCACAAAAAGAAATAATTGGATATAGTTCTAGTTTGTGCTTAGGATTAAAAATCACACTATAGAGTCTAAAAGACATATTCTTCCTCTATAAGCTTCTGTGACTATTGAATTTCTTCTAACATGCTCAACTCTCTCTGCTTTTGCTTAGGTGCGGGGAGGTGGATCCAAAGGCCCAATTTTTGAAGATGGTCCCAATTTTGACATGGCATTCAGTCTATTCCATGGCCGTAATGGAGTTGTACCGCTTTCTGGGAGGTCACATTTGCAAACTGAGAATTTAGAGATTGATCCGTCTCCACCAAAGTTTAATCCTTTAGCTGCAAAGGCTGCCACCATCAGTCTTTCTGGATTTGGAGCCGGATGGCCATTTAGCTTTGATGCATTCTCTCAGAAGTGGAAAAATCAGAAGAAAAAGTCTGAATCATCAAAGGTATTTTCCTGTCATTGCTATACTACTTCTACATCTCATTTGGTTTAGGGAAGGTTATTGTGGTTGGGGATTGGAAGGGTTGATTCTTCTCTATGGAACATTGCTCGAGTTAGGTCCATTTATGTCAATCTGTCCTGTTTTTGTGTTTTTGGAGGGTGGGGTGGGTTGCTTATAATCTAATTGTTTGTTGTGATACCATACATTGTACGGAGTAGTTATTTGCACACCATGTGGGAACAACCATTCTGTCCCCATTAGCAAAGATTTTTTTCCTACATCCTTTCCACGGTTATTTAACCCAACAATTTGATTTGCGCTTACCACATTATTTTCTGATAGTATATCCTACAATTGATAAGCTTTAAACATTTGCACCTAATGGGGGATCTTGATATATGTATTACGAATCACTCATAGTACGCATCATGAATACCAAACTATTTTATTCATTAAATGATGTTTTGATTATAGTCTTGTACATATATCACTCTGCTCATCTGCTGAACTTACATTTTTATAATAGGGAAATGGAAAACACGAGGCATTGAGTAATGAGTGGCTGCAGTCAGGAAATTGTCCTATAGCCAAGTCGTATAGGGCTGTAAGTGGTGTTGTACCATTGGTAGCAAAGGTCTTTAAACCCCCTCCTGGTGTGAAATTTGAGTGCCCACCAGCCATCGTTGCGGCTCGAGCAGCTCTTGCTCGTACTGCCTTGGCAAAGAACCTTCGGCCTCAACCATTGCCCACGAAAATGCTCGCGATTGGACTCCTGGGTATGGCAGCAAATGTCCCCTTGGGTATATGGAGAGAACACACCAAGAAGTTTTCACCCGCTTGGTTTGCAGCTGTTCATGCAGCAGTTCCCTTCTTAGGAATGTTGAGGAAATGTGTCCTGATGCCTAAGACAGCTATGGCATTTACTATAGGAGCCTCAATACTGGGTCAGGTTATTGGGTCTAGGGCTGAGCGGTACCGTTTGAAGGCAAAAGCTGCAAAAGAATCTGCCGTAACTGAAGTTCCTATTGGTGGACCGAAAATGACGCCGGTGATCACAGTCAACAGTAGCGGGCACTGCGGTGATATGGTGAAGTGGGACCCTCTATCTATTCATGCCAGTGAGCCTTCGCCGTCAGCTGGTGTTTGCGCCTTCTAAGATTAGTCTCTGGTAAATCCGGAAATTGTATCCCTATCTGTGTTCTTGAGACAGTGCCGTATATGTGCCTTAACTTGTATCATTATTCTTACTTGCCTGTACGATCTCCTGGCAAAGACTCTTAATGGCGCTAATGTACGTCACTTTTTTCTTTTATGTGTGAAACAATTGAGTTTGATTGTCTGGATGAAGTTGAGTACTTGAAAATAAAATGGATTCGTGCTTCCTCTTCTATATTATACCTTTGTTCTAATGTGTTGAATTATGCCTTGATACGACCGTGATGCCATATTCATGAATTAATCTGGTAATTTTCAAACAATTGAATTTACATTGTTGCATCTTGTATAGTTGTATGTATCAAGCTGAAAATAAGACAGGAATGAAAACCATCATAGATGGTCGCCATCACTATTCATATCAATATAAACCATTGAATCATATCAGTCATGTAGCCATTTATGCTGTGACTTAATTTAGAAATGTAACACTAATCTAGCTTGTTTGAGTTGTTTCCCTATAAATAGATCACATTAATCACAAATGATCTTTATATTATCCATGACCATTAAAAGTTGGAGATTTCAGCCTTTCGTGGACAATTGTACATCTTAATTATCCTAGAAGCATTTGATGACAACGAAACTATCTTCATCAATATAAATTTGTACAAAGAAAAATGGAGAATTAGCATTAGGAAGGGGTGGATCCGGACCTTATGTATGTATCAAAATTTGAACATGCAACCAATGTAAACCCTCAAAATCACTAGATTTAGGTTCTGTTTTCTTCATCTTAATTTCAGTTCAATTCAGAAATTAATTTCCTTAAAAAAGGCCTCTTAGTGATTTACGCTTTTATAGCCTCGATTACACTCTTAATCTAACTGTTACTTTTACAGCTATTAATTACACTTAGGGATGTCAATGGGGCGGGGCGGGGCGGATGTTGGTCTTCCCATCCCCATCCCCACCTAATATTTTCATCCCCATCCCCATCCCCGCGGCGGGTCCAATTTTCATCCCCATCCCCGCCCACCTTATCCCCACCAAAGTCCCGCCTAATCCCCACCCAAGATCCACCTAATATCTGTATCTCAAACACACAATCTTACATAATTAATACGAATTATAAAATAAAACATTTTATACACATTTTTGTGTTATAATATAAGTGTCGTACAAAGTATTATAATTAATACTGTATTTCATGTAATTATTTTATAAATTGAATAAAAGTATGTAATTTTACTTTAAAAGATATATAGATGTGGGTATGAGGTGGGGATGGGGCGGGTACGAAGTGGGGCGGCGGGGATGGGGCGGGTACAACTTAAAATCCACCCCCGCCCCATCACCCATGGCGGGTATGGTTTTTATCCCCATCCCCACCCCACCACCCGCCAAACCGAGACCCATCCCCGCCCCATTGGGGCGGGGATGGGGCGGATCTCCTACTTGACCCGCCCCACTGACATCCCTAATTACACTTTTAATCTAATCGTTACTCAACAACTTAAGACATCGGCTAAACCAATAAAATTACACAACGACTCACAATTATCTCGAGTAAGAAATACTTAAATGACTCGTAATGAGCAACTTAAAATTTGTACTTAGAAAACACACATGAAATTACTAATTTTTATTTTGAGAACACATGAAACAAATCTATTTTTATTTTCTCGTGATTTCCTTACTAAAATCATCGGAATTTATATAATCCAAGTTTAGTAATACCAAAACAGAGCAGCAATGACGACGGCAATCGGAATACAATGGCCTGAATTCAACGACGGTCTCACTTATAACGACGTCATTTCCCCTTCTTCTTCAGGTTTTCTCTCTCTTCCACCTTCATCCCTTAACCTGCAACTACACAACTCAACACTCTCTTCAATTTCATACTAACACCTTCTCTCTCCTCTTTTTCTCTCTCTAGGTTTAACTCTCATCAATTTCTACTCCTCCAATTACTCTAGCTCAGCTCCATTACAGGGGTATTTCTATATAATTTTCTATTATTATTTTCCCCAATTTCTTCAATTTGTTGAAATTGAATCATTTATAAATGAATGATAATTAATGGGTTTGTTTTATTTTGTTTGATAATTAGAGGGTTTGATTTATTTTATCTGATTTTTCGTAGTTTTATTTGATTTCTGATTGTTTAATGTGTTTCCTGGTTTAATCAGTTGGTTACAGAGAATTCATAATGGACAGATTACAATTGATGGGGACATTGTTACTGATCCAGATACTGTTCTTAGGTCAGTATTATTTTAAGGTTTTTTTTGAAAGAAAATGTGTATAGAGAGTTACAAAGGGCGATGATGTGGACTGGACTTAACCCTGTCTTGGGTTCTATTCCAAGACTTTAACCAACTAAAATACGAGTACTAGACCATCAATAATTTGATTATAGCCCTCGGTTTGGTCATAAGAATTGTAATTAAGAATAGGTGTTACTCCGTAATATCTTTGATTTGCATTCTTAATTACTATAAAAATTTGATGCTTTTAAAATTAAGCATTGATATGGATTTTTACTATATCCCATTATTGTTTGTTTTATTATACTTGCATGTAAGAAAATTCGATGGAAGTCTACAAACTTGGCTCACACACAAACAAATGTAGAAATATTATGAATGGAGGGAGTATATGATATCCACTTAATCATAAAGTAAGTGTGAAGCTTGATTTGGAAAATGCCAAATTGATAATTGTGAAGTTTGTAATTAAATGATGGAATTTGATGGAAGTATTAATTTTTTTTCCCTTTCGTATATGGATATTTTTAATTTAAGTATTTTAACTACCATTTATTGAGTGTTAAATGTTGTAGAGTTGGTTCGAAGTTGGTTTATCATCGACTTCCGTGGAGTGAGCCCGAGACACCTTTTTTGCTCGAAGTGCTCTATGAAGATGATGACATGGTAAATATTTCTAATGCTAATTGCATTTGGTTTTTTCATGTATTTCTTGTACTCCCTCCGTCCCTTATTGTTTGCACAAATTGACCCAAAAAGCTCCCAAAAAAGTGGGCCCATGGTGCAAACAAAAAGGGACCGAGGGAATAATTTTTGTAATTTATTGATATTTGTGCAATAAGTATTGTTCTTTTGTGAAGAATATACATTTTTTTATCATTAAATGGTGCTCTTGGGCAAATAAATATGCCCTTTATTTGTAATAAACTTAATCTTTGTCAATTATGGATAGGAATATATAAAGTACTCATTAAGAGTATATACATACACAAATTTAATCACTCAAAAAAATACAATTTAAGACCATAGTTAATTGAAGTACCTTAAAAATTGGAGTACCTTAAGTCCTTTTTTTTTAAAAAAAAATGGAGTACCTCATGCATGGTGCTATGAGGTATACGATATAATTTGTGAAAAATACTATTTGTTAAATTGTTTAATAGGATGATAATACTTTTAAATAATTTTGAGGTTTTTTCTTAAGGTTGGCTGTATAATTCTTTGGAAGTTCAAACTCAGTGCTTATTGGGGAAGTTAATGTCTTAATGATACGTCAATCTAAACTGGAAAGGCATGTGAAAGGGTCAGATTTTGAGAGGCTAAAGTCGTATCATCTAATCAAAAAAATAACCTAAAACCACTAACTAATAATAGATAGGGAAATAGGGTCGAATCCACAAGGAAACAACCATTTCTATTCCTAATTAAGTAGTATAATCTAAACTATTAAGTAACCAATTTATTTTTAAAGGTGAATTAAACTAAGGAGAATAAAAAGGGAGAAATCGATAATAAGAAGCCCGGGGTCACAGGTTCACCAATAATTAATATCCCAAGATAAAACGATAATAAGAAGCGTAGGGTCACAGGTTCACCAATAATTAATATCCCGAGATAAAACATAACAATTAATAATTAACATTGCACATATAACATGATTAACAGACTTTCGCAATTTATTAATCAACATAGATCTAACAGGCTCTCGCAATTTACTAGATCTAACAGGCTCTTGCAATTTACTAGATCTAACTATCCTAAAAAAGCAATAAAAAAAGAGAAAAGAGAGAGTAATACCATATATACAAAATCATCTCCTCCAAAGCCAAATCAAGCAATGCTCTCATTATCTTGGGAATGTAGCTACGAAAAGCTACTCATCATCATCATCATCTGCATCCATCCGAGCATAACCGGTCCAACCTCCAAGGCTGGAGCCGGCACCTCCATGACCCGAACTACCTGCAAAATAGTTAGGGTCTACACTCCCCCCAAGCCCACCAAAAGGAACATCGGCTCCGTAACCATAGACGGTAGAATAGTCCACATAACTACCAAAAGCATCAGGGTGGAATATCTTCCTCGAGGATATAAAAACCAATCGGGAACCAAAGCCTCGGGGAGATTATCCCCTCGGCGTGCATAGTCATCATACATAGGGTATAGACCCCTCCCTAGGCTCCGTTCCACATGTCCAACCCGTCCTAGAGAACCCACCCTAGAGTCAAGGTTTTGAACCATACCCTCTACCCTTCCTTGGCCCATCTCTATCCAATCAAGTTGGCTCCTAAAAGCCGAGAAGTCATAAATTGCATTAGGATCGATGTTGTAGTTAACAGAAGAGGTAAGGATGTCATGCATGTAAGGTTGGGGTGGTGGTTGTGGGTGAGATGGAGATTGAGGTAGAGAATGGTGAGCCTCTTGTGCCTCTCCTGGATTACCTTACTCGAATGTGTAACTGGTCTTACCCTTGTCAAACTTGGTCAAGGCGAGGTTAGGCAATTTGAAGGTTTGGTCTCTCCTACCCGACTCCCTATGAATAATCCACAACATCTCATCGGGCTGACTCACATTAGGCTTCCCAAATACGTAAGGTCCTTAAAGGTAGGGCCGTCCACTCTCCTATGGCTATTAGGCGTAAAACCCTTCAATTTAATCGTAATGTGGGTTACTAACCCACCAAAATAAATAAGAGTCCTAGCCCAAGAGGTTTCGACCGCCTTAGCACTACGTTGGAAGTGTTGAGCCATCCTAAGGGGGATGTTCAACTTCCCACACCTTGGAATAAAGTAGGAGGCCAACAATTCCAAATCATCCCTCCTAACATTAGCCGGTTCATGCCTCCCAAAGATGGTGAGACTAACAAATCTTTGCCAAAATTTTGGCACGGGATGGTGAATAATGGTCCCCTTAGCATGTTGGAAGCTTTCTAAAACCTCCCCCGTGAGGACTAAGTAAACCTCGACACAAAAGTCTTGGGGTGGTTCAATGGTTTTGTCGGATTTCAAGTCAAAAGCATTTTTCCAAAATCTTTTAAAGATAGTCTCACATCATTATTAAGCAATCGAAGTTGAACATGATAAACAGTTGAACGTGACTTAATTAAATTAAAAGTAGATATGAATTCTACCGTTAAATAATCATATGCATCATAATGCAAGTTAAACAGACTAGTCATGCCAATTCCCTTGAATAATTTTTCAACTTGTTTATCAATACCTAGTCTAATCAAAGTAGGGTGATTTTGGAAATACACGGGTCCGCCTTATTGCTCATGTTCTTGTTTGTCAACCGCCCGATCAGCAGCCAATCAGGCCCGGCTCTTCTTTGACCGTGGCTTTCTCTTCTTTGTTTCCTTTGGCTTCAATCATCAAGAGCCCGACACTTCCTTGGTCCATTGCTCGGACCAATTCCACGAACCGAGCCCTTAGTCACCGATACGATCAGTCTTGGGCTATAATCAACGGTCATGAGTGTGCTACAAGCTTCATCATCTCGTAGTGGCCGGAAAACCATATGAATTGCCGGCAAACCGGGAAATTCCTACAAAACAAATGCCAACTCTACAAAACACTTAAAACCACACATTAGTACTAAAAGTAGCTCCAAATAGCCCAAATATGCATATAAATGACCGTGAGACGGGGGATAAAATAGCACATAAAACACATATATCAAATTTACTTGTGTAATCCAGATCAAAACCTGGACAAGCTTTTGTAATTAAATCCTTTGTCAATTGCATGAGAGTTGATGGTGATAAAACCTTGCATTCGTAATAGCCATTTATTCCTACAGTTCTATGCATCCATAGTTTGAGCTTTCCATTCGATCGTAGTAGAAATTCATGCTGGCTTATATTTGGTGCTACATGACAGATTGCTATAAATAAGCCGTCTGGTTTGCAAGTTCTACCTGGAGGACTCTTCCAGCAGCGTACTGTTTTGACACAGTTAAAGTGGCATGCGAACAAGAATGGCAATTCATCACCAGGTCAACTTCATCCTGTTCCTGTTCACCGTCTAGGCAGGGGCACATCAGGTCAGCCTTCTTGTTGAATAGTGAACTTCAATTGTAAGTGTTGGTGAACCTGATTTTTAGTGTAATATTCTTTTTCTTAATGCATGAAGTTGTTGAACACTTGTTCTTATCATCTTGTTAATAGAACATGTTTGAGTATTATTATTTCGAGTAATGTCTTAAGATTCACAGAAAGCATTGAGTGAACACAGATGCTGGAAGTAATTATTTTAAATAGCATTTGTGGTTAATGTAAGTTAATAAATAAAAGTGAATTAAGTTTAGCCTACTTATTCTATTCAGTAAAAGTCAAGTTGCTTAAAATGATAAATATGTTGTAAATTATATCTGTTTGTAAATAATGTATGGACAGGCTAAAAGCTCTTGAACTGTCATACCGGTGCGAGAACCTTTAAAAACTTCAAATTTTAATCAAAAAAGAGTGTTAATAATATATTTTTACATTCCTGTAACGATTTTGCAATATTTATCTTATTCAGAATGACATCTGTATATATCTTTGCATTGCGCTTACTTTTATACTTGGTGTACTCAGAGATTCCTTTCTTGGTGAGTGAAAATTACTGTTTGGAATTTATTGACACTTATTTGTCATGTGGTGATTGGTTCTATGACAGGTGTATTGCTTTGTGCAAAGACGAAGAGTGCTAAGGCTCGCCTTGCTGCATATTTTGCTGACGGGACATCATTGGTGAGAGGAAAAAGGCTAGTAAAATTGACTCCTTTGATACAATTTGTTCATAATTTCTTTAAGCTTGTCTCACTAATTAGTCCCTCCATCCCGGTCAAAATGCCCTCTTTGGGATTGCCTATGGCTTCACGGCCTTCAACAACTCAGTAGTTGTTGATAAAGTGAGCTAGAAATTACTATTAACTTAAATTCATAATTTGATCACTCTGTGAGAGTACATGAGATCTTGATAAGGTTTAAGTCACTAAGTTTTATACATGCTCTGGTTTGGTTCTGTGGAATTGTGGAGGATCAGAACTAATAATTCTGTGTGCTAGTGGTAATTGTTGAACCTACAGTTTTGTGAAAACAAAACCTTGATATGGAGCATGTTCACATAACAGTTAGTTTGTTGTTTATGCTAAATTTACTATATTATACCTGAAAGGCCGATGCTTGAATAGCTTTCAGAGAAGGCTTTTTAATTTTTTCTGGCCTGATTAGAAGCTTATTGCAAAGATGTGTCTGGAATCTTTTAAAAAGACCACTACAACAGTGTTCTGTTAGCTTACAGCTCTTGCTTGATTGAGGATCCTTGGTTACAAGAGGAGTTATTTAGATCAGCTGGTGTTTTTTACCATATTCTGTAATGTTAAAGATGGATATTGTGGCTTGCAGCTCTTGTGTGATTGATGACTGAGGATCCTTTGGTTTGAGATACATGAAAGTCTGATGTATCTTGGGGCTTAAGCATATAGTTAGATGTTCATAAAACAATAAAAGGATATGTATATCTGAAGTGAAATGTTTAGAGCAGTATCTGTAGCTCCATGTATGAGTGTGAAGAGAAAGCAACTTTGGGAATTTTAGTAGACAAAAGCCCAGTTGCTGTCCGATTCCTTGTACTTCTGGACAATATCATGTGATCGTTACTTTTGTTATATTATTGTTAGTTATTGTATTGCTGTAGATTTATTCTTTTGATAGCTGTTTTTTTAATCTTTTGAATTATGGTTTTAGATCATAAACTACCATTATTAACTGCCTAAAATTACATTTGACGCATTGCAGAGAGATAGACTCAGAGAATGAAGTAGAACGAAGGATAACCAAAACATATCGGGCACTAGTCAAGGGGATTATAGACACGAATGAGGTATTCCCAAAAAAAAAAAGTAACACTTTCTATTTGGATTTTTATACAACTTTTTTACCCTGGGAGTAAACACCATAACCCGGCATCCATTTACCCTTGGAATAAATGAATTGACAGGTTCTGATCAACAAGCCAATTGGAATTATACGATATCCTGGGGTTGCTAAGGGTCTATATGTTGCACTGCCCTCAGGTTATTTTCTATCTAAATTCAATTTTTGTTCCTATATCAATTTAGTACTCTTAGAGGCCTTAGAGGACAACGGTGTAAAGCCATCATGTAATTTTTTTAGTTTTGCATGTATTGTTAATACTTCATAATTTCGTATCATACAATAATTAAATTTTCAACTTTAACCTTGAAGCACATCTCTAATAGGTTAGAGATCTCCAAGTATGATTCACTACCTTCATATGTTACTATACTTTTTTTCAAGCCAGGGCATGTTTGGAAAAATTAGAAATACCGATTACCTTGTAGTTTTTGAGTAGCTGATAGTTGTTGAAACAGAGGGTGGCTAGTTACTAGAACTTTTTAAAATGAATATTAGCTTGGCAAAGTAGGTGTTGGAATAGAAATATACAATAAAGGTCATATACATCACATGGCCACATGGGTAAATTTTTCTCATTGCTATTTACGAATTTACAAGGCATTTCCAATCATTTTTCGTAAATTTTGACCTTAAATCGGTTTTGTAAGGCAAAAATGACCCCTGGCACAAAACCGAAGAATTTTTTTTATAAAACGTTAGATTAAAAGGTTTTCTTAACAGAAAGTGTTAAATGGTGGCGAAACCTTTTTTTTTTTTTTTTTGGGGGGGGGGGGGTGGTATTTTAAAATGAGTGTTTTTTATGGGTGGTAATTTCATATATGTGGGTGGTAAAATACAAAATTTCCTAATATTATTAATTCCTCTGTTTTTTTTTAATGCATCACTTTTAAAATCACGGAGATAAGAGAGATAGAAAGAAACAAAAAAGAGGACCCATGTGATATGAGATATATAGAGAGAAATAAGCGCATAGAGCAATAATGGAACTACAATGATCAACCTGAACCACACAATAAGCTCATCGGGCTCTCACTGCACACGTGCTTTTCAATACACTGGCATGCTCATTTAATTGCAAACATAAAGAACATATCATGCAATTTAAAAGAGCATGTTCAATATTAAGTGATTAAGTCTCGTGATGAAACATTTCCTGAAACATAAAAGATCTCTTGCAGGAGCAAGACTACTACTTTTTATCTTACAGCCTTTTTATGTTCTAGTATGATACTCCCTCATTTCTATTTCAAGTGATATGGGGTGGTTGTTTTTTTTTTTTTTAATTCTTTGATTTCTCAAATTATACGAGAAAATGTTATTAAGTAATAACTGAAAGTAAAAGCTTCATGTTTTGAAAATTATGGGCATTTCTTTGAATGAATAAATGACATTTAGGAAATTAATTCATTTAACTTCTAAATGACTAGCCAAATTGCACTAATGCAATTCATTCACCCTGTCTTTCCTCTTTCTTACTTCGGAGTTGGTTCCCGAGAAAATGCAAGAAGGCCGAATGCACTCGGGATTGTTCCAAAGCCTTTTGCCTTAAAGGTGGCCGGTCTTCCCTCCCTGATCTCGAGCTTTATGCCTTTCAAAAGAACCTTCTGTAAAATTAATTTTGTTACGTAAAAATAGAATGGGATAGAAATAGTAGTAGTTTTTATTCCAACGCTAAATGTTCCAGAATAATCCATCTAACGAACAGCTATAAGGCAATATTCTTATTCTGTAATCGGTTTTGTGTGCCAGAGGAGAGGCGGTGAAAGAGAGAATAAAAGTTCCATGTAGAGTTTACTAGAAAAAATTTATGGATGCATAATCTTGATTTTTTCCCCTCATTTTAACTAGGTAAACCAGCCCTAAGCAAAGTCAGGGTTCTTGAAAGAGATCTTGAGAAAGACCAGTCACTGGTGCAGGTACTATGCTCACCACTATTTTCTCAAGCACCTGTGACTTACCTTTATATCTGAAATTTTGAATATATCCGATGCTGTTGGTTGTCTAGACGCCTGTATCTATGGTTTCCTAAAGCATTTTCAATGCTAGAAAGCCACTTTTGTTGGAAGCGATATGTACTGTTGCTCCGCTAATATAATGGGAAGTGTTTTTGTTTTGCTGGTCCACAAAGTGTGGTGAGGGTGGTTGGCTAAAGAACTTATGTGCAAGTATGAGGATCATGTTGCTTGTGTCTCCTCTTATAGAGCAGGGCCTTGTGGCTTTTAATATGATTATGATATATGAAGTGTCATATTTGCAACTAGAGAGACAGAGTATTTGTTAAATAGAATAAAAGCACATGCAGGCCACATTGATGTTTACCAAAAGCTAATAACTGTAAACCTGACTCTTTAGCTTTGTGAAGATGGATTATGTAGAGACTTTTTCCATCAGAGTTGACTATTCTCGTTTTAACTTTGCATCAGGAAGCTTTCCACTATTCTCATTTGTGGCTTACTTGAACAGGTTGAGATACAGTCAGGAAGGCCTCACCAAATACGTATTCATCTATCCCTGATAGGGTATCCACTGTTAGGTAAACTTTTGATTACATCTCTAAGGTATTCTTATATATTTGATCGATACGCCAGTGTCCAGTGTTCTTAGGTCAATGAATGTAAAATTTCTTTCCATGCTGAACAAAATCTGATGCTAATTATCTGACAATCCAGAAAAATTGAAGCACATGTTGGTCATTCAGTGATTTATAATATCCTTGATATTTGGTAGAATAGACATAAGTATGGAGTATTCCCGTAGTACAATTATTATGTCAAAATTGATAAACTCTTCATACTTCTATGCCTTTTCTTGACCCATTTTATCAGTGGTTAAAATTAATTGCTAATTCTATTAATCTATGGATGTTGCATCCAACTAAAAGTCCAAAAGGTTCCTTTTGTGTTAACATACTGTGATTTGTATCTCTGTAGCTCTTTACTCTTTTGCCCCTCCCCCTCTATGCTTTTGCTCCCAAAAGTGTTTAATGGTTTTACATGTAGCCACCTTTTGTATTATTGCCCCTCTTTGTGAAGTGTTATTTTTGTGAGTTTTTGGATATGACTTCACTTTTTCCGGCTGGTCATGGGCAAAGCTGATTCCACTTGGAGCAGTCCCCGAAAACTTCACAAGACTGAATTTTCAGAGTCTTTCAAGAATTGATACTGCAAATAGCTGAGATTTCCGTTTAGATTTTTTTCTTGTAAATAGCACCATTTATTAAAATATCTGTTTATGTGAATGGATAATGAAGCGGATAATATGATATTGCTTTGTAGAGATTGTTTCCACTTAGTAAATATTGCTTTATACCATAGTCGTTTTTAACATTTCAGATGATCCTCTCTATGTTGCTGGTGGTCAACCAGAGTGTTTTGATTCGGAGCTTGTTGAGGAGGACTTTGCAGAAGATGGGTAATGAAATTTTGGATCCCTTCTTTTACCTTCTCATGTTTAATCTGTTGAACAAAGCATGCAAACCAACTTGTGGGGGGATTATGAACATGTATGTAGGCAGGTCTTTGCTAATTATCTTGTTGAGCTCCGGGAGATGGAGACTACATGGCTAACAAATTGCTAATAAGCAGTACTACAGCTTATATGTTGTAGCCTGTCCTTAAGAAGTAAAGATATAATGGAAGTATCAAATACTTCTCTGTGGGTCTTGTCAAAAAAAAAAAGCCTTTGTGGGTAATTGTTGATGCTGCAACTATCAAATACTTCTCTGTGTGTGGCCTTTCTCTTTCATGATGCTTCCAACTTCTAAGGCAGCTTTTGTTATACTCTTTCACATCCAAATTGAAAGTCATATTAGAATATTCCCATAAATCCTTACTATAAGTTGTACTAAACACCTTATAAGTGAACAATTTTTTCGATCACTTCCCATTACATATATAATGTTGACGTTCAATATAAATTCATTAAAGTTGATTAAATTGATAAGATGTTTACTAGAATATAAATTGCAGAAGGCCTCTCCAAATTCTATTTCTCCAAGAAAATAAATAAGATTGATGAGCAAATTTGGGAAACAAGGGGAGTTTTGTTGTTTATATTTTACTAAAATCTCTGAATTCAATTTAATTACCATTAGTTAACTTTTGGTAATTCTAATGGGTGATGTTGGGAAAAAAAAAAAGAAAAGAAAAAAAAAAAAGGGTCCCGTGAAGGGTTTTTTTATTAGTAATGTGATTTTTAGTTAGTAATGTGATTTTCCTTTATACTATCACCTTCTATTTATAAAAAAGTTAAGTTGTATAAGGTAAGTGTAGGTACCTCAAATTAGGTCATTTTGTAATTAACAATAGAAGGTGAGGCACTTTATAATACCAATATGATATAAACTTGTTTTAACCGAATTCTTGTGATGTGTGGAAATGCTAACGGCTTTATATCTTGGATTAGAAAAGTATGTCATCAGACTCGCAGATGCTTATTCATTCAATGTACTAGTAGCTGTATGCAGATTACAGGCCACGGGAGGTGTTTTTATTGTCTTTGCATTTGTCAATTTATTTATCTTAAATGAACTTTACTATATGTAGAGGGTATCAACGGCCTACAAAACCTGTTCCCGGGGACTGTGGGTATCACTTGCACGCACATGAAGTGATTCTATCCCACCCTACTTCAAATGAGGTAATTATAAGATTAGTGCATTTACGCGTTTTATTCTCATTCTCATCTAAGCTCGGTTAGTATTGTTTTGTGATGATGAGTCTGTTTCAGTTACATGCTCTGGAATGAAAGTGATAACAATATTTTCTTTGACCATAGACACATTGACAACAGCATATCTATAACGGAAATGAGAAATGACAACTTAGAAGCAATTATTAGAGGGAACAAATTTTATAAATTAAAGCAATAGATCAATATTTTTGCTTAGGAATCTCATGTTATTTATTATTGTTCTTATATTAACAAGATATGTATATAAAGATGGCATTAAAGTTAGTTTGGTCTATTCAAATGATTTTTCTAAAGAAAGGGTCATTTGGTGACTGAAGAATAATAGAGTGATCTTGCTGGTTTTAAACGTTTCCACTAAATTTCTGAGTTCCTGGTTGGAAACAGGAAACATACCTTAGTGAGATTATGCATGAATCAACTGGCAGATGTTGAAATTGGACATTTACCTCTCGAAAATATAATTGCTTGTAACAACATTTGAACGACTGTATGCTGATGTTTAGCGTCTGCCATAAGAACAACATTTAGCTCAACTCATCTCAGCTTCTGCCATAAGAAATTAAGAACAACAATTTGCTTTATGTCCTCTCCCTCTTCCCTCTTCTCCCTGATAAGCGATTAGCAGACTTGGTAGTTGCTATCTAATACTGACTTTTCATCAAGTGCACTAGGAAAGCCAACATAAAATAAGTCTAATGTATTTACAAATCACATTATCTGACTAGTACTCTTATAAGTGTTATGTTCATTTATAGATAGTAGGTGGCACAGGGAACTTGCTCAGTCTAATGACTTACAAATACTCTCTATTCACCCCCATATTTTGAGCTTGATGCCTTGTGCTTGTGTGTTGATACTTCTATTTCCAAGTTCCATTCCCCATTGCCATGAGATCAATTTTCAACTTTTCAATCTTTGCAGGTTCTGAGGATCATTGCACCACTACCATCTATGCTAAAATTAAAGGAAGAGTAGTTGAGGAAGTCGCTGACAATTTTGTTTTATCGGTTTAATGTGTTGTACCCTATTAAATGTACTAGTAAGTGCAATATTTTGTTTAATTATTTGATCTTTAGTCGATGTACCCCTTCAAATTCTCTAATCAAAGTTGATTAAATGGATGATTCAATTAATAGCTGAAATCCATAGTATCCGTCTTAAAGTGAGATCCAGAAGTTAAAAAATCAATGCTGACATAACAGCAACAACTTCAAAAATCAGAGACTTTAGGCCTCAAGAGAAACCAAGTGCGATAGAAATAATAACCAGAACTATGATCTTCTCTTTCATTAAACTTAGAACTGCATATGAACAAAAACATTAGACTATTAATTTGTTGACAGATGGACGGAGGCCGTAAGATTGACTATGAATTCCTCACCTCCCAAAATTTCTTCCAGATTATTTTTTGTATCTTCCATCGAATACAACAAATGCAAACCCTGCAATATTACAAGCAATCTAAGGCAACCTAAATTAAATCTTTCAGTAGAACAAAGGAGATGAATTCAACAATACAAAAACCTAATGTACAACTGTGGCAAACAAAGACGATTTGCCACACCAGGGGGCCTTCCTGTTAAAGACCCCTGGCATTCCTACTACCTCCCTACATCTCCTCCTTGGCTTCTCCAAGGTTCCTCCCTAACAATCCCATTTACTGAGTGACCTCCGACACCACCATACTGTTGACTGGCATAATGCAATTTCAAAGCCGCAACGGGATCTGAAATCCCACTGCATGAACCTCCAAGAATATCTCCTCCCTGTACAACATTCAATTTAACCACACCCTTTCCCTGCTGCTTTAAAGATTCAAAACCATTCCTTTGCACCTCAGGGAACACGACATCCTCAGGCCTTTTCTTCATATCTAGTCTAAAAGGCTGCAGACCATCTTGGTTTCTTAAAATCGTATAATCTATAACATTCCCGCCATTACTGCTGCTGAACTCCCTCGGCGAGAAAACACAAGCACCATTCATATTGCATTCATTACCATTCACAGCTGCTGGCAAGGGTTGTTGCTCTGACTTTGGCGAGGATATTGAGTAGTTAGAAAATGCACCAGGATACTTGGCTAGTAGCAAAGCTGAATCGGGCAAAGTCGGAAAACCAGTCTGTATCTTAGTTCCATCCCAAAAACCATAACTCCTAATTGGAACATTCTCCAGACCTAAAAAACTATTATGGTCATCAGCAAAGCTCATAGAATTCCCATTTACATCTTGATTGGAATGGTGCTTCGCCTTCTCATCATGCAAAACGGCATTAGAAGTCGGTTTATCAACTGAAGATGTTTTGCTGAGTATCTTTCCAAATAATTTCACATTACCATTTCTACATGACTTCTCTGTTTTTGAAGAGCAGCTGGAGCCAAGTTCATCTTCACTCTGTTGAAGAAGAGGAAGCTCAGCAACTGAGTTGTGAGATACAGCACGACTACACTTTCTGAGAAAAGAACGTTGATATGATTGATCAATACTCTCATCTCCAACAGTGCAAACATCATGCAATTCTGACTTGACTGACAGGTCTAATGGGAAACCTTTCAAATCTCGACAGAGTTCACTTTGATTCATCATAGAGCTACCAGACAGAAGATGATGCACATTACCCACAGACGATGATTTAAACAACCCATCTCTAGGATTTACAAATTTGACGGGCGCAGAAGATACATGCACTTCTGATATGCTGTCAGAGATTCCAGAAGCAGCTTCCATATCCACAGCAACACCTGAATCGTGACATGCAACATCAGTAGCACTTCTACAAAGTAATGTGTTCACCTTAGTTTTATCATCCTGGATCATCAGATGAAATTCAGGTCTTTTGGTATCAACAGCTGTAGCAGAGTCCTTAACCATGACATCGACCATCCCACAACAAGCAAGTGGATCTGAGACGTCTGCCAGGTGACCTTGTGGAACCAAATCTTTCAGTACCAAATCAGAATCTTTATGATCCAACTGTCCTGGACCACAATTTTCTTCCAACGCATTCAATTCAATAGTAACATCAGGTTTTGACACATCTTGATTAACCTGCAGCAGGTCTTCATCTATTCTCGAACCTGATTTATCACTACAGACAATAGAACCAGTCTCCACAATGCCAGCATCTTCAGTGTCGCTTCCTCCCCCATTAGTATCATCGCTTGCATGATTTCCTCCACTGCCAGAGGGTAAAATGTCCAGACCAAGACACTTCCGTGCCTTGCTGAAAAAAACTTTACATTGATCACTTGACTTTGTCCTCACACGTCGAGAAATCATCAAAAAATCCTTTCCATGAGACAAGAATGCCTGCACAAACAAAATCTTTTCATCATCTGTCCAGTCAACAGGGTCCATCTCTCCACAGCTCTCATCTGAACAAGTATCATCATCATCAACGTTCTGTGTCACCTCCGGAGTCAAAGGCCGTCTAATGGAAGAACCAACCTTTTGGTGCTTCCGTTCCGGGTTGCCTTCACCAGGATCGACAGAGCTAGTGATACAGGAACTCATTGCTTCTGATGATAACGAACCACAGATGCCTGCCAAAACATCAGCAGCCGCAGTCTCTCTTTCATCTTCAGCACCAAACAAACTACTAGATTCTTCAATGATTCCATCTGATCCTCTTGATCTCTTGTTGCTAGATTTTCCTAGAAGCAACTTTGAAGTTTCCAAGGCCTGGTCAGCTTGAGCAGCAATAACTGAAGCTGCACCTAAAATATCAAGAGAAGCAGCATTCATCTCCCTACTCCATTTCTTCCCAGAGGTCACCAGATATGTGTTGGCAGATATAGGCTTCCCTATCTTTTTCACCTCTAGCTTCTTGATTTTCTCAAAACATTCTGATTTATGGTTTTTGTAATAGAATTCAATGCAGTCAGCAGTAGTCTTATGATCAAGAAAAGAAGAAATTTTCCGAAAATCTTTCCCATGAGTAGCTAGCTTATCCATGAAAAGCTCCTTCTCTTCAAAAGTCCAGGGGTTGATCAAACTTCTTTCCTTCTCAACTGCACAGGGATCTTCAACTAATCCATTATTCGACAAAAACCTTGACATCTTCTCCTTTTCATCCAAGATCATAGCTGGCATCTTCAAACCATTCCTATAAACCTTGGCCTGGGAATCTGAAAGCAGCTTTCCAGTAAAATTAATGATTTCGGTTGTCGGAACCAGGCTTAAACTTCCAGCTGCAAAAGTAATTAAGTGTACAAAATTAGGCATACAGACCAAGGTAGTTAAAAATATTTAAATGATTGCACCCAAAAAAATCAATCAATCATCTCCATTGACAAATCAAGTAATTAAAAATCAACAGAGAGTCGAGAATGTTATACATAAACTTCTGCCAAATTCTAAGAAAATACTTCTACTTCATTAACAACTGTTCCATTCATAATTCAACCCCAACTTAACTCAAAATAATTGCCAACAAAAATAATTAATTCTATGCTCTTAAACATTACAAGAAGAATGATCTAGTTGCCACACACCACCCAAAGAATTTGTTGTCCATGGATAGTAGAAAAACAGCTTCAGCTGCTAACACAAGTAGTTGGCCAAATTTAAAATCAACTATCTCCAAGAAATAGTTCTACTAGCAAATAAGGAAATGACATTTCATCCACCATATATTTCAACCAATGCAAATATGAAACAGAGCACTCAAAGAAAAATTCTTTGATCTGGCTACATATAACACACCAACTAAGAAAAAAAAAATAAGATTCTATCTTCTAACTACATAAATGCATGCAATTTCTTTCAAAAAAAAAAAAAAAAAAAAAAAAAAAAAAAAAAAAAAAAACTACGTAATGCATGCAATTTATTTTTTAAAATCCAGGATACCATGTCATTTAATTTCCATCAGCAATCATCTTTCTGACACAAGCAAAAGCTTTGGCAATTTGTTTAATCAAGGATGCTTCAAACTAATGCCACCAACAATCAAGGTAGTAAAATCATAATTTGTAGAGAAAAAAGACTACTGAAGCGCAAAAAGAAATCAACCCATAAATCCGTAAATTTAAAACTATTATCTGATAAATCACCGACATATTGATCCATTCTAGAGGTAAGGCACACGGTGTTTTCATTGAGCTGTTTCAAAATTTATAAAAGAAAATATAGAAAATCAAAATCCCTCATTTGTTCCCTTCAAGCCCCTCCCCTTCTCTGGCAAACCCTCAAGCCTCTCCTCACTTCTGCTGCCAGCACATAGTTTCTTTAATTAAGTGACAATCTCCCGTTCCTCTTCTCTGCCACCACTGCTGTCTCAAGCCCTCAATAACCCTTGTCTTTCTCCTCTTTGACCGCACAACATATACACTTGAAAGGTAACTAGCAGGTTGGTAGAAATTTCCCATGTTAGTATGGGTTCAGAATTGAAAAGAGAGAATAATTGGGGTTCGTTGAAAAAAGGCAAAGAACCAAGAAAATCCATGAGATGCTTCAACCCCTTCATCCCTACCCACTGTCTGCCACCAGTCCACCACATAGCTTTTATTAATCCAGTGAAAATATCCCATTCCTCACCAATGCCACCACCCTGCTGCCTCAAACTAATATCACAACAAAATGACTTAAAAGGTGATAGGTAGGTTGGTAGAACAATTACCCCTGGTGGATAGGATAGAACTGAGAAGAGGCATAAAACTTGAGTTCGTTGGAGAGAGGGAGAGGGAGAGAGAGAGTAAGCATTATTCACAAGACACCACATGACTATATTTTCCTTAACTATAAATCATTAAAGCTAGTTCCTTACGACGCTTCATGTTAGCCAACCCCAAATCATTTTGGAAATAAGGCTTTGTTGATGTTCTATAAATCACTAAAGCTACTCAAAGTAGATAAACCAACAAAAAACCCATGAGATGCTTCAAACTTTCCATCAACCAAGGTGTTAGCAGTGGCCCAACAAAAGGACAGCTTTAGTAAGTACTCCCTCCGTTCCCTTCTGTTTTTTACGTTTCTATTTTAGGTGTTCCTTTTTATTCTTTACATTTAGTATTTTTCCTTTTTATAGTCATAAGTATTGGATAAAATTACCCTTGCTTTACAATCTAAATACTCATTTGTCCTTACTTTTTCATGTGCAATTGTACTTTTTGTACTATTTTAATAATTTTCCAATACTTTCTCTCTCCTATCTCTTCTACTTCCTTTACCCCACATGTACTATATTCTTTTTTCAACTATATTGGTACTATCAATCATTGAATTATTCTAATATACCTTACTTTACACAATTCCTTAATAGCCGTACATAATTCCAAACGCCAAAAACAAAAGGGAACGGAGGGAGTAGTAAATTTCTATATGATATCCTTAAGTGGTTGGGGAGTCATATTTACAAGAGAAATATGCGCCAAGGGGTTTTCAATTGATTTTCTTACTCCACTTAAATTAAATTAATTATTTTTTCCAATATTTCATTTCAATTAAAAAGAAATCAGCTTCTCCGTTACTATGATTATTAATAAGTACTCCACTTAGACTTTCACAAAGTTTTAGGAGAAAGGGTTGAATCCAATAAATATTTTCAAGTGTGGAACGTTGAAGACTAAAAGAACATTAGAAGAGGCATTGGTGGGTTATTGTGGGGAGGAGAAAAGAGTGTAAACATATTTAAAAATGGGATGGGGGGACCATTAGTGGGAAGGAATATATGAAAATATTGTTACAACTTTCCAAAAATAGGAATGGAACACTTATTAGAAAAACGGCTGAAAATGGGAAATGAAGCACTTGTTAAAAAACGAATGGAGTAATTTTAGTACTTACTCGGTCCCAATAGTGGTTCCAATTGCTTTTAGAAGGTCATGCTTAAAAAATTTGATCATAGTTTTTACTAGAGAAATATGTATCAAGGGATCCAATTGGTGATAGTGGAAATTAGAAACCATCAAAAAGCAACCGACACAACTATTTGGGGGTGTAGAGAGAAGGTGTTCCCATATGGGTTTTACCTGTGGAATAAGTCATTTTGTAGGAAATAATCAGAAAATAGCCTAAAGGGATTACATGAAATAATTTCCCAATCAAGACAACCACACCTTGTAGTGAAAGAGACTGCCAAGTAATCTTTTCTGAGTCCTGGCACTGAGGACTTACTCACAATTCTTAAAAGACTTCAAGTACATCTTCCAGCAGGTCGATTAATGAATAATACAAACTATAAAAGAAATAAATGCCTACAGAACTTTAAATTTCTGTTATACTTTCATTACTTGTATAAAATTGATGGAAGTGGCAACCCATAGTTTCAGGAAAATCGATGCTTTCTTTCCTTAAGCTTAAGCATAAAAGAACCCACGATAGTAAGAGTACAAAACAACTAAAACTTAACATAAAAAGAAAAAAAAAAAAAAAAAAAAAAAAAAAAAAAAAAAAAAAAAAAAAAAAAAAAAAAAAAAAAAAAAAAAAAAAAAAAAAAAAAAAAAAAAAAAAAAAAAAAAAAAAAAAAACACAGATAAAAAAAGTGGTACCAACTTAACTAAACACTTCCATTAAAAAGCAAAATTTGAAGCTACATTAGAATATTAGATATAGTATTTTAACTGTAAGATTCTATTTACCTGGTGAAGTAAAACGTGAACGTATGGAGGACCGATTCTTCTGATTCCCTACTTGCAGAATACGGGAACTCGGATCTGGCTTTTTCTGGGGTTTTGCACGGTGACTTCTCAAAGAAAGTAAGCGCAAGTCCTCCTTCCAAAGGTGATGAAAAGCCCTGTATTTCAGTGATATCACTCTCTCTTTAAATCTGAGGGACCTTTTCTTTCTCAAAAACTTCTCCTTCATTGTGGAATCAGCAGGTATGCAAGAAGCCCTATTCGCCACCATCGAATCAGAACAAGGCAATAACTTAAGAAGCCCCTCCGAGGCTCTATTAGCCAATTCCTTATTCGAAGCTATAACTGTATCACATATACTGTCCACTTTTTTATCACACACACCAGGGTTCTCAATATCAATTGCAATTATGTTATTTACTTGGACTACACTTCTATCATGGCCTTGACATGATGTCCCCAAATCCATTGCACTTTTGGTAGACTCAACAAACCCAGATTCCCCGGAAGAATTTTTGCACACATCATAGGAGATGGACTTTTGAACAAGAGGTTCCACAAATTTAGATGTAGCAGTGCCAGGACTGTCAATATCCTCATCCTTGCTTTCAGCTTGAACTTCACCTGCATCATCACAAGGAAGTCTATCTTCCGAAATCATTTCCCCATTTGAAACCACTTCCAAAGGATGTGGTCTTGGGAAGACAGTTTGGCAATCACTTGGTCCATCTTTATAATCTGCAGGCCCTGAATTTGATGATGCAGGACGATGGAAGCTTCTATCAGTTTCCGCCTTCAATGACGTCAATTCATTTTCAAGTGAGTCAATCTCAGTTTCAGTTAACTCCAATGTCCTTGAGATATCGCCTTTCCACAGCAGAAGTTTATTGAAAGCCGAGGATCTCATAAAACCAGAATCCATAGAACATTGATCATCTGCCTGTAGCAATTCATTGAGCAAAGAGCCCAAGTTGGCGACTGACTTCAGTTCCAATTTTTCCAACCTAAAATGTGAACCTTCGAGCTGACTCTCATGAACAGGCATCGATGAGACACTGAAGTTGCTAGCATCACCACCAGCATCTACTGCTTTCCCATAAGTTCTGTCTTCCAGCCCTGTTATAGCTTAATTTGGTGAGGAAAATACTAAAAGAAATAAATCTAGAAGCACATAAAGATGGTCAAAAGGCTTAGCATATCAAAACTTAGGGATATTATATAAAAAAAAAAAATAAATAAAAAAGATCAACTTGTACTCACTGCCGGTAAGCCAAACATCAACTCAGGTGACCTATATAAAGTAAAGGATATGGTAGTGATGGCTTAATTAAAATCGCAAATAGAAGTACAATAATCAGATACAGACTTGCAGTAGTGCAGTAATGGCCAGAGAGTCACAAGTGCAACATCCTGCTCAATGATGAGCTATGCCAGCAGTATTGAGATTTTGAGAGGCTTAACACCACTTATACAAATACTTTTAAGAGAAAAATCTTCTCAATATATACTTTGGAGATGAAAATATTCAAAAACCTGTAAGCTGAAAAGTGAACCTTCACCACATATAAGGTCCTTTATTTGATACCTTGATAATGTTTTCAGTAAATAATTTAATTACAACCATCTTAAAGGAATACGATGCTAGGGATGTCATGGAAGCAACAAAAGAAACAGTTGTAAATTCTAATCTCAAGTTGAAGCATAACAAAGAGTATGATCAATTAATCAGGGAGTCAAAAAACAAAAAAAAAACAAAAAAAAGTATCACCTTACACTATGGCAATAAAAATGAACCAGATTAATACCTGGTGAAGAGCTGCAAGCAAAAGATGATGGTGTGGCAGGCGATGAACAATCAGAGAAACCCGACATCTTGGGACTCTTGACAACCAAACTTGAGGGGAGCGAATGTGAGGGTTCCACATTACTAGCTGAAATTGCATTACTTTTAACATTGTCTTCTGGGCCATCAACTTTCTTTTTCTCATACTTGGCCAGCCCCTCCCCCCATCCAAGTCGTGGTTTCTTCCGAGAAGATGTTTCTTCAGATGGAGTAACAGAGGGCGCACATGCAACAGCATCACCAGAAGGTGACTGAACAGGGGTAACTTTTTTGGGGGGCAAATCACACTTCACATCACTAGACTCTCCTCCAATACTCTTAGAGCTACTTGAATGGCTAAAACCAGAACCCCTAGACGTCAAACTTCCTGAACGGGACCACTTAAGAGGCTTCCAATCAAGAGATCCCAGCAAATTCTCTTTATCGACTTTTTGGCCAGAACTAGACCCATTAGCATCACCCGTTTTATCAACTTGTTCCTTTGCATGAATCTGATCTCGAGGATCAGAGTGTGGATGAGAAGCACGCACAGGTGAATCACCAACTGCCCTCTGATCATTGACAGTATGTGGTCTGCCTACTCCATTTGCTGGACCACCATGATGGTGATTACCTTCCCAAGACTGCCCTCTCCAATCTCTCTGTCCAAAGGAGGGACGATTCTCCCTATAAAATCTACCATATCTACCATCTCCACGCATCCCAGAAGGTCTAAACATATTATTATCATCCATAAATCTATCAGCTGAACGAGGTGTGGAATACCCGTGATCTTCAGGGTACATATGCCATCCACCCTGCTTACCATGACCTTCAAGATATAAATTTGAGAAAGGAAAAAAAACCATGTATCAACACAAGGAGCAATCAACCTACTCACACACATGTAAACTAAATAACACTACTCAATTAAAACACAATAGAAACCTTTACAAATAACCAGATCCTCACCCAACCCCGACGCAAAACATAGATTCAACATCAAAATCAGCTTCCACAACCCAAAACACGCGCTAAATTAAAATAAACACAACCTCAAGAACGATTAGAGTATTCCAAATGAACCCTAATAATCTCCTCAAACCCGAAGACGAACAAACAGTCTTAAAAATTCTTCATTAACCTACAACTCCCTGGCAAACCAAACTCGAGCACCCTAATGAACCCTAATGAAAGATTAAACCTCAAAAATCAAAACTCACCAACCCCCCCACCCCCAAAAAAAACCCCATTTCACCAACAAAATTAGGGAAATCAATAAAAATATGTAAAATCACCCAAGCAATCGTTTATATAATCAAAAGCCACCTAAAAATCAAAACAAAACACAGAAATAAAATTAGGGTAGGTTGACCTAGGGTTGCCGACACAAAACAATAAATTCACCCTAAACAACTTTTTCCCCAACCCTAACCCAAAAAAAACCCTAGATTCAAAACTCTCAAATTAATCAACAAGAACAAGAATTAGGGAAAAAAAGAGGAGAGAGAAAGAGACTAACCAGGAGGACGGCGAAAGTCGGAGGAAGGAAAACCCCAACGAGGGGAAAAATCGCTGTTATTGTTATTGCGGGATCCGCCATAAGAGGAAGAAGAAGAAGAATCCCTCCATCTCGAAGAAGCACCAAAGTCGTGGTTGTGCTTCCTATCCCTAAACAGCTCCTTCCGATCCCACGGCAATGGCTCCGGCGGCATCAATTTTCTCTCACCACTTAAAAATCACATGGAACAACAAACGATTTGGGGAAAATCAAAGAAACCCAGAAAAACCCAAGTGTAATTCTGGGGTATGAACAACAAAAGAGGTGGATCTTGTGAAGAAACGAAGGTGGGCGGCAATGGCGGATTTTCTCTCTCTTCTGGGGTTAGAGAGATAAGGAAGATTGGGTTTTTGAGGGGAAATCTTGTGCAAGTGATTATTTCTCAAGGGGTTGAGGTTGGGTTTGCTGAGGGAAGAGAGAGAAAGTTAGAGAGAGAAACGATGATAAGAAGAGAGAAAGAGAGAAAAAGGAGAAGAGAAGAAGGAAGAGATTGGTTTTTGAGGAGAGAGAAAGAGAAGGTGTATGAAAGCGTATCTCAAAGCTTTGTGGGTTTAACTCGTTTTAATTTTATGCTTTCACGTCCGCCTTCCTTCTTCTCTTCTTTTCTTTTTTCTTTCTTGGTTGTTCTTCTTCTTTGGTTTTGTGTATTGTGCCTTTGTGTGCCCTACTCTTCTCTCCCTTTTTTTCTTCTCTCCAATCTATATTGCTATTGCTTTATGGGGATTATTAAGTGTGCTGTAATCTTATTTGGACTTTGTTCGTGATTGTGATTAGGTGTTTTCTTTTTTGAATTGACTTGATTATATGTATTTTTCTAAGAGATGTGGACTGATAATGAATTTGTATTGTTGTTTAGATCTGGTCGAATAGCTCTTGCTCTGGCTATTGACTCGAGGTGAATTTCTTGAGTCTTGATGCAATTTTGGAGCGCAAGGAAAACTCAGTCGTGATCTTTACTTATTTGATTCGACCTACTAGAATGTTTTGTTTTCTCTAATTAATTTAAATCATTGGGCCTAAAAGATTGTAGAATTGCTCCATTCCATGTGTGTTGCCTCCAATATGTCTTTGAATAGCCAATTTATGCATTCGTATCTATGTATTTCTACATTTCTTTTCAATTGACACATTTTGACTTTAGCACCATTCACACAACCCCTTCTAACAGTCTTTTGTCATTGATACATATTGAAAAACATAATGTAGTGTCTTATTAGATTCGTCTCGATATATAATTTCGAAGTATCAACTTTTTATGTATTTTGTTCATCGGTCATTAAATACAATAATGGTGGAATGTATATATAGTAAAAACATAAATAAGGAAAGTGTCAACTAAATAGAGATAGAAGAAGACGTACATATTAATAAAGTAATGACCTGGTAGAGATCATCTTATTCCTACACTAAGAAAACTATCTACTCATGATTAAGCAAGACGAGTAAGTAAACAAGGCATGAAAAAGGATAAAAAGACGTATTAATATTTTTGGCAAAGACCTTCAAATTAGATAATGAACGTGAAGAAAGTTTCTAAATGTTTAAGTTAAAGTTCATCAACTAGATATACATGAACACTCAAGAGAAATAAAAGACAAAAGTTAAGAAGATGTGCTGGCAAACTCCTTGAAAATTCATGAGATGGCCAGCAAGGCTCTCAAGAAGCCCAATTTCTACTAAAGATTTAAGATACGATCATTTATGAAAAATATATTCGTGTGATATATTTTTATATTGATATCTTTAAAATATTATATATAGGATCTTTAGTATTTTTTATCTTAAGGGAAGTTGTAAGGTGTTATGATTGTTTCCTAATCACCAAGATTGGCTAGGTTATCTCTTGTACAAATGCAGGAAATATGTGACACTAAGCTAGTCTTTTCCCTAAAATTGTCGTGGTATCAAAGTCATGCCCAAGGTTGAGACCTTTAATGGCTTCGATTAGGCCTATTTAGCGGGCCAAATTCGGTCCAAATTGGGCCTTAATTAAATGAGTCGGGGTCGGGTAAGGACTAGTATGAAACGCAGGGCCAAGTCATTCAATTAAAGATCAATAATTATCTTCATCAAATAAAAAAAAAATATCATTTTCAGATTACTTAGCTTGAGAATTCTCAGATTATTACCGATGGCATACTGTTTGGAGGTTCCCATGGCTTAGCTTCTTGATCAATTTCATCATCTTCAACCTTAGTTAATTCAACTATAAGAAGTTTCTGCACGGTTTTATCAATCGATGAAATCCAGGAATTCCGCTTAAATTCCTATGCCCCCAGTTCACCCTAAAGACCCCTTTCTTAAGAAACTTGCTTCAGTTGTTGCTAGATCTCTTGAAACACTTCTTCATCGGCCTCTTGATTCGGATTCCTCTCCTTATTTGGATCAAGAATAAATGAAAATCAATTAAAACAAAAATTCTTAACAATAATTAAAAATGATTTTAGAAATTACAACCAAATAAAGCTAACAAGTTCAATTAAATTCTTAATTTTTTTAGATTTGTTGATGAATAAAATTGATAAATACCTTGAAAATTTGAAGGTAATTTGCAGACGAAAATGAAGATCAATGGAATAGTGAGATTTTGAGAGGAGAAAGAAAGTAGGTTCGATTTTTAAGTGATCAAGGATATATCGAATTTTATTTAGGTTT